>NC_072474.1:74056272-74366689 GCF_027574615.1 Eptesicus fuscus
AAAGTACCCAGCATCAAATGTCAAATTTTATGGTCATCCTCCTGAAAAAAGGTTCAAATGTGAAATCTGATTCATAGGTCTGCAACATAGCAGCTGAGTCTTGCTTTGAAAGTTACTTGCTCTTTTGGAGCTTCAATTTCCACATCTATATAAAAGCCAATTCCAAGGCTTTTATTGAAGTTTGAATGTGATTAGTGCACTGCACAGTACGCTAATGCACTGCAACAGGAAACACTGCTGCACCATATTACTGACTTGACTTATATCAGAGCAGCAAGAGCCAGTACCTTGGAATGAGCTGTACAGTCAGAATGAGCTGGGTTATGTGGTTTTAGCCAGTAATGCCCAAGAATCAAAAAAACCTACAGGAAGTTACCTGGCTGGCGTGGTATGACTCAGTTGGTTGAGCATTGTCCTATATACGAGAAGGTGGCCTATTTCCCAGTCAGGGGATATGCCCAGGTTGTGGGCTTGATCCCAGCAGAGTGGGGTGGGGGTGGAGGGGGGGCGGGGGGAAGCAGGAGGCAGTAGATTTGATGTTTCTTTCTCATGGACTTTTCTATTCCTCTCTCCCTTCCTCTAAATCAATAATAATAATAAAGAAAAAGACCTGCAAGAAGGTCTTATATTCATTGTCTCTGACTGTGGAGTAATTATTTCATTGTGATGAATTATTTCTCTACCAACTCCTGTACTGTACACTTAAGTCCATTCACTTGAGTTTACACAATGATTCATCACTAGCAAATACTCCCTCTTTGCTGCATTCTCAATGTTTTCCTAACCTCCAGGAGCAAGTGCAAATCAAATTTATGATATCCTATCTTTCATCTTTAATCAAAACGCTTTCTCCCTCTAACAGTACACCTTCGAACCCCTCCCAGTTCTTTAGTTTACTCTATGACATTATCAGATATTTATACTGCCTTTTCAAATATCTCATATGTTATTCTCTCATCAATCTGTTCCCATCAAATTTTATTCTTACTGAAATCACTTATTTTTCCAAAGTCACCAACAATGTTCATCTTGTAAATTGTGTTCATGTTAACCATCCTCTCAGTGCTATTTAGGAGATTTGATCATCCCTTCTTTTTTGAAATATACTTCTCTTTATTTGAAATTCTAAACCTGTCAAACCCTTGGTTTCTCTCTTAACTCACTAGCCACTTGTTTGCAGTCTCCCTTCTGATATTTCCTTTTCCAAACCTTTTAGGGATGGAGTACCCAAGGAGTTAGTCTTAGTCTGACTGATATTGTTTACTTTCATGGCTTTAATCCATAGTCTGAGAGCATCTAAATATATATATATATCTTTAAACTTACGTCTATCCTCATCTCCCAACTCATACATTCCACTTGCCTTCTTGGCCTCCATACTTGAGTATCTAATTAATATAACAAACCTGGCATGGCCAAGCATAATTATTCACCTGGATCCAGTCTCTAACTTGCTTAAATTTAATTGAGAATATTTCTGTAGGAAAAACAACTGATACAATAGTATATAGGGAATAGATTCAATTGAATGGGCACTTCACAAAAAGAGAATAAATTAATGACACAATCATCAGAATGACTAAAATGAAAAAAAAAAAAAACAAATGCCAGACCAAGTGTTTCCAAAAACAAACAGAAGGAATATTAAGAAATGCTGATGTAAGTGTAATGGGCAATAGCACCTTGAAAACCAGTGTCAGTCTTTGTCCAAGATAAACATTTGCCTATTTCATGACTAGTGGTTCCACTAGCAGTGATGGCGAACCTATGACACGCATGTCAGCACTGACACGCGTGGCCATTTCTGATGACATGCGGCCGCATGCTGAGGATGAAACATTTGCTGCTCCTGAGGATGAAACATTTGTGACTAGAATCTTGGAGTTAGTTTTTTCCTCAAAGTGACACACTACCCGAGTTATGCTCAGTTTTTTGGCAAAGTTTGACACACCAAGCTCAAAAGGTTGCCCATCACTGCATAACAAATAGATTGCCCCTAACCGCTTCTGCCTGCCAGCCTGATCACCCCCTAACCACTCCCCTGCCAGCCTGGTCAACGCCTAACTGCTCCCCAGATGGCCCAATTGCCCCTAACTGTCCTCCCCTGCAGGCCTGGTCACCCCTAACTGCCCTCCCTGCTGGCCTGATTGCCCACAACTGCCCTCCCCTGTAGGCCTGGGTCCCCCCCAACTGCCCCCCCAACTGCCCTCCTCTGCTGTCCCAATCACATCTAACTGCCCTCCCTGCTTGCCTGATCACCCACAACTGCCCTCCCCTGCTGGCCCGGTCCTCCCAACTGCCCTCCCCTGCAGGCCTGGTCCCCCAAAATGCCCTCCCCTGCAGGCCTGGGTCCCCCCCAACTGCCCTCCCTTGCTGGCTGGTCTCCCCCAACTGCCCACAACTGCCCTCCCCTGTAGGCCATCTTGTGGTGGCCATCTTGCGTCCACATGGGGGAAGCCATCTTGTGTCTTGGAGTGATGGTCAATTTGCATATTACTCTTTTATTAGATAGGATATCTTAATATCTAAGAAGAAAAGTTTAATGAATCTTGGATGAAGAATTGAGTATTTGTTGCAGTCCAGGAATATCATGCTACCACAATCCCTTATCCAAAGTGAGAGGTCCTTGATCCAATTATAGCCAATTAGCATTCTTCTCTTGATTCTTGGACACTCAAAGAAGCTGCAATATAGTTACTTACTCTGGGATTAGGACCTGAATGACCATAAAATTCTGATATTGGGCAAGCCATCTTTTCTATAACCTGCCAATTAAATTAGTCCAAAGAAGTGTTCTGTTGAAGGATAAACAAAAGAGTTATTGGCCACTTTCAAGTTCCTAAATCCAACTGTACTTTACTCTTGGAATGTTTAGTTACATGAACTAATAAATTCCTTTCTTGTTGTCAGACCTTATATAAGATGTATTTATGTCACTTGGTACCATGAGATTCCTGATATAATAGTATCAATTCCATGGTATATTCTAATGGATCTTTCATTGCTTATGTTAATAGACTTCACTTTTTGCAAAGAAAATTTATTTGGGTGATATTGGTTAATAAGCTCATGTAAGTTTCAAGTGTACATGTCTATTATGCTCTTTGAAGGGGAAAAAAATCCAAGATGGAGTGGTTGAATTACACAATTACATGTCTTTGTCAGTTCAGGCTTCCATAACAAACTACCATGGCTTAAAAGACAAACATTTATTCATCACAGTTTTGGTGGCTGGGAGTCTGATGTCTAATAAAAGCTATCTCTCTGTGGCTTGCAGATATCAACATGGCAGTCTTCTTGCTAGATCCTCACTTGGCAGAGAGATACTAATCCCACTCATGAAAGTTCCACCCTTATAACCTAATTGCCTCCAAAGATCCCCTCTTCTGAATACCATCCCATTTAGGTTAAGAATTTAACATATGAATTTAGAGGGGGACAAACGTTCAATCTATAGCAATTAAAATGACATAATTTGGTAGGTCCTGTGAAATTTAGGAAAGTAGCATCCCAATTATTGGAAAAAATTAAAATATATTAGAAGATATGGAACATTTTGAGAACCCCAACTTCTAAATGATTTTGGAACTTTCACTTAGTCTCTTTCATGATGAACTCATGATTTTTTGTTTACTATAGCTAATGGTTGCCTTAATTTCCCTCTGCTTACCTTTGCTTCACTATAACTAGGATTTAACCTTGACATGGCCTGGAAGTAAGGATAAAAAAAACCTAGAAAATTCCTTTCTTAATGTAAGTAGAATATGTAGACTAGTGTCTTAGGGGCTAGATCTGGCTAACAAAGAGAAGGTGACTGTGCATTTTTATTTAAAAAAAACAGACCATATTCAGACAATAGGGTAGTAAAGGCCTGGGGCGGGGTTAGAGGCAGACTAGAAGGGGTTAATGGGGCAAAAAAGGGACATATGTAATACTTCCAACAATAAAGATTTAATTAAAAAATAAAAATCAGGAGGTTTTATATACTAGTCCATATTTCTAGTTTCTTATATCTGGTCACATTTGATGTATATACTTCCATGTGGCAACAATAATTTGGAAGGACTAGCCAAAAGGGAAGATGTACATTCTTCAGGTCACTATCAGAATCACTTTTTGCAACCTTTTTTCATTGATTTGTTTTATCTGTCTGAAGGTAGTTTGGTAACTATAATGGAAAGGGAAACATGTTAAAACACCTGTAGGTAGGTATGCTTAATTTTAATGACACATCACTTACTCATGTCTACAGACAAAGCGTAGATGACTATCCTTTAATCTTTTTCATTAAGAACAGCTTTTAAAGTCTAGTTACAGTTGACTGAGAGCTCTAGTGTGAGACACACAGTATTTACAATTTCATTTCTGACCTCAGGAACGATGGAAAGAGCCTAATGCCACCAAACCAAGTGATAGCAGGTAAAATCCTGAAGCAAGGTGACAATTAAAATTTTCAGGGATCTAGTGGAGGCAGTAATGATTGCATGAGAAATGATCAAACCAGAAGTGATCTCTGTGCGAGGCTAGTCATTATAACCCTAGAAAAAATTTAATGACAGTCTCATCAGGATTATTTTTAATATGTAAACATAAAAATATTCTGGTGAACAGAAATCTAGCTCAAGCTACTGTCAGAGAGAGTGATGATCCACCCCACCCCCAATTTATGAATAAAAATTTATTTATAAATCTATATGCTTTGTATAAAGAGAAAGTCAAAGTTGTATTGGAAGGATTCTATGGTAACATCATATTACCAACCCTAGTCCTTGCCTTCAACCTATGAGTTTTGGGGCATTTACTTGTAGAAAGGAAACTATCCATTCTTCTTAAACACTCTGTGATCCATTTTTCTGTTTTGCTACTCATTATTTGGAATGGAGATTGTCATGATGACCTGCTGTTCATATTGGAATTTTTTTGAATCAAGTAATAACTGGTGCTGCCATTAGAGTTTGCCTTATTTTAAACCTAGTGATAATCTAAACCATTCATGCTTAGTCCTTAATTCAGAGTGTATACTTAAACAGATGGACTTAGAAACTGGTCAAATCCCCATATTCCCTCCTGATGTATGGAGTAAGGAGATAAAAAAATACTGATAATCCTGCTCAGTACTAGAGAAACCGCAGGTTCAGACTGGGGTCCCTGTGGAGAGGCCCTGGACCTGGGAAATGGGATGCGGCCATAAAGGTTGACTTTTCATCGGTCATGCAAGGTACATTGGTGGGGAACTTGATGCTAAATCATTCTTAGACTACCTGCTTCTGGGTTGGGGTTCCCATATAGTAGAGCAGTTCTCTCGCTGCAATCTATTGAAAGTCAGCCCTCAACACAAGGGTTAGTTACAAACAAAGCAAAACAAGACAAAATATAGTCAAGAAACTTGTGTCTCCTATAGTAATAATTTTGCAGCGCTAGGGGATTTTCAGTAACTGTTAAAAACCAAAAGATACAGGGATAGTTAACTATATCACTATACTATTTCCCAATTTGGCTTTTTCAATTGCTTCTTGGAGAATAACAATGGATTACTAAAATTTTAATGAGGCAGTAATGCCTATAACAGGTTGCATTCTAAATGTGGTACGTGTCAGATAAATTTTCAATACTTGCTTTACAGCTAGTAACTTGGCAAATGCATATTTTTCCATTCTGACTTTAAGACTAAAAATAAGGAGAAAGTAATACCACTGACGGTTTGTTTTCATCTTTACAAAATAAAGGTTTCTACCACACAGAACTGTTTGAAGGAATGGTCTGTTCTAGTCTTGCACCACACTTTAGTTTGAAGGAAACATGGCTGTCTTATCCTACGTTTCATCACGCATTTGTTTAATTGATGACTTTATTCCTGTAGGATTCATGATACTTGAAGTATCAAGTAATCTTGATGCCTTGGAAAATAACACGATGACAGAAGCTAAGAGATACAGTTTATAAAGACATAAGGCCCTGCATCCTTCATTAAGTTGCTGCAGATCTAGCAGTCTGAATATGTTGACAATCCTTCTTTATGTAGATTGCAAAAACAAGTTGTTTTGTGTTGTACTTCTTAACACTGAGAGAAAGCAGACCTAATGTTAAATGGATTTCCATTTTCAAGACAAAAAATTCATGTTTGTGTGTTATTCATATATATGTATATTTGGTAGGATGCAGAACAACTGATGACCGACTAGATGGTTTAGGCTATGGTACAAGAGCCTTGTCACTTGTCTGTTATGCCCTGGAAAACACAACAGTTCTAAGGGATCATGAAAGGTTGTGTTGAAAACAATTTTCATCTGGGCTTTGAGAATAGAAGAGTAAGTAACTATTTGAAATATAGCTCTGTGTGTGACTCTGGAGGACAATGCCCACCACAGATACTAGATGACTGTGTGTGCGCTGAGATGATAAATTGCAATACCAGGTGGTTCAAGTTTTTAGTGCACCCACAATTGCCATATTTCTCTTCCTCTCAGGGAAATAATTTTTTTTTTCCTCATCAGAAACATTCTATAAACAGCTGACTTAGAATGAAAGATCTTGGACCCAGTTTATCATTTTCCCAGCATCAGGCAAAAGTGACATTTTAATATTTTTTTTCATTAAATGGATTGAAAGTGTCATAAGCAATTTAATAAAAACAGAATGTTACATATATAAAGACTCATAAAAGGATTATATAAATACTGCTAAATGGAGTAACGACAGGAAATATGGATTGTGCCTTAAGATGTAATTTATTAAAGAGAAAAAAATCTCAGTCATTGCACACAATTATTTGAAATGATGGTCCGTAAAAAAGAAGCAATTCAAAGACTTTTTAAACAAAATTTGCATAGTAGAAACTTAATAAAGACTTTAATAACCTCTGATTCAGTAGCCTTCATGCTGTCATGATACAACTGAAATTTAGACAATGAACTCTTAGGAAAATTTAGCTTAAGGAAAATAAGGACATGCTATTTATAAACAGTAGAGAATTCAAGAAGAAAAGTTACCCTCAATTTGGGAGTGTCCTATTCTAAAGTAACAGTCAAAGCCTTTAGGTACGGAGGCTTTACAGCATAGACAGGAGAAATTTAGAGAATGACATTTTCAGTCACATCTGTAAGCAGAAAAATAAATATGTGGTTAGTTATAGTACATACTAGAGGCCCTATACACAAAATTCATGCAAGAGTAGGCCTTCCATTCCCCAGCTGCTGGCACCGGCTTCCCTCCAACACCTGGGACCCAGGCTTCCCTCGCAGCCCTGGCTTCGTCCAGATGGTTGTCCGGAAGGACATCCAGAAGGACATCAGGTCTAATTAGCATATTATGCTTTTATTATTATAGATTCTTGAAAGGAAGACACACTATTATATGATATGTTTAATAGTCATTTTCTCTTCATCTCAAGATGAAGCTCACAATGTTATATGTGCTTTGCTGTTAAATATCCACCGCTCTTGATAGTTCAGTTTTAGAGAGATTTTTTTCTTGCTAGATAAGTATTTTTATAGTAAGGCAATTAAAAGGAAAAGCTTCTGCATAGTTTAGAGTTTGATCTGTTCAAAGGGAAGTTTTCACCACTGGAGAGTAAAACACACACACACACACACACACACACACACACACACACACAGACATGCGCACGCACGTGCGCATGCACACTTAGAAGCTCCTATACAGGGGATGAAGACAATTAAAACAAATCTGTAGATATTTCAGGCTATTTTCCTGTAACAAACATTTGGTTTCACTATGTGACTAGCTCATAATTTCATTGCTGTGATTTTAAAGAACAGGACCCCAATGTTGGGTTCATCAGAGTCTCAAAGTCACATATTCATAGAAAATTAGTAACATCACACTCCTGTACTTGTATAGGAGTCTCCCTGTTATAAATTATATTAGTTAAAATTAGGCAATTTTAAGTTGCTATTTAATAGGATTATGAAACAAAAATTTGTAAATGTGCAAGCCAATTTAATTATTATCTAAATGCTAATGTGTTCAGACATAGATAGACTTCAGGAAACAAAACAACAAAAACTGTACAATCTACAATCATATTTGTCCTTATTACTATTAAGGAATTAGGATCAATGGTTAGACAGATAAATTCCAAACTTACCAAGGGCCATAATTGTGGAGATCCTGAGAATTTACTTAGTTTTTCTGAAGGGACAAAAGTTGTTTAAATTACGTGGTATAAGTAGTCAGCAATAAAATTTTACGAGATCAAGAAAAACATTACTACTACATATTATTTCTATTTTCCCAGCACTAAACTTAACAAATATGATTATATTTACACACCTTCAGAGTTATAAAAAGTAAACATCATTATATTATTACAAGTAAGAAAAAGACCAGAATTTAAATGTATGAGTTCCAGATGCAAAATCTGTGCTCTATTACCCATACTGCATTCTTATGGATATCATGCTCATAACCTAAAGAAAGGCATTTAAAGACCAGTAGAAGTGCAAGGACCATAAAGTTGAATTATATATTAGAACTCTTTACATTTTTAGTTTGGGGAGAAGTTTTTTCCTTAGCCTTATCAGAATAAATTTTACTTATAGAATAAATAACACTGCTCTACATGTTCCAGAGGAATGGATTAACATTAGTCATAGATGCCAGAAAGTATTGCCAATGTCCATTTCAGAAAACTCTAACATGAGGCACTAAGCATTGATTTGCTCTGTTTATTCTAAATATGTTTTTATGGTATGTTCTGTGGTTTTCTTTTATTTCCTTTGGTAAAACATCAGTATGTAGTAATTTAAATACACTTACCACCACTCAGGCATAACAGTTTTTTCAGCATTCCCAGAAGCGATGGGATGAGTGATGCCATAGAATGGTGAGAACAGAACATACTGCATGGTTTGTGGGGGGTGATACCAAGCAGCATAGGGATAGGCACCGAGCTGTTGGACAGGCTAGAAGAAAAGACAATTGGAAAGCAACAGTGTATGAGCAATAACTGCTTTAAATCTCTGAAAATGAATCATTTCATTCATTTCTGACATGGCTGTTTTAGCGTCACAAGACAAGATTACTCTGTGAGGAAAAAGGAGAATTCAAACTCTTCACTAGGGATGGATCGCAGTAACGAAGCTCTCTGATAGGGCTCTTTTAGGGAACCGGAGGAGCAATGAATAAAGCACTTTTTAAGGTCACCCTTTAGTACTGAACTCCAAGAATCTTCATTACTAACACAGGTTTAATTACCAGAGTCCCAAAGAAAGCAGTGGCGTGACTTTAATTAAATTATTACATAATTCATAAACTCATGGGCATTTGGACTGGACAGAATAATTTTTGCCTCTTAGCTTTGTAATTTAATTTTTGAGGAAGATACTAAGTTCAAAGGAAGAGTCCCTCATCCAATACAGCTGGCTTTCAGAAACACCAGAAACAGAAAATAATGATCTAACTCCTTGCCCAGTGCTTCTAAACACTAGACTTGTGGGGCTAGAATATTTTCCTTTCTAAAATTTTGGAATAGTTATCTCTGTTGATCTAGCATGCCATATCCCTGTTTCTATATATTAATATAATTCTTTTTATTTTTATGTAGAACACATGTATTTTCTGTTAAAAAAATTTTAAAAGCATTTCAAGGTGTGCTGTGGTTACCTGACTATGTAAGTATTAAAAGAAATGTGCTATCAGAGATTTTATCTTTATTAAATTATTTAGATTTAAAAATAAGCACAATAAAATCAATTTACCTCAAGGTAAAAGTAGGCTTGTTTTTTAATAGAGAAGGGAAAAATAATTTTGTGACTAAAATCCACCTGAATATGATGACAGAGTAAATTATTACTACCAAATATTGCCATGAAGAAAAATATGTATATTGTTATTGCATTCTTTTTTATATAATTACATGAAAGTTGAGGACAGTGTACTCCTTGGAACTCAAATTAGTTAAATAATTGCTTTTATTTTCCTCTTACTTTGGCCAATGAGTAATTAGAGAATTTGAGAAGAAATTGAGGGAAAAATCTAATGTGTAGTAAGGAACCATTATCATAAAATTGATTGATAACCTCAATGTTTTAGATCTTGAAGAAAGGATGTGTTTTTTTTTTTTTTATTTCTTACAGAGAAACTCCATGATTTTCTTTAATGCTTTATTTCACTTAGTGTAGTATCTAAGTTGAACCATCAATGGATAAAAACCACTGAATTCAATGCACAGTTACTACCTTTAAAAGTGAAGACACTCACAAAAAAAAGGGAACTGCAAAAATCAGAATACAAAAGTTTGTGGAGGGAAAAAATTGATAGGTACATATTAAGTTTTCACAAATGAGAAAGCAGAGCTCAAAATAATATAAAAGTTGTTTAAGGTCATATGATTAGAAGGTGTCAGACCTGAAATTTAAAAACTCAGGTTCTTTCCCCTACACGGCACTATGGAATAATAAAAGGTCAAATTTTGACAACATGAGCAGACAGTTAGGATTTTCCTGACTTAAAAGTTTGCCTTAAACTATCTTTACTCAAGGGTAGCCATAGAATTATTCGTTCATTTTCTTTTGGCACCTAGATCTGATCTTCCACAGCAGTGTTATAGCTAGCACTGCAGAGTCCAATAGTTGGCAACAGCTAAGAAATATTAGCACAGCACTAGTTCATGATGCAACTAGTACAATAGTTTCTCCCCAAAATAGTGACTGGTGATAGTATTTTGAGCAGTATTAAAACACACACACACACACACACACACACACACACACGCACACACACACACACATGCACTACACTTGCACACGTACACACACTCACATGCATGCACACATACTTGCACAGACACTCACACACACTGATTTACCTGATTCATTATAGGATTTCTCTGGGGGGAAAAAAAGAATCAGAGTTACCATTTAAAACTTCAAAGATGGAATAAGCAACCTATTTAAAATACTTTTCATGTTAGATATTTTGGAACTGGCACTAATTTTGCCAATTATATTACCTAGAAACAATTTCTTCTCAGACATATGGAGCAATCTCGAGTAACTTTACCAGATTCACTAAATGGCAAGTAGTGGTTAGAGGACTCAATGGCTTGTATGGAATTGGCCTCACTATTCACAAGAATCAGAATTGTTTTGGCAGCACAAATTTCATAGTAACTGGCTATTGCCTTAAAAAAAAAATCAGAAACACTGTGGAATCAACAGAATGTAGGGCAGTACTGATAAACTCATTTCACAGATGAGGGGATCACAGAGAGTCAGCGAGTATTTTGACAAAGATATTTAGTAACTTTCCAGATGGTTTCTTCAAAAGAAAAGTGTCAGCTCATAAATCTCCAATTTCCTTCACTTGAGGGAGTATAATTATAACTGAGTTTGATATTTTTGTATTCATTGGTTTTGGGAAGTTACGCCTGCATAAAAGGAAATACATTCTAAATTGTTTAGACAACAAGGAGTACATCATCATCCATGAAGTATCATAAACTGTATTCTATGTGATATTATGGAAAATATCAACAACCCTTTTATTATCTAACTTTAGAAAACATTCATTCAATGAAAGGTTAAGCTTAGTATAGCTTGGGAAAATGAAGAATTTGTAAGGATAACCTACCAGTTTTCTAGGACTATATACTAGTATTTTCTGTTCATGGCTATTTATTAATTATTTAAGGTTTATCTTGGAATAACTTTTAAATGAAATATTACCAGATATTGGTAGCACAACCATTCCTGTATGGGAATATATTTCTGTTTTAAAAAAAGAGAAGCACATGTTATAAAATCATAGTATATATAGAAAATAATAAAATATTCCAGGTTTAATCAATAATCTTACCTGGACCTGGAGAGCTTCCTAAGGAAGAGGAAACATTTTATTTTACTGTATTTATTTTATTCATTTATGAATAACCAGTATTTACTAGGTACTTTTATTCATTCAGGGTCTATGCTAAATGCTGGGAACACAACTATGAACACTATGAGCAAGGCCAATATAGTTCTAACACTTACGGAGGTTACAGCCTACCCATATTATAGCTAAGGTAATAAAATATAGAGTGTCCCCCAAAAAATGTATACACAATTTGAATGATTATAAAGGCAGTGGTTATTAATATACAGTTCTTTTTCAAAATTTAAAAGAATGTATACATTTTGGGACACCCACCTTATAGAATAGTCAGGTAATTTCTAGGTCAGTAATAATGAATTCCAGTGGGATACTGATATACTTAAATTTATTTGGACTTGAAGCACAAACAACTTGGAAACAAAAACAAGAGTAACAATTGAGGTCCAAATTTAATTCATTATTGACTTTCCTCTTCCTATACTGGTAACAGAAGAAAATGTTATTTTGTTAAATTAGGACAAGACCTTTTCCTTAAAATCCTAATAAATTCAAGTTTATTTACTGTAACTAAAAGAAGTTTTTGTTGTTGTTGTTGCTTTGTTTTGTTCTCTGAACAAAACTAAATAGTAATAAGAGGGTTATGCTGATTGGTATGTTTTTAATCCATCTATTCCCTCAGCATATAAAGAATTTAAATAGTTTATATTCAGATACTAATAAAAGACCTTCATAATGTTGTTAGAAGTTTAAATATAGCAAATTTTATAGAGATGGTAGGTGGCAACAGGCAAAGGAGGAATGAACATTTTACTGGATTTGTACCAAGCCAGAATTCAGGCTAGCTAAGTAGCAGATTACTCATTCAGTATTCAAAATAACACCAGAAAATGAGTACAACTATGTTTTTACTTCACAACAACATTAGTTTAGACATAAATTTGACAGTAAATATATATGCAATTATATGAATAATTTTTCAATTATTGTTAATGGTTTAAGCTAGAATATATCATTTATTGAGGAAAAATGAAAACATATTTAGAAGTAAGTTATGTCTTTTAATTCTTCAGAATATGATTTTGTTTAATAATAAATAAAATATTACCAGCTGTAATTGGTTGTATTTGTTCAACTGTTCCTGTTAAAAAGGGAAAATAACCTTAATTACTTGGATGCCATTCAGTCCAACCCCAACACTTTCAGGTGTTGAATCTAGAATCCTACAATGTCCTTTCCCAAGAGTAAGGAATGAGAAACTAATAATCCTACTTTAGTGTTATTTCTGCCACAAATAATTTGGAATAGTTTAATTATTCCTTTTAAAAACATTAGAAAAACAACTTTCTTTAACTTATATTTCAATTGCAGTGCAGATATAAATGAGCATTCAGGTAATTTTACTTACAGTGTATCTTATGTCAGAATTATTAAGAAAATTGAAAATAGGTTTTGCTTCCTGACTATGACAATTTAACTTTGGTTAAATTAAATCAGAACACTAGATGAAGTTAGCAAAAAATTATGAAGTTCTGCTACTCGCCACATTTATTGAGCATTTACCTTATGATATGAATTGAATTAATTATTTTAAATCATTTAATACTTAGCATTATCATTGTTATTTTATAATGTAAGTTATAGACTTACATCAGATAAGTAAAATGTCTAACATTATATTCTGAGAAGAGACAGGGCTTAGAGTCAAATTCAAGTCTGCCCAAATGCATAGACTGACATTTCAATGCTCTGCTACTCAGATCCAAAAGCAGACTATAAAATACAAATATTCAACTGAAAGCATAAATTAAATGCCTGGGATAAAAAAAATAGTTTCATTTTCAGAGGGGAATCAGTAAACATAATTTGTTAGACTGCTTACTGTGGCTTAAAGTTTAGCAGATATTGAGAGAAATAAATAATTTATCAATACTATATTCTTATTCATTTCTTGGTACATTTGTCTTTGATTATATGTTAATGATATTTTACCAGATAGTGTTGGTTGATCACATCTTCTCTTGGAATTTGCTTCTGCTAAAAAAAAATATAAACATAAAAGTTGTTTAAATAAATTGTAACATATCCTGGATAATATTAATATATTTTAAATTTAGCAAATATATCTCACCTCAGTGCTGGTGGGAACTTCCTTTAAAAAATTTAAAAATAAACAATTTTAATTTTATGACAGTAATGTACATTTAAGGTAAGAATGTTAATTCACCAGATGCTATTGCTAAAAACTGTGATAATGTGATTTTAGCAACAAATTCCTAGATACCTGAGACAAGGTGAATGATTTGAGGTATGTGTTATATTCAAGGATGTCTTTTCTCTTCTCACTGCTTTCACCAAGGAAGTTATTTAGAATGTTGAAGGTGGGTGTGAAATACTGGCCTCTCCTGAATTCACAGAAACTCCACACCATCTGTATGGATTTACTTTGTAACCTGGATGAGGGTCTGCTCCTAAAGTTAAATGAAGGACCTCATCACCTTCTAAGCCTATCATTTCCCCCCCTTTAACAAGGAGCAAAGGATCCCAGAGTCTCATCAACCTGGAATGATTGATTTCTGTACAGAATGCAACATATTTACATCATTGCTTTAGAAACAGAGCCATTATTGCAATTTTTAGTGACATGATTAAATTCTACCAAAATCTGAGAAGGGCAAAATAATTAGGAAAAACCAAATGGCTTGGACATAACAGACATGGCCAAGTAGGATGGTGTTCCCCGAAACCAGATAGGATGGTGTTCCCAGAAAAAAACCTGTAATTTTTGTCTCTGATGAATAGATACGTTCTTGTATCTGTTGGGTCTATATTCGTATGTGTCAAAATTAGGAAAGAACTACAAATATTGTGCCTTGAATAGAGGGACCTTATAGAGTATATGGCCTTCATAGCACAACAAGCTTTCATAAACATTTTCTAATTGATATATTAATTAACATCAAAATCATTTACCTCACTTGATGAACTGCTGATAGATATTTTTTGCTAAAAAAGAGGGGGTGGGGGTGGAAATAAGTGTTAATGACCCTGAGATTTTAAAATTGAAAGAAAACTAGTTCCACACTTTCATGCTGGTCTGCCAACTCCTGGTTTCAGAATTGAAAGAAGTGGCATGAAAAGATTAAGAGCCAATATAATGAATCATGTCTTGGAATGTCAATTTCATTTAAAATGTATTAGAGGGAGAAGTATAATAATGTACTTGGAAACTTAAAAACATTTTTTATTAAAACAAAGCTAAATATATTATTGAGTAGAATGCAAAATGTATATGGATTTTTGTGATAAAAATGAAACCTTGAAGGAAGAGCCCTATTGAACTGGGCTCCCCAGAACCTTGCATTGTGTTGATTTTCACCTACCACTTGGGGTTACTTTGATGTGAATAAACTGGAAATGTTAAAATAAAGCAACCAATTTCAGTATGAAATTAAAATTACATTAGTTTTGAAAACATGCACCCTTTGAAACATTTAGTTTTTCTTCTGTTATGCATGTTCATAATTACATGCTACCTAATAAAAGAGTAATATGCAAATTAACCATCACTCCGCTACACGCACAAGCCACACCCACAAGCCACGCCCACCAGCCGATCAGAGCAAGTATGCAAATAAACCCAACCAAGATGGCTACAGCCACAGAGAGCAGAATGGAGGCTTGGGTTTCCGAGGCAACGGATGAAGCCAAGCTTTCTGCCTGCCATTCCCAGCCTAAGCCTCCACTCAAGGCTACAAAGTTTCAATTATAGAAGGTAAACAAATCTAAACAGAAATGGCAGTAGCCACAGAGCTGGAAAGAGCAGGAGGCTAGGGTTGCCCCCCGCTTTCCACAAACCCTGGCTGGCCCAGGCCTCCACTTAAGGATACAAAGTTTCAATTATAAAAGATATACACAAACCCCAACAGAAACGGCTGCCGAACAAGGAGTGAGCAGGGGGCTTGGCTCCACTCTAGGCTACAAAGTTTCAATTGTAGAAGGTAAATAAATTCCAGATACCAGGGCCTTCGCTTGGGTTGCCAGGGGGTGTGGCTGGCCTGCAAACCACCACAGGCCCCTCGCTCAGGCCGCCCCATGCCCCAAGGGAACCCCCACTCTGATCCGGGACACCCTTCAGGGCAAACCAGCTGGCCCCCACCCGTGCACCAGGCCTCTATCCTCCTATCTAATAAAAGAGTGATATGCAGATTGACTATCACTCCAACACACAATATGGATGCCCCCATGTGGTCAAAGATCCTGCCCCCATGTGGACACAAGATGGCCACCACAAGATGGCCAGCAGGGGAGGGCAGTTGGGAGGGACCAGGTCTGCAAGGGAGGGCAGTTGAGAGGGACCAGGCCTGCAAGGGAGGGCAATTGAGAGGCACCAGGCCTTTAAGAGAGGGCAGTTGGAGGCGATCAAGCCTGCAGGGGAGGGCAGTTAGGGGTGACCAGGCCGGCAGAGGAGGGAAGTTGGGGGCAAACAGGCTGGCAAGGGAGCAGTTAGACATCAATCAGGCTGGCATGGGAGTGGTTAGGGGGTGATCAGGCTGGCAGGCAGAAGCGGTTAGGGGCAATCAGGAAGGCAGGCAGGCGAGCAGTTGGGAGCCAGCAGTCCTGGATTGTGAGAGGGTGTAGGCTGCCCTAAACGGGCAGTAGGACATCCCTTGAGGGGTCCCAGATTGGAGAGGGTGTAGGCTGGGCTGAGGGACACCACCCACCACCCCTGTACCCAAATTTCGTGCACCGGGCCTCTAGTATCAATATAATTTTAGTTCCCAAGTACATATTTTAAAAGATTGATTGTAATCAACAGAGCATTCATCTCTTGGGATGTTTTTTCCATACTTCTAGATGAGGTAGCATAGCCCATTGACCCTCAGTAATTGCTGCAATAGATTCTTTTCTGCACAAGGACTATCCTGAACATAGAAGAAAGTGACCTCATACCCTGGGATGGAAAAAGCTAGATTTTGTTGGAATTTTAAATATTCATGCACATATTGATTTTTACTCTTTATTTTAATAAATAATATCTTCACTGGTTATCATTTTAAATGGCAAATTCCCTCTTCTAATTTTTACATTTTCTGGCAGAACATTGTACATTCTTGGGTATAATAGATGCTCACTTTGAGAAAATAAAGCATGCAGCACAGCATATGCTATGTATGATATATAAATGTAGAAGTGATATGAAAAGATTCAGAGCCAATATAATGTATTTTATTTAAATAAAGGTGTCTTACTTCAGAGTCATTTATGATGTGTTCCTACGGGAAAGAAAATATAATTTATTTTATTTTCATGACAAATATTCAAATGTAAAATAATGAATACCAATTAAAATAGATGCCAAAGAAAACAGAAAATTGAGGCAAAATGATGAGGAAAACAGAAAGGCTTGACTCCTTGGACCTGAGTTTACCAAAGAATTTATCTCCTTAATCTGCATTTCATAGTTTGATAAAAATTATTTTTATTCTTATATGTTGTGGTAAATCAGTATAAATAATCTTACATTTTCCCTTAACTACTCTAACTTCTTTTCACTCTCTCTCTTTTTTTTATTCATTTCAGATAGAAAGGGAGAGGAAGAGAGAGATAGAAACATTAATGATGAGAGAGAATCACGGATCTGCTGCCTCCTGCATGCCCCCTACTGGGGATTGATCCAGCAACCTGAGCATGTGTCCTGATTGGGAATCGAACCATGATCTCCTGGTTCATGGGTCCAAGCTCAAACACAGCCATGCCTGCCGGGCGTTTTTACTCTTAACCTGGCTTTTGGATGTTAAACAGGAGCATTGGATTTAAAATCATGTGGTAAATGAAAGTGCTCAAAATATTGATTCAATGGCAAAAAAAACTTAAGCAAAATGGATTTTCTCCATTTGTGTTATTCTGTTTTCATGACCATAGCAATAGAGAGAGTAGTGACATTACCGATAGAACTTAAGCTCAACATGTTAGAGTTGGTTATTCAATTAATTCTGTCAAACACATGGTAAGTTTTATCTTAATGTTTCTTAGAATTAGAGAAATCTGCCCTAACCAGTTTGGCTCAGTGGATGGAGCGTCAGCCTGCAGACTGAAGGGTCCCAGGTTCGATTCCGGTCAAGGGCATGTACCTTAGTTGCGGGCACATCCCCAGCAGGAGGCAGCTGATGGATGTTTCTCTCTCATCAATGTTTCAAACTCTCTATCCCTTCCCTTCCTCTCTAAAAAAATTAATAAAATATATTTTTAAGAAAAGAATTAGAGAAATCTATCTTAGTTTTGACTTAAGAGAATTATGTGTTCAGTTTGGATAGGTATTTAAATATGCTTTTACTTCTTTCTTTTTTTTATATTGGATTTTTCAGTTTTAAAACAAAATTTCTTACTTTATTTTATTCATTCTTAGTATATTACCAAGAAAAGGATAATTCAGGTATCAAGGATAGTTAAGGAAATATGTTTTTATCTCATAAATTTTGAGTACCTGTATGCTTTCTTAAATCTATTAAAAATCTAGTAGGCAACCCAGGTCCAAAAAGTCATGTTTAAAGAAAGTAAATAACCAACTGTGGCTAAGTGAAACATTCTTGGAGCTGATATTTTGCTTTACATAATACTCTTAGTAAGTATTTCTTCAGCTTTGGTGATAAGGGCAAACAACTGACCAGTCCATAATTGCATACATTTATGCATTGATCCATCCATCCATTCATCCATCCTAATGCTTTGTCTACTTATATTGAAATCAATAAAGTCATTATTCTTTAGAATTTTCAATATAATTTATTAGTCATGTTGAATGTCTGACTGAAAAGTTCAAGTATAAATGTTATGGGGAATTTTTTTTTTTCTAAATTAAAACACTTTTTCTACTGCAAGAATGCTTGTTTGTTGTTTTTTTTTTGCTTTTTGCCACATTATTTTAAGAAAATTTTTGATACCTTAAGTTCATCATTTTGTTTTTCTCTCAGAAGTTCTCTCTGCTGAAACAAATAAAGTATAGCTTATAAAATACATTTTTAAAAGGACAAACTTTTCAAATAATTTAAATATCATCTATGTTCCTTACCCTGTTCATTTCATTTATGTGTTCCTTAAAAATAGAAAAGAGAACAAAAACATTAGTGGTGAGGGACATAAATAAATGTAAATGTATAAGAAAGTATACTGCACCTTTTGCTGCTGCAAATTATTTTAAAAAGTAAATATTCTTTTCATAAATGTAATAATATTTCTTACTATGTCATGTCTAATATTATGTCTCTTTGCTAAGCTTTATTTGCCTAAGCTGTCAGTATATAAAATGTGCACTTCAACATATTTTACAATTTTTTCCATTAATTTGTTGTTATTATTATATTTCGCCTTGTTTTAGCACAAGTTCTGTTGAAATCATCAATCTGGTTCAATAAAGCTGGTGTTTATTTCCATAAAAAGGCAATAAAGAATTAGTACAACACTTACTGGATAGAACAACAACTCGCTTCTCTTTGTTAATTCTACAGTATATCCTATAGAGATTTTCTTACCTTTCTGAACTCTCTTTGTATAGGTCCGTGGTCGGCAAACTGCAGCTTGTGAGCCACATGCGGCTCTTTGGCCCCCTGAGTGTGGCTCTTCCACAAAATACCACTGCCTGGGCGAGTCTATTTTGAAGAAGTGGTGTTAGAAGAAGTTTAAGTTTAAAAAATTTGGCTCTCAAAAGAAATTTCAATCGTTGTATTGTTGATACTTGACTCTGTTGACTAATGAGTTTGCCGACCAATGGCATAGGTTATAAATTTAAAAAAAAAAAAGTTACATTAAAAATCATTCAGACAAAGTTGGGTTGTCAATCAAATATTTTAAATGGTGTCTTTAAAGTAAAAAATTCTAGTTGTGATCTATTTTACAACTAATTTACAAAATTATAGAAAACACAACATATATCAGGTATTATTTAGAGAAAGAAAACATTCCATTGTGATTAGCATAGTAATTGTAAAGTTTTACATAGGCTATGCAAAGAAAAGCATAACTGTTTTTGCAAAGAGGCAAATGTATAGGTACAAATTAAGGTTTAAAGCAGCTCTTTAATATTTGCATATCTGGTTTCAATATTCTTTATGCGTGCTTAGGTGACTGAATGAAGAAATAGTTTGATCAAATTAAGTGAAAAAAAAACATATTTATAAACTAAAATTTAATTAAATCTCCCAGAAAAAAAAATGTTTATCTTTTAAGAAGAGTAAGTAGATAACCCTTCCCAGAGTAAACTTGACTTTCTTCCTTTGTGCGCTTCCTTTAGAAATTAAATTATGAAATATAAAAATGAAAAACACACCCCAAAATGAGCATGTTTTCAACTTTCTTAGGTAGTAGAAAATATAATTAATTTTAGCTTTATTATTTAATTTTAAGATCTCAAGAAGGTACCCTTTTTGGTTCCTTTCTTACCAGGTCCAGAGATTTAGTAAACCAAGGCAAAGGAGGAATTGAGTAGGGATTTAATCCAAAAAGAGAATTGAAAGAGTAATCCAAGTAAAGGTATATACCAATTGGAATGAAAAAAAAAAATTCAGCATTCATCATAGCTAATTGAAAGAGTAATTTGAGTTGCAGGTGGGGAGAAGTGAGAAAGAACCTTACCTCTGAGCTGTCTGGTTCATTCTGCAAAGAGTAATAATAATAACGAAAAGCAGGTATTACTTCAATTAGTGAACAGAATGGAGGATTAATAGCTGTTGCAGAAAGATGTGGTAGAGTTATATCTAATTCAAGATTAAGTCTCTAAAATGAGACCAAATTATAAATCATATCTTTGAATATAAGAGAGAAAAAGAAGTAAGAATGCATTAAAATAAACTATGTTATATTTTGTTTAACTATTCCTCATGAATAATATGGTTTTGATTAACCATCTTATCTAATAAAAAGGTAATATGCAAATTGACTGTCACTCCAATACACAAGATGGCTTCTCCCATGTGGTCCAAGATAGCCAGCCACATGTGGACACAAGATGACCACCACTAGATGACCAGCAGGGGAGGGCAGTTGTGGGTGATCAGGCCTGCAGGGGAGGGCAGTTAGGGATGACCAGGCCTGCAGGGGAGGGCAGTTAGGGGGGACCAGGACTGCTGGGGAGGGCAGTTAGGAGGGGACCAGGCCTGCAGGGGAGGGCAGTTAGGGGTGACTGAACCTGCAGGGGAGGACAGTTGGGGGGACCAGGCCTGCAGGGGAGGGCAGTTAGGGTGAACCAGGCCTGCAGGGGAGAGCAATTAGGGGGGACCAGGACTGCTGGGGAGGGCAGTTAGGGGCAACCAGGCATGCAGGGGATGGCAATTGGGGGGGACCAGGCCTGCAGGGGAGGGCAGTTGGAGGGTCCAGGGATTCAGGGGAGAGCAGTAGAAGAGGACCAGGACTGCAGGGGAGGGAAATTAGGGGTGACCGGGCATGCAGGGGAGGGCAATTGGTGGGACCGGGCCAGCAGGGGAGGGCAGTTAGGGGCAACCAGGCCTGCAGGGGAGGTCAGTTGGAGGAGGACCAGGCCTGTAGGAGAGGGCAGTTGAGGGGTACCAGGCCTGCAGGGGAGGACAGTTGGGGGCAACCAGGTAAGCAGGGGAGGGCAGTTGGGGAGTACCAGGACTTCAGGGGAGGTCAGTTGGAGGGGACCAGGCCTGCAGGAGAGGTAAGCTGGAGGGGACCAGGCCTGCAGGGGAGGGAAGTTGGGGGTGACCAGGCCTGCAGGGGAGGACAGTTAAGGGTGACCAGGTCGGCAGGGGAGGGCAGTTAAGGGTGACCAGGCTGGCATGGGAGGGCAGTTAGGGACAATTAGGATCACAGGGGAGCAGTTAGGCATTGGTAAGGCTGTCAGGGGAGTGGTTAGGTGATGTTCAGGCTGGCAGGCAGAAGAAGTTAGGGGCAATCAGGCAGGCAGGCAGGCAAGTGGTTGGAAGCCAACAGTCCTGAATTATGAGAGGGATGTCTGACTGCCTGTGTAGACTGGGCCTAAACAGGCAGTCGGATATTCCTTGAGGGCTCCCAGATTGGAGAGCCTGCAGGCTGGGCTGAGGGACATCCCCCCCCCCCTTGCATGAATTTCATGCACCGGGCCTCTAGTCTATATATATAAAGAGGTAATATGCAAATTTTCCCAGGATGCCTTTACAATCACGACCGGCTCCAAGCCTTAACAGTCACGACTGGCGCAGCTTGGAACACACCTCCACCCCAGTGGACACACACAGGGGTGAAGGCCTGCTTTCAGCAGCTGCAGCATGGCTCAGAGCTCACTCCCGGTGGGTGGCAGTGGCAGCAGGAGTGAAGTAGCCCCAGTCCCAGATGCCTGGTAGCAGCTGGAGTGAAGCAGCCCAGGTCCCGGGTGCCTGGCAGTTCCAGGAGCAAAGCAACCTGGGTCCTGGGTGCCAGAAGGAAGCCAGTGCCAGCAGCCAGGAGAAGGAAGGCCTATTCTTGCACAAATCTTCTTGCATTGGGCCTCTAGTATTAATATAAATTTATGTGCCCTCCTCTCTAAAAAGGTTTGTGGGAATAAATCAATATTTGTCAGTTCGTGAACTGAAGATATGATACCTCAATGAATGTAAAACTGGCTATTTTATAGAGAAGGGCTGAACAGGTCTAGAGTCTATGTGTTACCAATATATCATCACTTAAGTTCCACAAAAAGAGCGAGTTTTGGAAACATAAAATAGAATACTTACTTGAATGAGTTCTGGGTATCTTAAAGGAAATGTCTATAAAAAACAATGCAAGAGTTATAAAAAAAACACACAAAAAAGTAATGAAAATACAATAACAATACCACAATACACATATAATCTGTGAATTTTAACATTGCTATTTAAGAAAAGGATTTGTATCTTAACATCTAAATTTGAGACCAAATTTCTTTGAGAGCAAATTTTAAAAGAGAAAGGGAGAACTATAATTGTTTTATTGACAAATATCAAAAGAAAATGGATTAAATCTGTCCCCTTTTTAGAATATGGGAAAGAATTAAGAAAATATGTAAAAAGACCAAAAAGAATTTTAGTTACTTTAAATTAATCCAGAATGGTAAAGAAGTTATTTAGTATGCTGAACTATTTATATTACGTGGTAGTTCTAATGGTGATTTAAGCCATTATAAATTTTTGGAACCAATGTATACTTTCCTGATTAAATATTGTTTGTTTGGACTTTATTTTTATCATCAATTAAATCATATAAAAATGTACCTCAATCTGAATTTTTACTTTGGAGATAAGACTTAGGTTTGTTAAATAAGGGCATTTAAATAAACAAACACAAAAACACACCTGATGTCTTCTTTGGAATAGTGGTGGTGAAACTGTTTTCTGGGGAAACTTTATCCATTTTATTTGTAAAAAGAATAAGATAAGAATGGCTCCAATGACACATTTCTGAGGAACTTGGATCATTTTTGTAACTTGAAGTCAGAGATTTCCTTCTATTGGTTCTTAGGGTGTATCATAAATATAATGCTATTGAGTAAGAAGTTGAATTATTTGTGATTCTATATTATCCAGAAGGGTCCTGGAGAATAAGAGTCTCATCAATGCAAACAATAGAATATCTCAGCATTTCAGAAGCTTTGCTTTTGTATGAGGTAGTTTCAATGTCCAAATTTCCCAGATCATTATTTTATCTGAATTTTTTTTATTGTTGGGTGATCCCTGTTTACACATTCCTCTCACCTTCATTAACCACACATCACAAGGGAACAGGATAACTTTTTGTTTTACATAACTGTTTCAATGTTTGTTTGTCTGTTTGATGAGAGGGAAATTCATTTAATTCACATTGTCTAGTTTAATTATCTATAGCAAGCATGTCAAACTAGCAGCCCATGGGCTACATGTGGCCCACAATGAATATTTTTGTGGCCCAGACCATATAATGGTATGTAAGAAATGTTTTATTAAAAATTTCATAACTTAATTTTTACAATATCCTGTTATACATAATCTATAATAATAAAAGCATAATATGCAAATCAACTGAATGACCAAACAGCAGAACGACTGTCTGGACGACCTTCTTCTGGACAACCATGCTATGACACGCACTGGCACCAGGCCAGCCAAGGCAGGTGTGATGCAATTGGTTGGGGGGAGGGCCCCACCATATCCCACGATCCATCACCCCAAAGAGGGAGGCCCAGGCTACCTGGCTGGCAGCACTGTGGCAGGTGGGCAGGGCCTCCCTCTGTGCAGGGGTTGACCTGGGGAGCCCCCCATGATCAATCACCCAGAGGGAGGGAGGCCCAGGTCACTGGCCAGTAATGCTGTGATGGGTGTGTGGGGCCGGCCAGCAATCGCCCCGCAGAGGGAGGCCCAGACTAGCCAAGTGATGGCACCCCCCACCTGTTTCCCACAGAGGGGGGGTGACCGGTGGCAGGGGAGGGGGCCAGCGTTGCACAGATGGCAAGCAGTGGCAGCAGCAGGGGTGGGGCCAGCTGCCAGCAGCTTGGAGAGGGAAAGCCCCGATAGGCCCTGATTGCCAGCCAGGCCTAGGAACCCTACTTGAGGGGTCCTGATTAGGAGAGGGCGTAGGCCGGGCTGAGGAACACCACACCCCATGCATGAATTTTGTGTTATTAATAACAAACTACAATGTTCACTAATGACTGATTACTATAATTGTGTTGCATTCATTTCCCTTACACACCTTACGCAGAGGTGCACCATTTCTCTCCACTAATACTGGCCGCGAATATTTTAGCAGCCTATTGCCATGTCATTAGTCTTAGACTGACTTGTTTGATGTGCCCAACAGGAAATATTTCGCTTTCAGAGAACAAGAAAAATAGGTTTATTT
Source organism: Eptesicus fuscus (assembly GCF_027574615.1). NCBI lineage: Eukaryota > Metazoa > Chordata > Mammalia > Chiroptera > Vespertilionidae > Eptesicus > Eptesicus fuscus. Next base: position 74,080,930 of record NC_072474.1, read on the forward strand.
GTGTTACACTTATTAACTTCTGCAGTTATTCAGTGTTTAGTAAGTTAATGGTCAAGAAAAAATTTAATGTTTATTAAAATGTTCTATTATTTTATGTTAGTGATTACTCATATATTTCAGCCCTTCGTATTCAACATGTCTCTATTCAAATAAACCTACATTTCTATGAAAATTGAAGCTTTTGTTTTTTGGATGCCCACATAAATTTAAACCTGGTTTATTTGGCCCCTGTTAGCCTTTGAGTTTGACATGCATGGTCTACAGTTATGATAATGACTTGATCTCTGAATCAGCAGAATTAGCCCAGTTTTCTGTACCTTGGGGGGAAAAATTGGCTAACACAAGCTATCACAAATAAGATAGATTTGACTTTGGTTCCAAAAGCAGGATACAATGGAACATGTGCTTTAATGTTATATTTAGTTAGAAAATATTGGATACCTCTTCTATGTATATAGATATGCTAATTGTATAATGGACCAGGGGAAAGAGCCTGACCTATATAATAAAGAGGTAATATAATAATCTTATATAATAAAGAGGTAATATGCAAATTGACCATCACTACAACACACAAGATGGCTGCTGCCATGTGGTCAAAGATGGCTGCCCCCATGTGGACACAAGATGGCCACCACAAGATGGCTGGCAGGGGAGGGCAGTTATGGGCAATCAGGCCAGCAGGGGAGGGCAGTTGGGGGTGATCAGGCCAGCAGGGGAGAGCAGGTGTGGGTGATCAGGCCAGCAGGGGAGAGCAGTTGGGAGGGACCAAGCCTGCAGGGGAGGGCAATTGGGGGGGACCAGGCCTGCAGGGGAGGGCAGTTGAGGGGGGGACCAGGCCTGCTGGGGAGGGCAGTTAGGGGCAATCAGGCTAGCAGGGGAGCAGTTAGGCATCGATCATGCTGGCAGGGGAGTGGTTAGGGGGTGATCAGGCTGGCAGGCAGAAGTTAGGGGCAATCAGGCTGGCAGGCAGGTGAGCAGTAGGGAGCCAGCAGTCCTGGATTGTGAGAGGGATGTCTGCCCTTTTAGGACTGATCCTCAAGGGGTACCAGATGGGCTGAGGAACACTCCCCCCCCCCCTCGCTCCATGCACAATTTAGTGCACTGGGCTTCTCGTTTAGTATAATATGCTATTTATCATATGTAATACCTTATTTTTAATTTTTTTAAATTTTTATTTTAATTTTATTGTAATACACTTATTTTTTCAAGTAAGACATTTTAATTAAAATTAAGGCTTTGAGTGGACTACATAATGATGTTTAAAATGTGAAGCATTACCATAGTTTTGATATCAATACTCCAATAGCCAATTAGAGATCATCTGCTGCTTTAAGATATTCTCAGTAGCTTGTGTTTGATGATATATCAGGTAATTCTAAAAAGAATCTAACACCTTTAAATGTTTACTGTACTCACAGGCCTGGCAAGAGCAACAGCCATGAGGCAGGTAAAGATGAGAAGCTTCATGGTTGTCAAGACCTATGTTAGAAGATAAAATAAAGGTTAGGTTTTATAATAAAAGTTGTATCATCAAAATTTTCATTTTCTAACAGAAGAGCAAAATTATTATAAAATAGTTTTAATTGAAAAATAGTATTTTTATTAAATTAAGTTTTTTAATTTTGCTACTCAATATAATGTTTCTTATTCTAGTTATCTTGCTAAATGTTGCAGTATTTAGAAATGCCAATTTCTTACTACTATTTTCACTTACTAACACTCTAAAATAAGGCATTTATTCCATGAAGTAGTAATATGGTTTAATATGGTTTTGTCAATGAAATAAAGAAGCATCAATATTCAAGTACAATTAATTTTTTTCTCTTATATTATCAGATTGCTAAAGTATGTAATAAAATAAAATCTAATAAGAACTGTCATTTAATTTTATTGGAAAATTACTTTCTTCTTTAAATCTATTTGAAAGTATCCTACTCTCTCAGAGATTTCATGAAAAATACTGTTGGTGCGTTATGTAGAAATTTTTAACCTCCATTAATTATTTTTTAAAATAATCTAGTTTAATTCATATCTTGCTACATTTTATATACATATACATGACATGACTATATAAAGATAATTAAACTGGACAGAATCATAAGATTCAGATGTCTTATCATGTTTGATTCCTAGAGTTCAATCAACTTGCAAGAATCTAGAAATACTGACACATATGCAGGAAATTGGTTTACAGAGAAATTACCTTAGTCAATAAACTAATACTGACATATTGCTTATATACTGATTCAATTTGCAACCTGTAGAATCTAAATACATTAGTTAAATAAAAAGCATATTTGTAAATCCAAAATGAGTTTATTTGTATCCTTCCAAATATCACAAAAAACAGTCATACAAATCTAAGTGTATATCTCTTTATGGAATTAATTTTGTTAGCCAAATAACACAGAATAAAACTGGCCTTAAAAATATCCTACTGGAAATTATCTTCCTTTTAGTAATTAGAAAGATTGGAAATAATCTTGCATAACTACTTTCCATAGAATTGGGCAAAAATAATTCAAATTACCTTATCACAAGTCTCTACTGAAATTATATATCTACTTTTTCAATATATGAGATAGATTTCAGATACCAAATCATCAAAACATGAGTTGGTCTATATATAAAACTGTATTAATTTTCCACTTAAAGCTGTGAGGTGGTGCCTGACTGGTGTGGCTCAGTGGTTGAGCCACACCATGAAATAGAGGTCTCAGGTTGGATTCCCTGTCAGGGCACATGTCCCAGTGGCATGGAGGAGGCAGCCATTCAATGTTTCTTATTGATGTTTCTATCTCTCTATTCCTCTCCCTTCCTCTCTAAAAATTAATAAAAACAAATATTTTTTAAAAGCTGTGAGGTGGTATTAAATTAGAAGATAATTTTTTAAGCTACCAGTATATCATACAAAGGTATCAATATATAAAAACACATAGAAACACAAATACATCTTAATAGAGAGTGAAAAAAAAATTAGACAATGTGAAATCATAATAATTTTGCATTATGTAAATACAACACCTTGAACCCAAGCCTGGGAAGAAGAAGCAAGCTGTGTTGAAGATCAAGGTAATGGCAAGTCTTTTTTCCTCACAGCTATTTAAACATAGTGATTAGTAAAATGCTAATTTTGTGGTTTCAGTGCAACCAATAGGTTTATTCAAATTCTAAGAATTCTCCCAAACAGGAAATTAGTTTTCTGTTCAATTCTCTCCCAGGAATTTCTGAGAAGAATTTTCAACAGAAAAGTGATTCATGCTACAAGACAAATTAATCAGGAAATGGAATGGCATACTCATAATTAAAATAAAATTTTGTAGCTTTATGATTATTATGAGAACATAATTTTATGTTTAATGGACAATTGGAAAGACTAATATATCAATAGAATTGGCTTTATAGCTTTTGAAAAATTCATTGCCTATGAAGAAAATGCTTGGTACAAAATGGGGTATTTTTATTTTTATCAACATACTAGACCAGGAGAAGAATTCATCACTTATTTCACCTTTTAAAACTTAATATGTCATCTATTATTTAATTATTTACTTTATTGTATGTGCTCTGATCTCTTTTTTACCAAAAAAGAAGTGTTATTTTCCTATACATTTTGTTGGTATTTTAACTACACCAGGTAGTTTTTTGTTTCCTTTTTTTTGGGGGGAGGGATAATAGTTGTGAAAGCATGCATTAATTTAGCTATTAGATTGTTGAATTAAAAATAATAATTACTCAAAAATTACAAAATTTAAATGTTGGAAAAATCAACTGCATTTCTTTAATTTTTCATCTTTTAAAGTAAATAAATGGAAAAAGTGAATATCCCTCTCTCCAATCCCATTTTGACTCCTAGAATTAAATGTCATTGTACATGTCATAGAAAACATCGTATATGCTTAAAAAACATCCATACATAAAGTTTTACAAATGATTGGTGTCGATTGTGACTGTGTTTTTCCAAAAAGCAATTGTACCATATATTTAAAATATAACTATAATGATTTTTTACAACCTATTCACATTCATATGACAGGAACGTTTTTCTGGGTTAAAGACATTCCAGAATGGTTCTGGCTGTCCACATTGGGGACCAGAAGAGACTGTAGTTTTCCATATTGAACTTCTCTTTAGACTGTATCTCCTCTTACTGACTGCATCACATCAATTTTATCAACTTACTAGTGTTTCCTGTTTACTTTCATTTATTCAAAGGGCTGAGGACAAACAACCTCAAGTGCATTACAATATCTTGCTTTTGGCTTTTCCAGGAGATTTGTCTTATTTTATTTCTAACTCAGAATCACACTATATATGAAAATTTCCATAATTTTTGAAAAGTTACTGTATCCTCATTTGTTTTATCACTCTTTTATTCATTTATTTATTCACAGAGGTGAAGAAACTGAACAAGGTACAGTATATACAAAGGAGGAGCAATAAATAAATAAATATGTGTAGAACAAAACCAAATCTCTGGCTTAGTACTATGGTGGGTAATTAACACACACAAAAAAGCAAATAACTTTAATATGTTTAATTTTGACATTCTTGATAGTTTAAAAATAAAGATTTTAACAGGGCCTCTGGAGTCCCTATGAACAACTGAGACTAGGGGTATACTAGACAAGCTTTCATAGGTATATCTGTTAATAATAAGGCTTGTCATCAAAGAGAAGCAATCAATATTTTTAAAGTGTCTAATTTGTATCAAAAGATAAATCACCTCTTTTTTTAAATATATTTTATTGATATTTTACAAAGAGGAAGGGAGAGGGATAGAGAGCTAGAAACATTGATGAGAGAGAAACATCAATAACTGCCTCCTGAACGTCCCCTACTGGAGATGTGCCCAAAACCAAGGTACATGCCCTTGACTGGAATTGAACCCAAGACCCTTCAGTCTGCAGGCTGATGCTCTATCCACTGAGCCAAACCGGTCAGGGCTAAATCACCTCTTAATGAACTCAAATTTACTGTAAGGATTCTAAATTTAGATAAGTCTAAATTTATCTCCCTATAATCCCCTTTAGAAAAGGCTCAATCTATACTTTTATGAATTAATTATTGAATATAGGTATGTGGTTCTTATTTTTTACAATAAATCATTCTTAACATTGTAAAATATAACTGTCCACTATAATTTGAAAAAACATGTTTTTATGTGTTCATTGTACAATGTCAAGTCATACAAAATTTTAGCCTAAGTTTACTTGCTTTACATTGATATTTTTCATTTGCTTTTTTTTAGTTAAAGTTGTTCAATTCCAGGTATTAAAACAAAACTCAAATTTGAAATACATATTTAGATGATTTTTTTATAGTCAGATATGTCTTTACCTTATGAGTAATGAAAAAATAGGATTATTACCTGATACCAATTTTCTGATGTAATGGAGTCATATGTAGAATGAATATTGTGAAGGTATTTCTCTCTCTTCCGCGTCCAGCACAGAAAAGGAACAAGTCTGGTTCCTGAGTGGAGGAGCTGGGGATTAAGAAATAAAAGAAAGAAAGAGACCAGATAAAAAGATAGAAACAAAGCTGGGAGCCGGGTGGGACGCTGCCACTCTGATGGAGAGACAGGATGACCCTAAGCCCATGAAGTGCATTTATTTTATACCCCCAAATACCAGGAAATATCACCAAAACTTAGGATCAAAGGAGCTTATTTGCTTTCTTGAGTAGGCCCTAGCATTCCTGGTGCTTGCCTGGATTTACATATCAAAGCCCGTTCCTGACACCTGGACAAAGGTAAGAAGTCAGTACTGATAACACTCTCTGCCTTCTTGGGGAGGGTGTATCCGAGACGCGGCTCTGCCAGTCGCCTCGGATTCAACTGACAATAATTAAAGAAATGCCCATGTGCCTTCCCAGGTGCTGTCTACAAATATATAATTGATCACCCAACAATAAACATTCATTATAACTAAAAGGGTTTTGTGGTCATAATCCTCCTTATCTAATAAAAGAGAAACATGCAAATTGACCATACCTTCACTACGCCCACAGCCAATCAGAGCGAATATGCAAATTAACCCAACAAAGATGGCAGTTAATTTGCATATTCAGGCGCTGAGCGGCCTGGGTCCCGGAAACATCTTCTGGACCCAGGCCGCTCCTAGCCTGTAGGCCCCTGCTTAGGTCCTGAGCAGCAGGGGTCCCAGAATGCCCCCTGGCCACCCAGAGCCTATGGGTGCAGGCACCAAGTGGCCTGGTGGGGCAGGAACATCCCCACATTCCCACCCCACCCCCAGCCACTTGCAAGTGCTCTGGCACCAAGCGGCGGTTTGGGTCCACGCCCCCAGCCCAGTGCCCACGATGGGGGGCTGGCTGCTGGCATCTGGGGTGCGCGGAGACCCTGGCGGCCACCACTGCGCGTGGCCAGGGTCCCTGCATGCCCCCAGCCTGGCACCGATGGTGGGGCTGGCTGTTGGCCTTGGGGGCATTCAGCGATGGGGATGTTCCTGCCCCACCTCCAGTGGCTTTCGTGAGCTCCTGCACCAAGCATTGGTTCGTGTCCACGCCCCCAGCTCAGCGCCCTTGATGGGGGGATGGCTGCTGGCCTCTGGGGTGTGCGGAGACCCCGGCGGCCACCACCAGGTGGCAGGGACATGCCCCTAGCCCAGTGGACACAACCCAGGGACTGCATGAGCTGCAGAGGAAACACCTTTTTAAAAATATATATATTTTATTGATTTTTTTTTTTTTTTTTACAGAGAAGAGGGGAGAGGGATAGACAGTCAGAAATATCAATGAGAGAGAAACATTGATTAGCTGCTTCCTGCACACTCCCCACTGGGTTTGTGCCTCCAACCAAGGTACATGCCCTTAACAGGAATCAAACCTGGGACTCTTCAGTCTGAAGGCCCACAGTCTATCCACTGAGCCAAACCAGTTTGGCAGTAAATAACTTTTCTGACAGCTCATTGGCTAAGCTCCCTGTAGGGTGCCACTTGCAGTGTTCTTGGTAATTTGGGTTATAAGAATCCAAGAAGGTGATCTAGGGTTTTTCCACCACACTCCTGGAGGAAAAAATAAAGGTCCGCTACTAGAGAGGCTAAGAAATGTCATATCCTGCCCTAGCCGGTTTGGCTCAGTGGATAGAACCTCAGCCTGCTGACCGCAGGGTCCGGGTTTGATTCTGATCAAGTACCTAGGTTACAGGCTCGTCCCTGGCTGGAGCCCAGGTCAGGGCTCATGCAGGAAGTAACCAATCAAAGTGTCCCTCTTACACTGATGTTTCCCTCTGTCTCTTCCTCTCTCTTCCACACTCTCTAAAAATCAATAGAAACATATCCTCAGATGAGGATATAAAAACAAAAGAAAGAAAGAAATGTCATATCCTATGAAAGATACATCTTGAAAATGCCTAAAGAAAGTTGTCATTTTTCACAGTGAAGGGACTAGAGTCCGTGTTGATGAAAACATGTTGGCAGCTGCAGTGGCTGGCAGTGGCTGCAGCAGTGGGATAATGGGGCTGGTGCCTTCCCTTGATCAGCCCGGTCACCTGACATCCCTTGAGGGGTCCCAGATTGGAGAGGCTGCAGGCTGGGCTGAGGGACAACCACCCCACCCCCACTCCCATGCACGAATTTCATGCACCGGGCCTCTAGTTATAAAATAAAAGCAATAATAAACTAGGGTTATTTTAGGCACACCAAGGCATGGCCACTCTAGTGATATCACACAGCTGGTTTTAAAAATCCAACAATATCCCTAAACAAATGAAAGTGAAAATAGGTCAGATAAGTGAAAACTAGTAGAAAACTTCCTTGTTTTGTAGCATTTTGATATTAGAAAAATTATTTCTTTCTTGGATTTATACTTATTAGAAAACTAATTAACACAAAAATGAGTTAAGAGGTAAACTTTACTATTCAAGGCTATGTATGTTGTTGCTATGTATTTTAGTCCAAACTCAAACCTCCTTTGGAGGACTATTTTTTTTTTTTGGTATGAAACAGTCAATAATTCAGAATATGAAGATTCAAAGCTAGTGTGTCATAGTTTTCCTAGGAACTTTGGCTGATGAATCTTCTCAGAAAGTGTCCTTTAATTATGTAACAGCTAACCTTCCAAAGGAAACTTATTGAGAAATGTAAATGACATTTTTGTTTTTCTTTAGAAACCCACACATCATTTGGAGCCTAAGAGAGGATGCATGATGGATGCTTAGTAACTGCGCTTAGGTATGTACCTGGGCAACAGAACTAAAAGAGAGTTATTTTGAGAAAGTTGTTGTCTAGAATGCGTATGCAATAGCACTGGAAATATAGAACCTATGCTTAATTTTCTGTTTGTCTTTTTTTAAATGTCCTTTTTAATTATTTGGTCTGTCTATGGGTTTCTGGAGATCTAAAATGAATATATTCAGAGCAAAGTGGTATAATGGAGTGACTTAAATTCAAGGCTTTGGAGTCAAATTGTAAGTTTAAAACCTGGCTCTCATTAACCCACTGTGTTATTTGGGTAAATCACTGTGCCTCAATATTCCCATCAGTTCAAGAACATCTACTTCTCATTCGAATGAAGGAAAAAATGAGATTACACACTTAGAGGAATGCTTGAAACAAAGTAAATGCTCATTTAAGATTATCCATTATTAGAACATGATTACAAAAAAACCCCACACAAACCTTCAACTAATTATTTTGTGCCTAAATTATCTTCCTACTTCATAGACTTGTAAGATTTTGAAAATTTATGAATTATACTTTTATATTTGTACTAGTGGCCCACTGCACAGATTCATGCACATTGAAAGGAAATTAATTAGAAGAAATATTTTAATATTGCTATTTGCCCTTTCTCTATAATAGACGTGTCAACCAAATTCATGATTGACAATGACAGATCAAAACACACGCGTGTGATTGGTGCTAGCGAGAGCTTTATATGTATCACGCATGCACGAGTCAACTTAGCCTTTTATATATATAGAACAAACTTGCTTAATTAGACCAGTTTTCTGATTTAGCTAAACTTTTTTCAGCCCAGTGAATCACCCCAACTTCTCTTTCAGGTAATTGTCAGCAACACAGCAGTAAATATCAACACAAAGCAGATTATTATTGTAGATCATGTAGGAAGAACAAAGGGTAAAATATTTAACTGCATTAAGGTTTCACTATATTCCATGCAGTGAGAAAACCTGAAGTCATTTTCAAGATCCACCATTTCTTACTTCTTTTCAGTTGGGTCAAGTTTCTAAACTTTCTAAATCTCCATTGTCTGGCTAATGAAAAGAAAATAGGATTCTACCAAGTCTCCTATCTACCTACTCCCGGACTTCTGTGAGGATCAAATGAGATGAGGCATGGGAAAATGCTTCAAAAACATTTGCTTAAAGTGTAAAATGTTTGCACCTGACTATAAAGCAAGTCATGTTCCTGGGCTGAAGAAACTTTAAGGAAGCTAGTCGCTAGGGAGGGTAAGCCGGGCATTCCTACATGACGTCATTACCCGGCGCCCACAGTGACCGTTTCTGGGCTGGGCTGGGCTGGGCTGGGCTGTGGACTGCATTTTGTGCCATGGGGTCTCAGCAGCATTGGCTGCAATTTGGTGGGGTTTCACTCTGGGAGGTGGTGGGGCCTGTGTCCCACTTAGAGGAAGATGAGCGTTGCCTTGCCGTTGCTAGGCCTGTGGCGCCACTTCTTTGTAAAAGGCCAATGCACATCACGGCAGCTCCTGCATGGAGCGTCTGACCACTGGTGGTGAGTGCACGTCATAGTGACCGGTCGGATGGTCGGAGAGACACTTAGCATTTTAGCCCTTTACATATATAGATATGCATAGGGAATGTGTAGAGGGTAAAGACAAAATTTCTAATATTGACTACAATTAAAGAAAGTTTAGGGTGGGAAATGAAACTGAAGTAGACAGAAGAACTTTGAATTTTTATTAGTACGATCTTGGGCTATTTGATATTTTCATAGAATAATGAACTAAGACAGTGCTTCTCAAACTTTAATGTGACTTTGAATCACTATGGAATCTTGTTAAAATTCAAACTTAGATTCAGTAGGTCTGAGGTGTGTCCTTAGATTCTGAATTTTTAACAAGTTCCCAGGTGATGCCATTGCTGGTGATCTCTGGAACACACTTTGAGTAGCAAGGAACTAGGAGATTTGAGAATATAATATACTAGGAGCCTGATGCACAGATTCATGCACTGGTGGGGTCCCTCGGCCTGGCCTGTGCCCTCTTGCAATCTGGGACCCCTTGGGGGATGTTAGACTGCCAGTTTGGCCCAATCCCCACCCAATCCTGAGATCGGGCCAAAACCAGCAGTCCGACATCTCCCGAGGGATGTAGCAGTGTGTGAAATGGCAGGCAGCTGGGGAAGAGCCCAAGTTGGGGCCAGGTGCCAGACTGCTCCCACTCATCCTAGCCCCACTGTGCCTGCCACTGCCACTAGGTAGCACTGCCACAGAGGTGGGAGAGGCTCTCGCTGCTGCAGCTGCGCTCGCCAGCCATGAGCCCAGCTTCTGGCTGAGCATTGCTCCCTCTGTGGGAGTGCACTGACCAGCAGGGGGCAGCTCCTGCACTGAGCGTCTGCCCCCTGCTGCCCAGCCTGCAGCCTCTCCAATATAATAGTCACGTAGGGTTTTATATATATAGACTAGAGACCCAGCACGCAAAATCGCACAAGATCCCAGACCCACTGTGCCAGCGGGACCCCAGCCCCACTGTACCAGTGGGACCCCAGGCCCGCCATGCTGTGAAACCAAGACCTGCACGAGCAACAAGACCCATCAATGCACCTCCTGGTGACTGGTCGTTTGGTCGTTATGGCATTACGGCCACTGGCCTTTGATAAGATAGTCTTACCCTTTAAACATAGCCAATAATGAAAGTTTGTATATTAAAAAAAACATTAAGAATACTTAAAAGCACAAAATTTATAAAAACATGTAGCATATGTCGCAAACACAGAGATATTAAAAATGCTGAATCGTATATCCATGAAATTGCTTACCTTCAGAACAATGTCTAAAGTAAAGCATTTCCTTATCCAATCCAAAATTCTTCATAGGAAAGATTCCCCACTAGTAACAGTTCTTCTGTCTATTTAATACCAATACCACTACTCTCGTGTTACCTCAAAAAAATTTCATTTTTCTACTAATAAAGTTTCCACCAATAATGTAGGAAAAACAGACATTATTTCCTATTACACAGATAAGGAAAAAAAAACAAACCTTTCATAAGTTAAGTGAATTAATTTCCATACAAAGTCATGTATAGCTAGCAAATAAATGGTGAGTTGGATGTTCCATCAGAACCTGTGCTTCTTTTAATATACTATGTACTCACTATTTCACTGAACAAGAGCACTAAATGTATGCAAGGTATTGTATCTTTTGAAAAATGATGGAGGAAGAAAAATCCTAGAAAGTGGAGAATGTCTAGCGTGAACTGAATTAATCCACCAAAGGATAGTATGAGAGTAAAAGGAACAAGTAAGGTAAGAAATATCACAGCATTGCTAAAGACCAACATCACAATATTTCTACCAAAGTCTGCAGACTTTCAGATATGTAATTTTACAAATCTAGAATTACTCAACCACAGTCTTCTGATCTTTTTTCCTTTTAATAATTACAACAATATGATTAATAAAGTGTTTCTTCTTTGATTAATTAATATTTAATGGCTAATAAGAATGCTTGACACTCCTATGGAAGTACTGAAGTGCCTAAAAATAAATATTAGAGTAGAGAGAAAAATTTTAGAGTTAACATTTTTTAAGATAAAGAATTTCTTGATAATGGCAATTAGAGGCTAACTAGATAAGTGGCGAGGGCGGGGGGGGGGGAGGGGTTTAAAGTAAAAGAAGTGAGGAGTTTGGACTATTTGCATGGGCACTGATATAGCTCCAGATCAGGACAGGTTTGGAGACAGAATGCAGAACAAACCTCTGGGCCATGATTGCATTAGAGACCCTGAAGGACAGAAGATGAGATCACTGAGACAAGGAAGGCCAAATTCTAGAATACCTTCAAGGTAAGGAGGCACCTGAGTGAAAGTGGAAGTGGAACTAGAAGTAGAATGATAATTTCTTCTTCTCACCTCCAGGTAGCAACAGAGAATGGGCACCTCCCTCCCATTCCTGAGTTAAAACCAGGCTAGTTTTATCTGGGGAGATTAGGTTTAAATTTCTGACTTTCTTGGAAGTAAGGAGATAGATGAAAGGGGTTACTGGTGAAAGGAGTTTTAGGAATAAAATAGGCAGGTTTAGGGAGTTTTAGGAACGAGGAGGGTCCATGGGGGAGGAATCCATAGATGGAGACTTGAAGATGCCAGGCTGCTTATCTTACTTGTACAGAGGATGGATAAATGCCACAGGCAGATGGAAACATTTCTGTCCAGTGCAATTAAAACAGCCATAAACCAAAGACAGGCAGGGGTATATTGGGCCTGAGCAATTAAAGTGACCATAAGTTAGACCAAAGTAGCCCTGACCTGAGCAGCTGGGAGAGCTATAAGATAAGGCTTTCTCTGCCAGCACAACTGGGAGACAACCACAAGATAAATCAGCAGTGACTCCAACCTAAACAGATAAGATGACCAAATGATGAACAGTGCACACATGGGGGTCCTGGGAGCTGATTCCAGGGCTAAGGTCCCATAATAGAAAAGGAGGGTCTCCAGCCTATCTAATGTCTGAAGACAAAGAAAGCAGTGGTCCCCTTCTTAGGGGCCCCTCTGTCCATCCAGGAGGGACAGAGGCTTAGGATTAGAATATAGAATTAAGGTTTTAGAAGTAGTGTTTGCTTGCAATAAAGTTTCTGTATTTTTCAGCTACCACCTTTTGTCCATGGCTTCATTCTTTGAACCCCTCTGGGAAAGAACCCAGGAAAGAAATTGCCCTGCTCAGTAAAACTCGAATCATTGAATGCTTATAGACAGCAAAAGGGACTCTGAGGAGGCTGTGGAGCTGGAGTGTCTCAGTAGAGAGACAGCACTGAACTAAATGATGAAGAGGATGTAGCAGGATGGAAACTTTTTTTAACATGGCTGGTGAATTAAAGCAATGAAGGACTGCCCAGCCAGTGTGGCTCAGTGCTTGAGTGTCGATCTATGAACCAGGAGGTCATGGTTCCATTCCAGGTCAGGGCACATGACCGGGTTGTTAGCTCGAATCCCAGTATGGGGTGTGCAGGAGTCAGCCGCTCAATGATTCTCTCTTATCATTGATGTTTCTATCTCTCTCCCTCTCCCTTCTCTCTAAAATCAATGAAAATATTTAAAAAATTAAAAAATGAAAGCAATGAAGGATGTAGTATAGTAGAAAAGATTTCACAGAGGAACATGAAAAGTCATCAAAAATTAAGAAGTAGAAGTTATTTCAGGATTTAATTTCTAAGTAATTGATATAACTGAAGAACAAAAGAAGTCCAAAAGACCCAATATGATGAGATGAGGTGGCCAGTAATTAGAAGTGACTATTAATATTTGGGTAAGATTTAGAAACTTGAGAAGAGAGAGGAGTTTTATAGTTGAGAGAAGGGCTAATGGCAAGTATGTGGAGGCATAAAATTAAAACTCCAAAATAATTCTGTTTGGGAAATGAGTCAACACATTAAATTTATATTTTGAAAGTGCTATAATTGTTGAGTAATATAAGAATTTTGAAGGCACAGAAGAGGACGCGTTATTCTCAACATGGAGAGATTAGAAAAGGAATTTTGCAAGTTAAGTAGAAGAGTGTGAGCTGCTGAAGAAGTGTGAGAAGAGGAGAGGGGAAATAGAGTTGGAGGTGACTTATGTCAGTGGTTTGAAGTGACTGCATTGTGTTAATAAGGGAATGGTGAGTGATGTAGTTGGAAAGGGAGGTAGCAAGCAGAACACAGAAGGCCATGAGGTACAAAAATGAATTTGGACTTGATCTTCTGAATTGAAATTCTTGAGGAAGGCAGAAGCCTAAAAGGCTGACATGTTCACCTTGAGCCTTGAGGTGAAGCTGTTCACCCTGCCCCAGCTATCCACCCCAGCTCTTTTCTAGATGTCCTGCCTTCCTCTTATTTCAAATCAGGACGGTCATGGATTATTTCAGCCCAGGTTCCTCCAGGACCTTCCTCTTCCTGTGCCCAGAAGCTCTCTAAGAAGGATACAGGAGTTAGGTCCTTTTCTGGTCCAACAATTCACTTGCTATATTTTTGGCCTCTAGATTCCCTTGTTTCTATGCACTCTTCTGAAGAGACAGGAAAGGGTATTCACTTCAATGTACCCTTTATTGTTGTGCCAATCCTCTAAGACAATCAGATTTTTCCAATAGTAGTGAGAGCTGACATTTGTTGGGCACTTTTAATATGCCAGGCATTCAGACAGGATGGTAGCACTTTCTAAGGATCTTCTCATTATAAGGATTTTTCACATGACAACCCAAGGAAGTAAATAGGTTTTTGTTTTTTTCAAGGTTAAGGATGAACTTTTATTTCAAGGTTAAGGATGAAGAAATGAAGACTTACAAGAATTAAACAATTTTCCCAGGTTAGGACACATATCAACTAAGTTGGAATTTGACCAGACCATTTTATTCCATAGACCCCTATACTTAAGCACTGTGCTTTATTTTTTTGTAATATACCCAAAAAGATTTTCTGTGCCCTAGGTAATAGCACAAAACATAGCTTTATTACATTTCTGTGTTTTATTATTAAATTTTCATAATCAAGTACATTATTGAAGCATTGAAATCAGTTTTATAAGTTTCTTACATTTAACTTATAAAGTGAAGTATCGGGCTTGAGCCACATGCTTTCACCTATTGTACAACAGTTGTAGATTGGGTTTAGTTATTATTTAAATTTTTACAAAGTTTTAAAAATAAATGAGGAAAAAATTTATTTATCAATCACCCAAAGATAACCAACCATTAGTAACAATGTGTCTTTAGCTCTTATACGTTTATACTAGAGGCCCGGTGCACGAAATTCGTGCACTGGGGAGGGTGTCCCTCAGCCCAGCTTGCACCTTCTCTAATATGGGACCCCTCGGGGGATGTCCAACTGCAGGATTAGGCCCGATTCCTGTGGAATCGGGCCTAATCCTGCAGTTGGACATCCTTCTCACAATCCGGGACTGCTGGCTCCTAACCGCTCACCTACCTGCCTGATTGCCCCCTAACTGCTTCCTTGCTGGCCTGATTGACCCCTAACTGCTCCTCTGCGGGCCTTATTGCCCCCAAATACCCTCCCCTGCTGGCCTGATCACCCCCAAGGCTTTTATTAGTATAGATATGACCCTGCACAGAAAATTTTACTAACCCTGCTTTACAATAAGGGCTTGACGATTGAATCATTAGGACCAGACACCAAGATTTCCTTTCTTTGAATAGTGGAGGGAATACTTATCTTGTCTTTAAGTTGCCCGGAAATTAAAATGAGATAATGACTTAGAAAAGTATAAAAGCATCACATAAAGACAACTGTCTTTTTAATGAAGTGGCAAAATGAAAAACACTTTTTATTCTCCCCTTCCTTCCTTTACAGCTTTTATTTAAACTTTGAAATTTATAAAAATTTCACTCCAATTTTCATTTCTTTACATTCAACATTATTTTGTATTGGTTTCAGGTTTTATATTAGTTACAGAATAGCGGTTAGACAATCATATACTTTACAAAGTGTTCCCCGATATTTCTAGTACCCACCTGGCATCATACAATCATTACAACACTACTGACTATATTCCCTATTTAAGTGACAATGGGTTTACAGGTTCCTTTCAATCTTTCTTTTGTGTTTTTTTGTCCTTACTTTTCTTTCTCACTTCTTCCCTCATTTTCTTTATATAGTATCTCAATTGGCCATCAAAGATCAGTGAAGGCACTGGGACACGCTTCATCCATTTTACAGACCAGGAAACTGAGGCCAATTCCAGTTGGCTGTGGAACTTGACTCAGGAAGCCCTCAGAGCACACAGGAAGCCCTCAGAGCCATGCTCTTTGCGCTTCCTAAGGGGCAGCGGCCCAGCAAACAGAACAAACCTTCCAGTCAGGCTTCCGAGCCTCTTTCTCAAGCACCTCTTCATTGCGGATGCTCCACATTCTTTCCTCTCCCCCCATTCTTTACTGCCCCCCCTTCTCCGAAGCAGGTGGAAGGCTTCCCACTCACTGCCTAGGCATGCTCTGCTATGGGGCAGGGTGTAGCGAGCTTGCTTTTGGGTGAAGGCAGGAGCAGTAGTCACTGCCTCTGAAGTGTGAAGGCCGCCTGAGCGAGGCCCATTAGCACTGGGAGCTTCTCTGAATCACGTCAGTCAGTCCAGTACCCTGCAGTGCAGTACCCCTTCACTGAGGTGGCTCCACCCCTCAACCCCCACCTCAGGGGTGAGGGTCCTTGCCCCTCTGCCAGGAGTCCTTCCATGCCCCTTGACCCCTGGCTGGGCCCACCCACATCTTGGGGGCACTGCAGAACCTCTGTCTCTCTGCAGATGAAGCAGATCCCTGCCCTAGGTCTCCGCAAAGCTATGAATCTGTGGCCAGAGGCCTGGTCTGGGTCTCAGCAACCACATGCCTGCAATGTTCCCAGGGACCCTGGGAGGGGCTGGGCGAGTGCTGCCACGCCCCACCCAGGGTGGCTATGGCCCCCGGATCCCCCGGAGCACCTGGCTCGGCCAGACTCGCGCCCCCACAGGGTGGCGATCGCCGGGCTCGGACCCCTGGCATCGCCAGGCTCTGACCGGACACGCCCCCCAGGGTGGCTATCGCCGCCCCAGACCCCCGGCAGCGCCTGGCTCAGACCGGACACGCCCCCCAGGGTGGCGATGGCCGCCCCAGACCCCCGGCAGCGCCTGGCTAGAACCGGACACGCCCCCCAGGGTGGCGATCGCCTGGCTCGGACCGGACACGCCCCCCAGGGTGGCGATCGCTGCCCGAGGACCCCTGGCATCGCCTGGCTCAGACCGGACACGCCCCCCCGGGTGGCGATCGCCTGGCTCGGACCCCTGGTATCGCCAGGCTCAGACCGGACACGTCCCCCAGAGTGGCGATCGCCGCCCCAGACCCCCGGCAGCGCCTGGCTCAGACCGGACACGCCCCCCAGGGTGGCGATCGCCGCCCCAGACCCAGGGCAGCGCCTGGCTCAGATCGGACACGACCCCCAGGGTGGCGATCGCCTGGCTCGGACCCCCGGCAGCGCCTGGCTCGGACCGGACACGCCCCCCAGGGTGGCCATCGCCGCCCCAGACCCACTGCAGCGCCTGGCTAGGACCGGACACGCCCCCCAGGGTGGCGATCGCCTGGCTCGGACCCCTGGCATCGCCTGGCTCGGACCGGACACGCCCCCCAGGGTGGCGATCGCCGCCCGAGGACCCCTGGCATCGCCTGGCTCAGACCGGACACGCCCCCCAGGGTGGCGATCGCCTGGCTCGGACCCCCGGCAGCACCTGGCTCGGACCGGACACGCCCCCCAGGGTGGCGATCGCCGCCCCAGACCCCCGGCAGCGCCTGGCTCAGACCGGACACGCCCCCCAGGGTGGCGATCGCCTGGCTCGGACCCCCGGCAGCGCCTGGCTCGGACCGGACACGCCCCCCCCGGGTGGCGATCGCCTGGCTCGGACCCCTGGCATCGCCAGGCTCGGACCGGACACGACCCCCAGGGTGGCCATCGCCGCCCCAGACCCCCGGCAGCGCCTGGCTCAGACCGGACACGCCCCCCAGGGTGGCGATCGCCTGGCTCGGACCCCTGGCATCGCCAGGCTCGGACCGGACACGCCCCCCAGGGTGGCGATCGCCTGGCTCAGACCCCTGGCATCGCCTGGCTCGGACCGGACACGCCCCCCAGGGTGGCGATCGCCGCCCCAGACCCCCGGCAGCGCCTGGCTCAGACCGGACACGCCCCCAGGGTGGCGATCGCCGCCCCAGACCCACGGCAGCGCCTGGCTAGAACCGGACACGCCCCCCAGGTTGGCGATCGCCTGGCTCGGACCCCTGGCATCGCCTGGCTCAGGCCGGACACGCCCCCCAGGGTGGCGATCGCCGCCCGAGGACCCCTGGCATCGCCTGGCTCAGACCGGACACGCCCCCCAGGGTGGCGATCGCCTGGCTCGGACCCCTGGCATCGCCTGGCTCAGACCGGACACGCCCCCCAGGGTGGCGATCGCCGCCCCAGACCCACGGCAGCGCCTGGCTCAGACCGGACACGCCCCCCAGGGTGGCGATCGCCTGGCTCGGACCGGACACGCCCCCCAGGGTGGCGATCGCCGCCCGAGGACCCCTGGCATCACCTGGCTCAGACCGGACACGCCCCCACGGGTGGCGATCGCCTGGCTCGGACCCCTGGCATCGCCAGGCTCGGACCGGACACGCCCCCCAGGGTGGCGATCGCCGCCCCAGACCCCCGGCAGCGCCTGGCTCAGACCGGACACGCCCCCCAGGGTGGCGATCGCCGCCCCAGACCCACGGCAGCGCCTGGCTCAGACCGGACACGCCCCCCAGGGTGGCGATCGCCTGGCTCGGACCCCTGGCATCGCCTGGCTCAGACCGGACACGCCCCCCAGGGTGGCGATCGCCGCCCGAGGACCCCTGGCATCGCCTGGCTCAGACCGGACACGCCCCCCCGGGTGGCGATCGCCTGGCTCGGACCCCTGGCATCGCCAGGCTCGGACCGGACACGCCCCCCAGGGTGGCGATCGCCGCCCCAGACCCCCGGCAGCGCCTGGCTCAGACCGGACACGCCCCCCAGGGTGGCGATCGCCTGGCTCGGACCCCTGGCATCGCCTGGCTCGGACCGGACACGCCCCCCAGGGTGGCGATCGCCTGGCTCAGACCCCTGGCATCGCCTGGCTCAGACCGGACACGCCCCCCCGTGGCGATCGCCTGGCTCGGACCCCTGGCAGCGCCTGGCTCGGACCGGACACGCCCCCCCGGGTGGCGATCGCCGCCCCAGACCCCCGGAACTAAGAGGATTGGGCGCCGCCATCTTGTTCTTCTCAACGGCCGGATAGGCCACCCGGAGTCCCGCCCCCAGCCTCTCTCAGGCCCAATCATGGGCATAGCGGAGGTGCGGTCAATTTGCATATTTCTCTATTATAAGGTAGGATATATGAGTGTCTGTGTATAATACATTACATTTACTTTGTAGGCAGCATTTTTTTAAACTTTTTGTTATGTCATCATTTCTCACACTTTCATTTTTAAAAATTAGTAATACATAACACATTTTAAGCAATTGACTCTGGTCTGCAATGCTCAAAATGTAAAATAGATAAATGTCTACTTCTTTGGATGGAATAGTTCCCCTCCTTATGGAATATTGCCGTTTTTCACTCCCTGGCTCTCTTTTAAGGCTCTATGGGCCATGAATAAAAAGCAAGCAAGCAAACAAACAAAACCCAGTTTTATATAGTTTCATATAATGTCTCCACAATGTTTTCACTTATTGATAGGTTTCAATTTATTTAGCCACCCTTAAAGGGGTATTCATATTATTTTATTTGTTATTCATTTGTTTTCTGCTATTATAGTGTACATATGGCTGTAACATGTGCATGTGTACATAAATTTTACTGTGTACTCTCTAGCAATGTCCTTTGTGTACATTCCTAGAAGAGGACTTGGAAATTCTTGAAGCAAATAGGATAAACATTTCTGATCTTTGATTCATATTTCCAAATACCGTTCAAAAAAAGTTTCCAATCTATAACAGCAGAATTAATGTTTGATAGTTCCTGTTTGGCCAGCAGTTTTATATCAAATATTTTTCATCTAATTTTTTATTTTATGTCTTTGTTAATTTCATAATTTGATGGGCAAAAAGTTGTATCTCATTAATATTGAGTTACATTTCACCAATTATAAACAAAGTTAGCCATTTTTCCAATACATATTAGCTATATCTATTCTTTTGAGTTATTTCTTTGTTTTCTTCTTGGAAAATGCTTTGATATTTTTGTAGATTTTTATTTAATCATAAATATGTTGGTAGCAGCGGGAACAACAGCAAGTGTTAAACTGGAGCGGTCAAACCAGACTGGGTTCAGCAACTTTGGTACCTGAGTCTGGTTAGGAAAGAATTCAGAGCCAAGACTCAAACGATAAGAGAACATTTATTTAGAAAACCACAGTGGTGCCGTAGCTGGTTTGGCTCAATGGATGGAGCTTTGGCCTGAGGACTAGGGGTTCACAGGTTCGATTCTGGCCAGGGGCATATGCCTGGGTTGCAGGCTCAATCACCAGTGGGGGGTGTGCAGGAGGCAGCCAATCAATTATTTCTCTCTCATTGATATTTCTATCTCTCTCCCTCTCCTTTCCTCTCTGAAATCAATAAAAATATATTTTTTAAAAAAGAAAGAAAACCAAAGAGGTAAAATAAGTAATTTGTAGAAAAAAAATGGGCTTAGGAAACAAGTTATAGAGGCAAAGGCAGGGCCTGTGAAGTTCTGAAATTAGGAAGGTAAAGGAGATGCACCTGGGGGAATGGGGAAAGAGAAGGGGGAGGGGAAAGGCAGGGTGTGCTCCTGGGAGGGACAGTGTGCTGGGTCCTCTGTCCTGAGGGTTTTAAGGATAAAGAATTTAGGGGAAGTCCCAGGGGAAGATCTCAACAGAATATTCAGCAGCTTTCCAGGTGTGTCTTTTTAGGGTCATGGTCTCCACGGATTGGTCGGTGCCAGGGTAGGTGGTCATTATTCACTGCAGTTGGTCCTGAGGCAGTCATCGCAGTCCCTTGTCTGATTTTGCTGCTTTTCTGGACCTAGAGCTGAAGTACAACTGAGGCCTCCATGTTATCTCTAGGGAGGAAAAGTCAGGGGGTCTAAACTGCATGACCAGTGATATGCTAGGAGAGGAGAGATTACCCTAGGGTAGGGTGACCAGATTTTAACATTGGTAAAGCGGGACACCATTGACTGGAGGGGGGGTTCTTGATTAAAAATTTGGTCTATATGGAGCAACAAAAATTTTCATAGAACGCAAAAATAGTATTGTAATATATTTTTTTAAATTTCAACATAAGTACAATTTACAAATATAATAAATAAAAAATTATGTATAGTATTATTTTATTCTTTGGCATATTTCTCATTTGAGTGAATTTTTTTTTAGTAGATTGCTGTCGTTGTTTAAAAGGTCATGAATTTGCCGTGACGTAAGTCATAAGTGTCACTTTCAAGGCCGGCGCTAGACTTTTTGCCGCCACTATAAAGTATAAATAATACGAGTACTGTCTGCTAAATTCAAGAAAATTTATGTAGTTATGAAATAAATAAATAAATTACTTACCTAAATTATCTGAATAGCTGATTTGTAATGACATCACTTGCTTAATTAGCTTACTAGCACGCAGTATGATGTGTATCGTCTGAGAGACAGTTACAAAATGTTTTCGTCGTTGCCAATCCCCAAAAATGCCATTGTTCATTAAGTCCAAACAATGGTGGTCAAATTCTAACAACTGATCAACAATGCGAACTTTGATAAGTAGTTCTCGATAATCAGTTCTCAACAATTATTTGTTATTATTAAAGTTTAACATTATAAAATTAACAAAAATGATATAAAACTCATATCCTGGCTAAATAGCCACATGGCCGCCGAAAACTGTATATTCCCTTCCTGTTCTCCTGCCGTTCCCTAGCTTGTCGTGCATTCTTTCCAAAAATCGGGACTTCTTTAAAACGCCGCGGGACGCGGGACAAATTGTTAAAAATCGGGACTGTCCCACCAAAAGCGGGATGTCTGGTCACCTTACCCTAGGGGCACAGTCCCACCTACAATTGCCCACTGCTAGGCACAGAGGGTTTTCCACCCTGGTAACCTTTTCTACTTGGCCCATGTTCCTCCTTACTCTGCTCATATCTGTCTAACTGCCTACCCCAAATATATTTCTTTTGTCCTTCATTAATTTTATAGGCATGTTTTCAAAAATGCCATTTGCCTTTTGCCATTGAGAAGGTTTCAACATTTAGATCACCGAACTTCACAAAATTTCTTTGTATAGTGTTCCTTTTTTCAGAATTTATTGTCTCTGAAATTTAAAAATAAGTGTTTTATTATAATTTACATTTTATTAGTCACTGAGTGAATACAAAGTAATACAGAAGACTGCTGTAATGGGTTTTAAAAACTCATATTTCTATAGCAAAATTATTTTTTCCAAAATCCCAGGGGAAACATCCTAAGCATCTAAACCTCAGAGACTTTTATAGAGTGTCTTTTGGCCTCACACCCAGTTCTCATAGCTAGCTTCCTTATTTTTAAAATTTCTGCTTGTAATATCTATTTTATTTTGCTTTGTTTTATTTTTATTTTTTTTTTATTTTTTTTTAAATATTTTTATTGAGGTATTATATGTGTACATATCTTACTATTACCCCCCCCACCCCACACGCACACATGCCCTCCCCCCCAGAGTTTTGCGTCCATTGTTTATGCTTATATGCATGCATACAAGTCCTTCGTTTGATTTCATAACTCCCCCACCTTTCCCAAACTTTCCCCCTGTACTTTGAAAGTCTGTTTGATGCTTTACTGTCTCTGTATCTATCTTTTTGTTCACCACTTTATAATGTTCTTTACTATCCCTAAATGAGTGAGATCATGTGGTATTTTTCTTTCATTGACTGGCTTATTTCACTTAGCATAATGTTCTCCAATTCCATCCAGGTTGCTGCAAATGATGAGAATTCCTTCCTTTTTATGGCAGCATAGTATTCCATTGTGTAGATGTACCACAGTTTTAAGATCCACTCATCTGCTGACGGGCACCTAGGCTGTTTCCAAATCTTAGCTATTGTAAATTGTGCTGCTATGAACATAGGGGTGCATATATCCTTTCTGATTGGTTTTTCTAGTTTCTTCGGATATATTCCCAGGAGTGGGATTACTGGGTCAAATGGGAGTTCCATTTTCAGTTTTTTGAGGAAACTCCATACTGTTCTCCACAGTGGCTGCACCAGTCTGCATTCCCACCAGCAGTGCACGAGGGTTCCTTTTTCTCCGCATCCTCGCCAACACTTGTTGTTTGTTGATTTGTTGATGATAGCCATTCTGACAGGTGTGAGATGGTACCTCATTGTTGTTTTGATTTGCATCTCTCGGATAATAAGTGACTTTGAACATGTTTTCATGTGTCTCTTGGCCTTCCTTCTGTCTTCTTTTGAAAATATTCTGTTTAGGTCTGTTGCCCATTTTTTTATTGGATCATTTATCTTCCTCTTATTGAGTTGCATAAGCTGCCTGTATATGTTGGAGATTAAACCTTTATCAGTGATAGCATTTGCAAATAAGTTTTCCCATGCAGTGGGCTTTCTTGTTGTTTTGTTGATGGTTTCTTTTGCTGTAAAAAAGCTTTTTATTTTGATGTAGTCCCATTTGTTAATTTTCTCTTTAGCTTCCATTGCCCTAGGGGCAGTGTCAGTGAAGAAGGTCTTGTGGCATATGTCTGAGATTTTGTTGCCTGTGGATTCCTCTAGTATTTTTATGGTTTCCCGTCTTATGTTTAAGTCCTGTATCCATTTTGAGTTTATTTTTGTGTATGGTGTAAGTTGGTGATCTAGTTTCATTTTTTTGCATGTATCTGTCCAGTTTTCCCAACACCATTTATTGAAGAGACTGTCTTGACTCCATTGTATGTTCATGCCTCCTTTGTCAAATATTAATTGAGCATAGTGGTTTGGGTCGATATCTGGGTTCTCTATTCTGTTCCATTGATCAATATGTCTGTTCTTGTGCCAGTACCAGGCTGTTTTGAGAACAGTGGCTTTGTAATACAGCCTGAAATCTGGTATTGAGATCCCACCTACTTTATTCTTCTTTCTGAGGATTGCTGAGGCTAGTCGGGGTCTTTTTTTATTCCAGATGAATTTTTGGAGAGTTCTTTCTAGGTCTGTGAAATATGCTGTTGGTATTTTGATGGGGAGTGCATTGAATCTGTAGATTGCTTTGGGTAGTATGGACATTTTAATGATGTTGATTCTACCAATCCAGGAACATGGTATGTTCTTCCATCTGTTTACGTCTTCCTCTATCTCTTTTTTCAGTGTCCTGTAGTTTTCTGCGTATAGGTCTTTTACCTCCTTAGTTAAGTTTATTCCTAGGTATCTTAATTTTTTTGGTGCGATGGTAAATGGGATTGCTTTTTTAGTCTCTCTTTCTGTAAGTTCATTATTGGTGTATAGAAAAGCCATAGATTTCTTGGCGTTAATTTTGTATCCCGCTACATTGCCGAATTCATTTATTAAGTCTATTAGTTTTTTGATGGAATCTTTTGGGTTTTTTATGTACAATATCATGTCATCTGCAAATAAGGACAGCTTCACTTCTTCTTTTCCAATTTGGATGCCTCTTATTTCTTCTTCTTGCCTAATTGCGATAGCTAATACTTCCAGTACTATGTCAAATAGAAGTGGTGAGAGTGGGCATCCCTGTCTTGTTCCTGTTCTTAGGGGAAATGGTTTTAGTTTTTGCCCATTGAGTATGATGTTTGCTGTGGGTTTATCATAAATAGCTTTTATTATGTTGAGGTATGAGCCTTCTATTCCCACCTTGTTGAGAGTTTTTATCAAGAAAGGGTGTTGGATTTTGTCAAATGCTTTTTCTGCATCTATTGATATGACTATGTGATTTTTATCTCTCAATTTGTTTATGTGATGTATCACGTTTATTGATTTGCGGATATTGTACCATCCTTGCATTCCTGGAATAAATCCTACTTGGTCATGGTGTATGATCTTTCTGATGTACTGCTGGAGCCGATTTGCTAGAATTTTGTTGAGGATTTTGGCATCAATGTTCATGAGGGATATTGGCCTGTAATTCTCTTTCATTGAGTTGTCTTTATCTGGTTTTGGTATTAGGGTGATGCTGGCTTCATAGAAGGAGCTTGGAAGTGTTCCTTCCTCTTGAATTTTTTGGAATAGTCTGAAGAGGATAGGTTTTAGTTCTTCCTTGAAAGTTTGATAAAACTCTCCTGTGAAGCCATCTGGCCCCGGGCTTTTGTTTGCCGGAAGCTTTTTGATGACTGCTTCAATTTCTTCCATAGTTACTGGCATGTTGAGCTGTTTAGAATCTTCCTGATTGAGTTTTGGAAGGTTGTATTTTTCTAGGAATATGTCGATTTCCTCTAGGTTGTCCAGTTTGTTGGAATAGAGTTGTTCGTAGTATTTTGTAACAATCCTTTGTATTTCGTCGGGGTCTGTTGTTATTTCACCTCTTTCATTTCTGATTTTGTTTATTTGGGTCCTCTCTCTTTGCTTCTTGGTGAGCCTGGCTAGAGGTCCATCAATCTTGTTTATCCTTTCAAAGAACCAGCTCTTGGTTTTGTTGATCTTTTGTATTGTTTCTTTGGTCTCTATGTCGTTTATCTCCGCTCTGATCTTTATTATTTCTTTCCTTCTGCTT
Organism: Eptesicus fuscus; assembly: GCF_027574615.1. Classification (NCBI taxonomy): domain Eukaryota; kingdom Metazoa; phylum Chordata; class Mammalia; order Chiroptera; family Vespertilionidae; genus Eptesicus; species Eptesicus fuscus. Next base: position 74,106,278 of record NC_072474.1, read on the forward strand.
ACACTGGGCTTATCTTGTTGCTCTCTCTCTAACTCTTTGAGTTGTTGGGTTAGGTAATTTATTACCATTGTTTCTTGTTTTTTGAAGTAGGCTTGTAGAGCTATGAACTTCCCTCTCAGGACTGCTTTCATTGTGTCCCATAGATTTTGGATTGTTGTGTTTTCATTGTCGTTTGTTGCCATGATGTTTTTTATTTCTTCCTTGATGTCTTTGGTAACCCAGTCATGGTTTAATAACATGCTGTTTAGTCTCCAAGTGTTTGATTTCTTTGGGTTGTTTTTATTGTAGTTGATTTCCAGTTTTATGCCACTGTGATCTGAGAAGATACTTGATATGATTTCTATCTTCTTGAATTTGGAGAGACTTTGCCTATGTCCTAACATATGGTCTATCTTTGAAAATGACCCATGTGCACTTGAGAAGAATGTATATTCTGTGGCTTTGGGGTGAAATGTTCTGAAGATGTCGATTAATTCCATCTGTTCTAGTGAGTCATTTAGGATTGATGTTTCTTTGCTGATTTTTTGTTTAGAGGATTTGTCCAATGGTGATAGTGGGGTATTGAAGTCTCCTACTATGATTGTATTACTGTCAATCTCTCCTTTGATATCTTCCAGGAGTTTTTTAATGTATCTTGGTGCTCCTGTATTGGGTGCATATATGTTTACCAGAGTTATTTCTTCTTGTTGGATTTCTCCCTTTAGTATTATGAAGTGGCCTTCATTATCTCTTGTTATGTCCTTCACTTTGAGATCTAATTTGTCAGATATAAGTATTGCAACCCCAGCTTTTTTTTCATTTCCATTTGCCTGGAAAACCTTTTTCCATCCCTTTACTCTCAGTCTGTATGCATCCTTTTTTTTGAGGTGGGTTTCCTGTAGGCAGCAGATATCTGGGTTTTGCTTTCTTATCCAGTCTGTTACCCTGTGTCTTTTGATTGGGGCATTCAATCCATTTACATTTAAAGTTATTATTGATAGGTACTTATTTGACGCCATTTTTATTCTATACCCCTGTGTACCTTCTTTGCTTCCTATTTCTTTCTTTTTTTTACAGCAGACCCTTTAGCATTTCTTTCATTGCTGGTTTGGTGGTGATAAACTCCCTTAGTCCTTTTTTGTCTCTGAAGCTCCTGATTTCACCTTCAATTTTGATTGATAGCCTTGCTGGGTACAGTATTCTTGGATTTAGACCCTTCCTTTGCATGACTTGGTATATTTCATTCCATTCCCTTCTGGCCTGATGAGTTTCTGTTGAGAAATCAGTTGCTAGTCTGATGGGGGTTCCTTTGTATGTAACTGTCTGTCTCTCTCTGGCCGCTTGTAAGATTCTTACTTTGTCGTTGGTGTTTGCCAACTTAACTATAATGTGCCTTGGCGTCGGTCTTTTGGGGTTCATTTTGCTTGGAACTCTGTGAGCTTCTTGGATTTGTGTGGGTTTTTTCTTCCCTATATCAGGGAAGTTTTCTGTTATTATTTCTTCAAACAGGTTTTCTATTCCTTGCTCAGTTTCCTTTCCTTCTGGCACCCCTATTATCCTGATGTTGTTTTGTTTTGTATTGTCCCGAAGTTCCCTTACGCTCTCCTCAATCTTTCTAATTTTTGTTTCTAGAAGCTGTTGTAATTGGGTATTTTTTTCCATCTTGTCTTCTAGCTCACTTATGCGGTCCTCTGCTTCATCTAGTCTACTCTTGATGCTTTCTATTGAGTTCTTTACAGCAGCGATGTCACTTTTCATTTCTTCTTGGTTCTTCTTCATTTCTTCTTGGTTCTTACTCATATTGTCGAATTTGTCTTCCATCCTTTTCAGCCACTTTATGACCATTTCTCTGAATTCTTTCTCTGATAGGTTGTTTGCCTCTAAATCGTTTACTTCCTTTTCTGGTGATGCCTGCTTCTCTTTCCTGTGGGGGCTGTTTCTTTGTCTCCCCATGGTCTCTCTTCTCCGGATGTCTGGTTATATAGATTTCTCTCTCTGGCGTTGATTTAAAGGTATAAAATACAACACAACCAGGCACAACAGACAAGGCACTGAACAGAATTGTATTCACGATATTAATAACCTCCAATAAAGGTAACCACCAGAGAAAGACAAATTAGGGAATAGGAGTGGAAGAGGGAGAGTAAAAAGAAAGAACAACAACGAAGAAAAAAAACAACAACAAAGAGTGTGAATCTGAACTTGGGAAAAGAGCAGAAAGAAAGAAAAGAAATAACAGAAAAGAAAAAGAAAAGAAAAAAAAAGTAAGAGAGACAAGAATGATACTAAGAGAGAAAAGGGGAACAAACTATATATATGGGGAGTAAACTCCACTAGAACAACCACTATTCCCAGCAAATTCCAGCAACACGAGCCTGGAGATTAATACAAACTGCAACAGCAGCTAATATCAAGTGAGGCAAGGGAAAACAAAAGTAAAAAACAAACAAAAACAAAGCAAACAAAAGAACCAACCAAACCAACAAAAAGAATAATCTAAACAATCTCATAAAAAAGCATAAAAATTCAATCTAATCAACATTCAAGCAAACAACAACAAAAGGCCCGAGAGAAAAATAATTTTTTAAAGGTAGCGTGGAGAGAGGTTTGTATGGATTTGGAGCAGGGGTTTGGGAATTAGATATATAAGTAGGGTGAAGTTTTAGCAGGGAGTGAACTGAAAAAGTAGGGAAAATCTAAAGCCAGAAAGGGTTAAGATAAACTGGGACCAAAAGGGGAAAGGTTAGGAGAGTGATGGCATAATGTTAGCTTTGAGATAGGGTAAAGCGATTGTAAGGGAAAGATGCAAATCGAATGTAGGACACTAATCCAAAAATAAAAGAAAGAGAAAATCAAATGACATTAAAAAAAAAAAAAAAAAAGTAAAATAATAGTAATAATAGTGCTGATTGAAAATAAAAATGTAATAATTAAAAAGGTGAAAATCAAGTGAGGAAAAAGAAAAAAATATTAGTTTCTTAAGTAAAAGATGCAAAAAATGAAAATAAAAAAATATGAGAATAAAAAATTTAAAAAATTGAAAAAAGAATTGAAAATTAAAAAATAGGAAGACTAAAATGTGCAGTAGCGGCTGTCATTCACTTCCTCTATTATTCTGTTTGGTACGCCTTTTTCCCAGTCTGGGCGGTATTTCAGTTCAGCTTCATTCCAGGGCTCCTCAGTGTTGGAAGCCAGTCCTGCTTTTTAAGCCAGCCCTATCTTAATTTCTCGTATTTGTTTTTGATTACACCAGAGACAATTAGCGTTTCAGCCCCTGGGTGGCAGTGTTTCTGAATTGAATTCCGGGCCTCTCTAGCTCTTTTTTCTTTTTTTTTTTTCCCCCCCTTCTATGGCACTCACTACCGGTTTGTGGAGATGTGCGCCTCAGAGCTGCCTCTCTGATGGTCACACGCAGCTCTGGCCCCAGGTTCCGAAAAAACACCTTCCCCCTGCAGTCTTTCAGGGTTTCCACCTGGGTTTGCCTCTGTATTGGGCTTAGCAATCAGAGTCGGAAAGAGCCCAGGTGTGCGGACCGTGGGTCTGTGCCCCAGACTAAGGAGCCTGCACTCCTTTGAAAATTCTTAGTCTGACCCTCCTCGTCAGATTAAAATGAGTTGCTTTCAAGAGGTCACTTCTGTTAGCAGCTCAGAAGACCCCCCTCCTCATTCACGGATCACGGCAGTTCCAACTGCCGCTGATTTTTCTAGGCACAGACCTCCCGGCTCCTGCCGGTCCTGCGGCTGCCGCACTTCCCTCACCCAGCGCTTCCCTCACCCACCGCGGGGATTAGAAACCGCAGCTTATTTCAGACAAAATCTGACCTTTCCGTGGTGCAGTGAAGAGTTTCTTTGAATCCAAATGTTTGCGCTGATAGGGGACCGGTGGTCTGGTGCTCCCAGCAGTTCGGTGTTTGCAGTTGTCGCGGAAAGTCAGGTTTCCAATAAAATCCTCCTTTCCTTGCAAGATGGCGAGGCGCCCGGCGAGCCCGCAGCTCCAGGAGGGGACCCAGCCCCTGTGGGTGCTGCGCGGTCAGAGGAACACTGCCCAGCACTCCCCCGCCTTCTCCTGGAGTTTAGCTGTCCCTTGGCTTGCCCACATACACTCCCTCTGCGAGCCTCTGCTGCTCCGACTCTCCGCCCCAGGAACAGACTCCAAACCCGACTCTATTCCGTCGCCATTTTCCTTCTCTCCCTTGTTTTATTTTTAATATTTAATTCTGAGTTACTAATTTTTAAGACAAGACAAGAAGTCAAAATAATCAGCATTATCTCTTTTTGAGGCAACATTAAAGACAGGGTCAAGGACATTTCATTTGTCCTAAAGCTGTTGTATCATCTTGAATAGTATTAAGATAAGTCACTCAAGATGAACAAAGCATCCATCATCTGTAATACAATGCCTCTTCTGTAGTGTATTCAACACCAGTCCTAAAAATGCCCTTGTCTCAATCAGAAAGGTTATACAGTTTCCCAGAGTTCTTTGAGATAATGAATATTTAAAAGCTGAACAGTTTCTATTTTATGATACAAATTAGAATAGTGTTTTTTAACTCAGAAAAGGAATAACAATATAAAATTTCTATATTAGTGTTTAACCTGATAAAAACCAAGTAATTTGGAGTATTCTTTGTCTAAATTATCAGTTACATACAACTTATGATATATATGAAACTTTATATTGAGATTGTGACTGTATATGTTACTTATACTTACTAAAAGATAATTTCTTTTCAGCACAGTATTTGCTTACAAAGGTTTATTTTAATGCTATGTTCACAATTTTGGAAGAAGGTAATGTAGAATATAATCTTATAATACAAATATAAAGACAATAAATTTTTCATGCACCTATTTCTCTTCTCTTAAAAAATAAAAGCAAACAAACAAAAGCATCTCTATTCCTTTATATTGCCTTTCTTCTTTTTAAACTTCATATTGTAGAAGAAGGTTGAGAACCTGTGCTATATGCCTAACAAACCACTATCTCTGAAAATCTTTATTAACCACTATTAAAATCCAGATTTCATTCTGGCAGAGAAAATATAAATTTAAAAATAAGGACTAATTAAAAATAATGAAGAATCAGAATGTTTGGTTCAGAAATAGTTCCAAAAGCATTTGAACACCCATCGAGAGACAGTCCCTCCATGGGTCCCTTGCTTTTCTGCATGTCCTGCGAGTAGAGGGGCACTGGCTGTCTTGGTTCTGTACTACATTTTCAAGGGTGTTTTTATAGCAAATATCCTAGGAAGATAGAGGTACTGTCTCCCTTCAGAATAAAGACAGGCTTTTTTACTGCCCAGTTATAATAAAGATTATGGCTTTCTCCAGGGTAAAGATCAGGTATGCTTACTGCTCATTATAAAAAAATTGAGTTCCCTAAATTTGGAGTTCCTCCATTATAAAACAACCTCCCGCTTGCATATGCAGATGTCCCCTGGCCTCCTTCACATAGCCCTCTAAAAGTTGGGACAGGGGAACCAGTGCAAACGCTGATACTGGGCTGTGATTGCTGTGGGTAAAACAATCTTTTGTCTTGTATTCAGGAGCTTCCTGTCTTCTGTTAGTATCCCTGATACTGTGGGAGGCTATCTCATTATCTCACTAGTAGGATAAAATCAAAGATTCTTTAAAGTTTCTGAAACTAAGGTCCTGAGACATTTTAGAGTGCTTCGGGCATTCTTTCTAAGCAAGCTAAGTTTGCAGATCTTCTTTTGGGCTCTTGATTTTAGGAAACAAGGAAATAAGGAACGAGGTGAATACCAGGGAACCCATCAGAAATGGTGTCAAGCTTTTCTGTGATGAATGATTCTGGAAAAAAAGTGAAATAAACAAAAGGAAAATTATGAGAGAAATAGTAAAACCCTAGGCTGAAGGTACCATTTGAATAGAATACCAAATTTCTTTTTTATTGACTAAAGTAAATTTACCTTGGAGAATGATAATTATCATAGAAATAAATTCCCTAAGTGTTTTTTTTAATATTATTGGTATCACTGCATCCAATCATACATTTGCATAAAGGGGTTTTAAAAATAAATATGACTGAAGAAAGTGTCAATCTCTTGGCATCTAGAAACTAATATGGTGAATATGACAATGTAATGAGATTTTAAAATATGAAAGTACTTTACTCAAAAACATTATCAAAGAATACTGATTCAAGATTTTTAATTTTATTCATAATTTTACCACATTTTTAAAATATATTTTTATTGATTTTTACAGAGAGGAATGGAAAGGGATAGAGAGTTAGAAGCATTGATGAGAGAGAAATATCAATCAGCTGCCTCTTTCACAACCCCTATTGGGGATGTGCCCACAACCAAGGTACATGCCCTTGACTGGAATCAAACCTGGGACCCTTCAGTCTGCAGGCCGACCCTCTATCCACTGAGACAAACCAGTTAGGGCAATTTTACCACATTTTAATCAGTTGCAAGTTAAGTTTATGGGGACCTCAAACCGTTTGGGTTTGATTATCTTGTATACCAATATTAAGAGAAATAAGAAAGAATAATTCCAAAAATGAAGTCTAGGAAGAGCAATTAGAGAAGGGACGGAAAGAAATATACAAAGGAGAATAAAAGGAAGGAATAAAATGTACTATGAACTTACGTTTGTGGAAAGGGTTTCCTTTGTTTTGTTATCTTCCTTACTTGTGTATTTTTCTCTTTTCCCACCATCATACTTGGTTAACCTATTGTCTTTATGTTTTTCATTACTTTCAGTTACTTTGCTTAATTTTGTGACTTTACTCGGGTTCAGCAAAAATTCTGAATGATAGGGCCTGTAAATATAGAAATATTTGTACTACTAAAAATATTTAATACTCTCAAACTTATTATACAAATAAAGAGATATATAATAAATAAACAATCCCTATGTAGCTATATTTATGTGGTATATAACAACGGACTTACCAAAAATCACAATCTTTAATTTTTTTTTAAGAATGTTTTTTTAAATACATTTTTAAATTGATTTAAGAGAGGAAGAGAGAGGGAGGGAGGGAGAGAGAGAGAGAGAGGGAGAGAGGGAGAGAGAGAGAGAGAGAGAGAGAGAGAGAGAGAGAGAGAGAGAGAGACATTAATCACCTGTCTCCTGCACAGCCCCTACTGGAGATCCAGCCCATAACCCAAGCATGTGGCCTGATGGGAAATTGAACCTATGACTTTTTGGTGTATGGGATGATGCTTAACCAACTGAGCCACACCAGTCAGAGCTGTTTTAAAATCTTGAATTTTGCTAGGAAATTTTAAATCTCCTACCAAAATATAAATTAATTTTCTGAACTCAATAAATGTTTTGTTTTTGTTTTTCCTATTAGGTTACCTAGATGAGACTAGGATTATGCTGGAGATAGATATACAATAACTAGAATTTGGTGAAAAAAAGATTTCAAGAGGTTAGTAGCAGAGGAAAGTGGCTGGATTGTGTGGATTTGTGAATTGTATGGATTTATGGGAGGTCCTGGGTAACATAAGGTTGTTTATTACTTGGTGAATTAACACCACCAATGCAGTCAGAGAAAGACTAGATTAGTGACTAATTTGAAATGTCACCATTTTATTTCATTATAGATCTGTAGTCATCATTTCTCTCTTTCCCTATAAATTTTCCTATCTTTGTTATAGAACTAGGGAGTCAGGGACTTTTCAAACACCAGGAGTTTTCGGGTTTTGGTTTCATACCCCTGAAACCAGCTCTGGCTATTGAACAAAAGGTTACTAGAGAGGAACATTCAGAAGTAAAGTAGTATTTAATATTAAGTGATCAAGGTAGCTTTGATGGGTAGAAGATAGAATAGCAAGGACATTGAACTGATATAATCTGAACCCTATACAGAAGCTGGACCAAAAAAGCAAAATTTGTCTTCACTTTTATGTTAACACTAGAGGCCCAGCGCATGATTAAATCATGCAGGTAGGGTCCCTAAGCCTAGCCTCCTGCAATCAGGGCCATCTTCTGCCTGATTGCCAGTTCCCAAGCCGAACGCTGCCTCTGCCACCAGGCTGTCAGTCTGTTGGGATCACCAGCTCATCCCCGGCTGCTCCAGGGCTCAGGCCTGCGGAAAAGTGGGCGCTGGAGACTTCACCTCCATGCATGTGTGCTGGGCAGGCTGCTGATGGAATGTGCTGCCTGCTCAGTGCCACCTCCGCCTCTGCTGCTGCCACTGCCAGTGCTGCTGGGGCTTGAGGTGCTGATGGAAGCTGCAGGGCGCACCCGCGACCTACCCGCCTCGGCATGAGCGCCCCTAGTGGGCAGTGCGTTCCATCAGCGGCCAGCCTGGTGCACCTGCATAGAGGTGAAGTTGCCAGTGCCCACTTTCCCACAGGCCTGAGCCCCCGAGCAGCCGGGGATGAGCTGGTGATCCCAAAGGCCTGACAGCCAGCCCAGTCCTCCCACCACCCACCCGGATTCCCCCATTCACCATCGCTGATCCATCGGAGCCTGCAGGCTGGGGGTGGAGGGAAGCAGGGACCAAGAGGTCAGTAGTTCAGCATGCTTCCCAGTTGCCAGTCCCCAGTCCTGCCCTGGCCCCGCTCATGGGTTCGAGGGGGAGGGACCGAGAAGTGGTCAATGCCACCTCATGGCGACCAGTCGTTTGGTCGTTTTGGTCATGACACCTCTTGGCCTTTTATTATTATGATTCACGATTCTAGGAGTGAGCATTCGATTGTTAAACGTGGGTCAAGTGGGTTTGAAAATAAGGATCTGATTCTTTGAGCTTCCAATGTGGAAAACCAGGTATATGCAAATCCTGTCACACTAAGACTGCACACAATGGAGGAAAGAAATATTTCCAAAAGGAATTCAGAGAGCTATTTAAAAGTGGAAGTTTGAGGACTTAGATAATGTAAACCCTGCTCAAGCACAGATTCAAATTCTCTCAATTAACTGTGCTGATGAATCAATCAGTAGCTTGATAACCTGTTATTTCATTTATATGTGATTCATTGTAGCAAACAAGGATGCATAGATTATGACTGGAATTGGATTTATTGGTAAAAGGGGTAACTAGTTTTAAGGTAGATAACACATATTTACATGTTATTTATAATCTGGTTATCATAGTATATATTTATTTGCTTGTTTATTTTCTGGCTTCTCCATTAAAACATGAGCAGGAATAATTTTTGTCTTAATCTTAATGCCTAGAACCATGTTTAGAACTGTATGTACCAGATACAGAAGTCAATATATCTCCTAACATATGTAGAAATATAATAATAAGTTCTCTGAATTTAGTTTTTTGAGTACTTCTTGTATTACACAAGAATACTTTTACTATATTTAGCTTATTTAACTTGAAACTTGAAGTGCCCTCGAGGTATGCTTGTTTTTCTGACTTTCTGGCTTTTAATCTCATAAGAAACATTGCTCAGAAGTGCTTTGATTTGAAAAAAAAAAAAAAGTAGCTTCTCAAATCTATAAAAACAAATCACTAAAAGAGTATTTATATGCTGCCTTCACCAAGAAATGCATTCTTATTCTTCTAACTATGAGAATAATAGTTTAAGGTGAGGTTTTCTCCAAATTCCAAGAAGGTTGAATGAGATACTTACAAGGTTTGACATAAGAAGGGCCTTGTTTCTTGGCAGTCAGTGTTATTCCACTTTAAGAATTCTGCATAAAATAGATTAAAACTGTGTGACAATTGGTGGTTTTCCAAAAATCTTGAGGAAGTTATTTATATTTTTCTCTGCAATACTCAATTGGTAAATCTGAATCTGCATTTTGCAAACCAAATACTACTTTGCAAAATGTTACCAAGTAAGGGTGAAAAAATCTATGATTAAATACATTTGGTGTTGTTTGAAGACCAAATACAGTTGGTGTTGTTCAAAGCTTTTTATTTTAATGCAATAGCTTTCAGAGTTTTTAATTCACTAATCTGTCTTACAAATTTCCAAGAGAAAGTTTATAAAATATAGTATTTCCAAAATACATTTGATAAAAGAACCTTTCTTTTTTTACTTATCAATTATATCTCCATGGAAATTTTGAAAAAAACCTGTGCAAATAATTAGGAAGAATTTTTTTTTTTTTAAATTTCAGGTTATCTCATGCTCTCACCTTCTGTTGCTATAAGTTCTACACAGACATTTTGTTTTACAATGACTTCCTGGTCCTTCAGTGGGTTGTGTTGTCCATTTCCAGGTTGGTGAATAATTTTCCACTGGTTATTCTGAAATAAAATGATGAATCCCCAGTAAAATAAATAAATAAATAAATAAATAAACAAATAAATAAATAAATAAATAAGGTATTAGTTAACAAGTTGAGGTTACCAAAACACAGAGTATTGCTTGGCTATGTTATAATACAGATGTGGTATAGACCACAGAGCAAGGGCTTTTAGAATTTGTAAGTCATGATATGGAACTTTACTTTTCCAGGATACTGTGTGTATTATCTCATAGTTGAGAGAAATTATAATTCTGCTAATAAAAAATAGTAACTAGCTAATAGATGTCAATTACTATGTAGATAGATTCAACTACTATATTATTTTTTAATGAATGAACATCTGACTAAAAAAAAAAACAGTTAAAAACATTGAAATCATAGTGCCTGAGAAAAGAATGTCAAAAATATATTTATAATAAAATTGACTGTTTATAAAGATTTAATGTCCCAGTACTCATCTTTAGATCCCTTGAGTATTCTGAAGAATATTCTGGCTATAATATTATAATAACAACAATTTTATATAATATTATCATAAAAATAGTATTAGTCTACATTATATTTATATAATATATCAATAAATTATGGTGCATAAGCAAAATAAATAGATTAGAGATTATTAATACACTTTATAGAATATTCTTTAACTTTTAAAACAAGGCAGGTTTTCTGGAAAATTTTATAGAGATGATGCTAATTCTCCTTACAGAAGTAGTATCCATAAACTCACACAATACAAAACATTGTACATTGATTGTACTTTTCTTAGAAAAAACCCTATAACCTAACAGATGCACCTGGGTTACTAAGATGCCAAGTTTTACAGAATTAGGAAATTCAGACTCTCCACAAATTGTGAGTTTATTAATTCTTTTTTAATGTGGAAATTTAATATGGAAGCTAAGAATTTTTCAATCTCTTGAAATTGGGAAATGTTGTGAAAACCAAGAGACCAAGAGGATATGTGTCTCTATTGACTAGCAGGCCCTACTAACTAATTTGCAGATTATTATACATATATTAGTCCCTTTTTTAGAAAAATACTTTAGCAATACCTGACTATGTTTTTCTAATTTAATCCAGATATTTTCCTTCTGTTGGTAGTTTTTTACCAAAGCGGCAATGGCAGAGGCCTCATTAAAGTTTTGGATGGTGGTAAGATGGAGCCCATGTTGTTGGCATATATCCTGGGGAAGGAAAGGAAAGAAAAGTAATTCTGATGTTTTATATTGTGCACAATTCCACCTCCAAAATTTGCTGTTATAAGTAAGTGGTCTGAAAGAACCAGAGCAATGAGGGGAAGGACTTAAAATTATAAGTGAAAACATGAATACATACCTGTGCCTGAGACCAGTTCAGTCTATGGTTAAAGTAGGTAAAGCAACTGGATAAGTTATACAATGAATCAGTAGGGCACACAGAACCATTCTGAGGAAAACTAGAAGCCCTGCTGAAAAGCAATAACAGAAAAACCCAAAACGCTCTCATCTTTGCTGCCTTCCTGAAAACCTGTGGGGAGGGATAAAAGCATGTGGTCAGAGATCAAAAAAAAAAAAAAATGAACCTGTAAGCACACTGGTTTAAATAAAGTTAAAGCATATTGTTGCATTCATTATTCACTTTCCTAACCAAGTTGATTAATTAGGGTTGCTTGCAATTTTGGAGAGCAAACGGACCAAATCTTCCAATCTACTAGGGCTGAGATAGAACAGGTATTAATTCAAAGAGAGAATATTGCAATAGTGTCTAGACAATATACGGAATATTTAAAAGTTAGAACCGAGGGAACAGAATGAATGCACAGTTATACGGGATGTTGTGGATTAACAGATAATTGATCTAGGTTGGTGATTTGGGCACAATTGATGCAACTTCATTTTCTACATTGGGCACTGAAACTTTTACAGTTTGGTTCTTTTATCTTCCCAGGTTTCCACTTTGTTGGTTACATGGTACCTGGTTAATTGCGAATTGTGTCCAAACATCTTAGCATTAATTATTCACATAAGAAATAAGACCAAAATCATCTTTCCAATTAATTCTCACAATATTCTCCTTAACATAATCTTTACTTCATTCAACTCACCTATTGTTATTTCTCAAACTTACCTTAGTTTTCTCCCCTCTCTGCCTTTGTGGTTCTCTTTCACAAACTATTGAATATACTTGCCTTTATGTGAGAGAAGTAGCATTAAAAAAAAGAGAGATCTGGAATAAAATAAACCTCAGTTTACATCATGCTTCATATTTAGGCAAGATAGTAAAGTTGCTCTTAATATAAAATATAATATGAACATTTCTTCTTTCCTTCATCACTGCTAAAAATGTGTTTAGTTTTGCAAAATCTTAGCAAAATTTTGACTGGTAAAGTTCAGATTAAAGAAGTGTTGAACTGTGCTTCAAAATGATGTGAAAGAATATCTGTTAAAGGTGAGAAAAATATTAACTTGCTAGTTTATTTTTCGTTTCTATTAGGAACTTTGATGCTAAGACCTTACATCTAGCTAGGTACAGTGGGGTATGAGTAATCTGATTTCAAAAGAGGCCAACTACAGCACATGGCAGAAGGTGGTATCTTCTGACTGTTGGGTTTCAGCTAATAAACATTAGGGACACTTATAATCATTTGGTTTCAGTGCTTTTTATTTGTATTCAGTGCTCCCCTTCTGACATCATTAGTGGCAAGGAAATTTGGACAAATTCAGCAGCCTTGTGTAAATGATATCCTGGGGAGCAGAGAAGGATTGTGTTCGTACTTGGAAGAAAATAATACAGTAAAAAGAATTCAACATGAAGTTGTGATGCAATCACCATGATTGATATGAGGGGGAGGGGGTAAGAAGGGGTTCATGGGGGGAAAGTGGAAGGGAACATATGTAACACTTTCAACAATAAAAATTTAAAAACAGGAAAAGTGCCTGACTCATAGTATTTAGCCAATAAATAGTTTTATTTCTATAAAGGTTACAGATTACACTGATATGCTGTATTTTATGAGGCTATCTTATTTTAAGAAGTCTTTCTGACTTCTGCTATCTACATTGTTTAAAATTAGTTTTTTGATGTGCATAATTCAAGGGTACATTAATTGCTTAATGATCTCTAAACATGTTAAGTATATGGATAGTTCTTTATAAAATTATGTGAGTTTTAAAAAATATTGAAATAAAGATAAATGATGATGAAATGGTTTATGTTCTTGGCATAATCCATCATAAATTTGAAATAATAAACACAGCTAAAATGATGCATTGGGAAATTAAGATGTCACAGATATAGTTCTTAGAAGAGAAAGACAATGAACTTCCTAGAAATGTTCTGAACTCCCTGGCAATTATTTAAAGGAAATTCTTTGCTAACCATATTTCAAGGACACAAGGTATCCAGTGTCAGTATCTTCCTGCAGTCAAAATTAAATGTTTACATGATAAAGAAAAAACTATTCTTTGGACCTAAAATATAAATTAACTATATTTTCATCTAAATGAAAACTGTAAATACTTCACATGTGTTCTTTATATTTTGAATCTCAAAATATTGGAGAGAAAAGAACTATAAATTATCTAATCAAATCACATATGCTAATAGAATTCAATTCTTCTACTAATCCACAAATATTGTTAAATAAGCTCTTACATTTAAGAATATAATTTGGTAAGTTTTATTAATACTTATCTTTCTCAGGACTTGAGGCCAAACTAAACTAATTAAGAAATTATATTTAATGATTTAACATATGGCAAAGAAATAGAGGCACATGAAAATAGTTATCATAATAGAAAATTAATAATAATGTTATGTCCTTTTATATGAATACTAGAGGCCTGGTGCACAGATTTGTGCACTGGTGGGGTCACTTGACCTGGCCTGTGGGGATCGGGTTGAAACTGGCTCTCTGACATCCCCCGAAGGGTCCCAGATTGCAAGAGGGCAGTTCTTGGGTGATGCATCCTGGAATTGGGATCCCTCCTCTCTGGTTCTGGGTACATCACCTGAGAACCAGTCACCGCAGCTCAGCAGCTCCTGGTTGAGCGTCTGCTCCCTGGTGGTCATTGCTCATCATAGCTACCAGTTAGATAGTCAAACGGTCAGATGGTCACTTAGGCTTTTATATATACATAGTTGGACATGAATTAATTAAAATAATGGGAAAAACAGTCACTTCCATTTCAAAAGTGTAATTCTAAAAGTAAAATCTAACTGTAATATTCATAAAACAAATACAGGGGGTAAATATGGTGGAAATTTGTAATTAGCAACCATAGATCATCCTTAACCAGTAAATGCCTAACCAGTAAATGTCTGACAGAAAAACAGCAGTTATTGAGGTTCCTGTCAATCTCAATCAGAAATCAGTTTCACCAAGTTTTTGCTTTGGAATTTAGTTATTCCATCTAAAAATGTATTTTTTGTCTTGATCTCATGATGGGGCTCATGGAATTGAAATCTATCCTATCCCTTTACTAACCAGATGAAATTTGTACTATGCTTTATCTCCCACTTTAATCAATGATCCAAAATCTTCCTTGATCCCTTGAGCATTCATTGTCAAGTTCCCCTTCCATGGTCACCTGTTAGTATACTAGGTATTTGGTTTTGTGAATAGATAAATGCTGATGACATTCCTAAATAGGCTTGCTTGTGCTTTGGGCCCAAACCCTAAAGTATGAGTAGAATGGAATTAAGTAAGTGAGATAATTAAATTAAATAAATAAGAAAAAAGTCACCAAGAGTAGGAGTCTTAGAGAAGAAAGAGAAATAGGGAAGTTAAATTTTAGTGTCTGGCTTACTCAGTGTACTTTATAGTATCTGAGATGGTATCCCAAAGCTGAATATTTCATTTGGCCAAAGACATCCAAATGTTGCCAACATTTAAAAATTTCCTTACATAATTCAGAGATTCTAGCTTCTTTTGATAAATCAGATAACTTAAGTCTGGTCTTGCACTCCTATAGGGCTGTATTGGCAGAGCTGAGCTGTGAGTATGTGCTTTAGACAAGGTTTGCACTTTCATTTCACACACCACCAGATCATTTTAATGTACACTTAGCCTTCTTCATTTCCTTTGCTGTTAACTGCCTGGCCCTAAGTGAGGCTGCACTAAACCCAACCAAGAAAGTGTCATTTACTCATCTATTCAAAAATATTTATTAATAATCTAGAATGTGAAAAATATTATACTAGATGATACAGATTATGAAAATACACTTTAAAACATAGGCTTTATCTATAGATTATAGCATAGAAATGGAGATAAATAAGCACAATATTACCTATAATAAGAGTAGAAAAAGATTAGCATTCCAAGAGATATTGCCACTATATAGGAGATAAGGAATACGTTTCCAGTTATAATACCAAGAAAGCATGATGAACAGAGTATAATTAAGAACAGACACTTGGTAGACAGTTACATGGGTATGTAGATATATATATTTATGGAGTTATGTTGAGGAGGTAAATCTTATCCTATCTAATTAAAGAGAAACATGCAAATTGACCTTACCTCCCCTACGCCCACATACCATGCGCACCAGCCAATCAGGATCGAGTATGCAAATTAACCCAACCAAGATGGTGGCGGCCACAGAGCTGGAGTGAGCAGGAAGCTTGAGTTGCCCCCGGTGATGGAGGAAGCCAAGCTTCCCGCCTGCCCTGGCTGGTTCTGGCCTTCCGCTCAAGGCTCCAAAGTTTCAATTATAGAAGGTAAATAAATCCCAGATACCTGCTTCCAGCCGGCCCTGGCCTCCACTCAAGGAGGTACTGAAAAAAAAAAAAGGCAAAAAAGCTGGGAGCTTGGGTCGCCAGGAGCTGTGGCCAGCCTGCAAACAGCCATCAGCCCCTCACCCAGGCTGGCCAGGCATGCCAGCAGGACCACTACCCTGATCCGGGACACTCTTCAGGGCAAACCAGCTGACCCCCACCCATGCACCAGGCCTCTATCTATACTAATAAAAGGGTAATATGCTAATTAGACTGGGAGACCTTCCAGAAGACCTTCCGGATGTTCTTCTGGACAAAGCCATGGTGGCAAGGCCGAAGTAGGGGCAGTTAGAGGCCAAGAGGGGAGGGCAATTGTGGGTGATCAGGCTGGTGAAGGGCGGGGCCATTGGGGGTAACCAGATCAGCAGGGTTCCAGTTGGGGGCGAGCAGGCCATCAGTGGGGGTCAGTTGGAGGTGATTAGGACAGAGGAGGGACAGTTTGGAGTGAGCAGACCAGCAGGGGGGCAGTTGGAGGCAAGCAGGCCAGTGGGGAGGGAAGGTGGGAGCAAGCAGGTCAGTGGGGGACAGTTGGGGGTGAAAAGGCTGGCAGGGGAGGCAGTTGGGGGTGAGCACACTGGCATAGGGGGAAGTTGGGAGTGAGCAGGCCAACAGGCAGAGTGGTTAGGGGCAATCAGGTAGGCAGGCAGGCAGGCAGGCAGGTGAGCGGTTAGGAGCCAGTAGTCCCGGATTGTGAGAGGGATGTCCGATTGCTGGTTTAGGCCCGATCCCTGTAAACTGGCAGTAGGACATCCTTCAAGAGGTCCCAGATTAGAAAGGGTGCAGGCTGGGCTGAGGAACACCTCCCCTGCCGCCATGCACGAATTTTGTGCACCGGGCCACTAGTCTCTCTATAATACTGTCAGTATTAGGCATTAGATTTAAGTAATTTAGACTTATTTGTACCTATCCTCTCTAATAAAAGAGTAATATGCAAATTAACCATCACTCCACTACATAAGCCACACCCACTGGCCACGCCCACCAGTCAAGCCACGCCCACCAGCCAATCAGGGCAAGTATGCAAATTAATCCCAGCCAAGATGGCTACCAGAAGGG
Organism: Eptesicus fuscus; assembly: GCF_027574615.1. Classification (NCBI taxonomy): domain Eukaryota; kingdom Metazoa; phylum Chordata; class Mammalia; order Chiroptera; family Vespertilionidae; genus Eptesicus; species Eptesicus fuscus. The sequence goes on from NC_072474.1 coordinate 74,123,269, forward strand.
AGGCTTGAGTTTCCCCGGCAACAGAAGAAGCCAAGCTTTCCACACACTCTGGTGGGCCTAGGTCTCCACTCAAGGATACAAAGTTTCAATTATAGAAGGTGAACAAATCCAAACAGAAATGGCAGCAGCCATGGATCAAGCAGGAGGCTTGACTCCGCTCCAGGCTACAAAGTTTCAATTGTAGAAGGTAATTAAATTCCAGATACCAGGGCCTCTGCTTGTGTCGCCAGGGGCGTGGCTGGCCTGCAAACCACCACAGGCCCCTCGCCCAGGCCGCTCCATGCCCCAAGGGAACCCCACCCTGATCCAGGACACCCTTCAGGGCAAACCAGCTGGCCCCCATCCGTGCACCAGGCCTCTATCCTCCTATCTAATAAAAGAGTAATATGCAGATTGACCATCAATCCAACACACAATATGGCTGCCCCCATGTGGTCAAAGATCCTGCCCCCATGTGGACACAAGATGGCCACCACAAGATGGCCAGCAGGGGAGGGCAGTTGGGAGGCACCAGGCCTGCAAGAGAGGGCAGCTGAGAGGCACCAGGCCTTTAAGAGAGGGCAGTTGGAGGCGATCAAGCCTGCAGGGGAGGGCAGTTAGGGGTGACCAGGCCGGCAGAGGAGGGAAGTTGGGGGCAAACAGGCTGGCAAGGGAGCAGTTAGACATCAATCAGGCTGGCATGGGAGTGGTTAGGGGGTGATCAGGCTGTCAGGCAGAAGCGGTTAGGGGCAATCAGGAAGGCAAGCAGGCGAGCAGTTGGGAGCAAGCAGTCCTGGATTGTGAGAGGGATGTCCGACTGCCCATTTAGGCCTGATCGGACATCCCTCGAGGGGTCCCAGATTGGAGAGGGTGCAGGCTGGGCTGAGGGACACCCCCCCCTCCGTGCATGAATTTTGTGCACCAGGCCTCTAGTATGTATATATTTACATACATCTATATAATGTGCATGTGTGTATAATATTTATGATATGTTTATGGTCTATATAAACATAGAGATTATATTGATATTCATCTCTGTCCTTTTGCATATATAAATTCCATCAGAAATTTTATTAAGAAAAGCTCCAAGATTTTTATAATTATTTTGTACCCTCTTCCATGCACACCCCCAAAAAAGCATTAGATGGTTTGGTAAAATAATCATGAATGTTTATTGAATGAAATTCCAAACACTTTTTATAAATTATGCCTTTAAATCTCTACAAACATCCTATAAAATTAACTCTAGTTCACAGATGTGGAACCTGAGGTCCATGGCAGGAAAGAAAATTGCAGAGCCAGGATTTGACCCAGATATTCAGCCTCAGTGCTAACACTACTATGACAAATAATGACTGTATTTGCAATAGCAACTTTTCTTTTTTCTCAGAACCATCACAACTGCACTGGTCAAAAGCATACTTGAGTCATTTGGTTTGTTAATTTCTCTAGAGCCTTTTTCTTAGAAATGAATAGCACCCCTCCCCCTTCCTCTGAATTCCCAGGTAACTGTTGAAAAACATACAACAGAGTCTGAGGTGTCCTGGGACCTAGCCTGTCAAACATTAAGTTACTTATTTTAAATAAGAGGAATTACATCTCAATATAACATCATATGGCCTGTTAAATAAATGGGAATTTAAGGAAGAAAATAAAGCAGGGCTTTTTGGTGTCTTCTTTTTCTTCATTTTTTTTTTTTTTTTTTAATCAGTTGGGTTAGCAAAACTGTAGCCTTTATAATACTATTCTTAAGAATAAATGTCACCAGTAACCAGGGGTCTAGGACAAGGTGTCATCTTTGATTTGTCATTTTTCAGTAATCCCTACATTCAATTAAATACAAATCCCATCAAATCTACCCTTTTAGTCATTTGCAAATCAACCTCTTCTCCATTCCCTTCAATAAACTTCACACCAACTCCATCTGTTGGACTTTCCTTTTTCATACTGCAGTTTCAATGATGTTTCTAAAGCTTAAATACAAAAATGTCTCTCTCCTGCCAAAACACATAAACCTTCCACGATCCCTAATGCCTGTTAGGTGACTCACCTCTGGATTCTCAAACCCATGTGCCTTTTCTTATTTCAACACTTATCTCATTACATTTGTCACTTACTTATTTTATCCAGGACCTAAAGTTCTTGATAGGGAGGAACTGCACATGCCTAACATAACTGGTAGTACATAATTATTGAGAAAAAAAGGAAAAAAGAGAAAAACTCATGGACACAGACAACAGTGTAGTGATTTCAGAGAAAGAAGTTAACAAATATGACATTTAAAACTTCACATTAAAGGACTTAAAAGTCAAGAAAATAAATCTATCATCTCACTAGATTTGTTTTTAAAATTCCATTTATCACAGGCTCTAAATATGATTTCAAGGAACTAAATGTGTTTCCTATGAAATGTATTATAATCCTCATTGTATCACAGTTGGAAAAGGGGAACAAAGGTACATTTGAAGAAAAGTATAAAGTAACACATAATAAAAGAGAGTTTCTTTAATATAATTAGAAGCTGGTTCTAACTTGAGATTCATTTTTATTAAATTTTACTTTAAAATCCTCAAACTGTTTTTTTATCTTTTTATTTTCTTACTCCCAGTAGGTGCTCAATGTTTAAAAAACTGAGGATACATAATTGACTATCCTGTTATGTTATGAAGTATTTTAAATATATAAAAGTATATATATTATTTTATTTTTTATTAAATTAAATAAACCTTTAATGTTGATGTGATATCCTTCCAATAATGTGTTCAAACCTAGATTAGTTATCTCTCAGAGGAGATGTTGAGGAAGTATATTAAGCATAAAAAAGATTGATCTAGAAGTCCTTTATAATTCCTCTTCAGCCTGACTTTTTGTGATTCAACCTGTATATTATAATCTTCAATAAAGCAGAATGTCAACTTCTCTCTAGATCATCTGTATTATAGCAAATTCCTACATATAATACAGTAGATCCGAATAATTCTCCTTTTTTGTCATAACTCATTTTTTGGATGGATAGTACATGCAATACCAATAAAAGGAAACTAATACTACAAACTACAATGTTGAAAATAAAGCTAATATAACAGGAACAAAATATACATAACATGAGAAGAATGATTTTGACCCATAATGCATTTTTTATCTTTACAGTGAATTTAAATGTCTATTTACAATGAACTTAAGTGTCTGTTAGAATAAAACTGTATACATGTACATCGATCTAACTTTAGTCATTTTAAAAAAGGCAACATTCTGAAAGAACACTTTTCTTTTGCTTTAAGATATTAAAGATTCACACATTGGTTTAAGTACATAGATTCCAATTCAATAACTAATCTACATTCCTGTTATTCTCTTAATATCTTTAGCATGTACTCCTGAGTAAGTACTATCTGAAATTCTAAAAATATTTTGAATTTTAAGCTTCAAAGGAGCAGTCTAAAATGATGCTTGCAAGATATTTTAATCCTTCCTAATGTACTTAATAATTGAAGGTAAATTATAAATGCCAATATAATTTTTGTGTAATAAATAAGGTTTAGAAGCAGTGTCAAGATAGTAAGAAAGCAGGGGATTTTGCCATATACATCTAGTTATTAACTTAGATCAAATAATTCTCTTTCAAATAAACATTCTATTGTAGAGGCATAACATTTCCTCATTACACAATTTCTTCCTTTCTTGTTACCATTTAATTATATGTATATAAAAAGGGAAGTTTAAGAAGTTTGGGCATATGTTCCAATGATACTATCACTAGCATTATTCTTCTTATTTCCCAATAAACCTTAAAATTAAGCTACTTACCTCAGTGTGGGATGTGGTCTTATGGCTTCAGATCTCCATTTGCCTTATATCAGATTATTGTGTTATGAAATAGGATAAAAAATATATAGTTTTAAATGATATGTAAAGTGTTATATTCAAATCATTTGCTATTTTGTATATTTCTTTTGTAATTAAGATTCACTTATTCAAAACTTGTACTGTTTAATATGTGATATTTCCTGTGGAATATGAGCAAACAAATATTAGCTCTAAGAAAATTATCTGTTGACAAGGATGGTCATAGACAGAAGGAAAATGGACCTTAGGAAACCAAAGATCAGGTTTCTGAGCAGGAAGCATTCTGTTGAAATCTCAGAAGGCTCAAACTCTGAGACAACTAAAAATAATTATTTATTGGTTACGTATGTTTTTAGGACAGATTGATTCCAGAAGACCAAATTAGTTATGAAGAAGAGTGACAAAGATAGAAAAAAATATATACATTTAAGCAATCAAGAAGGGTTGAATATCTAAAAGGAAGAATTTCTGCCCAGCTGGTGTGACTCAGTGGTTGAGCATCAACCTATGAACCAGGAGATCCCAATTGAACTCCTGGTCAGGACACATATTCAGGTTGCTGGCTTGATCTCCAAGGAGGGGCATGCAGGAAGCAGCCAGTCAATGATTCTCTCTCATCATTGATGTTTCTATCTCTCTCTCCCTTTTCCTTCATCTCTGAAGTCAATAAAAATATATTAAAAAAAAAAACAAAAGGAAGAATTTTCAATGAAGAATATTAAAATTATAAATATTAAAATTATAAATATTTAAATTATAAAATTACACTTTAATTAGTCTATGGAATCTTATTTTGAGAAAGTCTCTAAATTATTTGCTTCATCTCATTGTATAAATATGAGAGTTTATCTAAAGAAAGGATATTACCTTTTGTTACTTTTAACTTTCCTTTTCTCTTTCTAGTTTTTGTGAAATTCTCTGAGGAAAGGTTAATCAATTCAGAAAAATTCTTTTCTGTTTTGGTTGGTTTTTCAATATTTTTATCTTGATAAAATATACTTTTCTGTATAAGAACACAACCATTTTTTATACCTTTTCTAGAGTAGGATAGAAATATATTTCTATATTGAAATGTAGTATTTTTTAAACTTTCTGTGACCATAAATGCTTCTCTAAGTATTAAGATATACCTATAATTTGAGTTATTTTTACATAATTAATCAAAATAACAACAATTAAAAGGATGGTAATTTTCATGGTGCCTTGGTTAAAGGAGGTTTTGCCGACACCTATAGCTTGAATTAATCCTTTGTTTTGCACTCCAAAACTTTTTTTTTTTTTTTCCAATTTAGAGAAATGTACCATGGTTAGATTTGAATTGAGTAGGGGTATGCCTTCATTTACCTTTAATTGATGAGACCTTTACTGTGGAAGAGTAGATGAAAAAAGAAGAACAGCATGGTACCTCCACCATGTGTTCTCAGTACAACAGTTTAGAGAAGAACATGTTGGAAAGCTTAGTATTTGTAAATTGATTTTTTTTTTAATCCTCACCCACGGACAGAGCATACTCACTGATTTTAGAGAGAGGGGAAGAGTGAGAGAGAAAGAGAGAGTGATGCTGGTGTAAGAAACACGGATCGATTGCCCCTTTTTTTAAAGCCTCACCCAAGGACATATTTTTATTGATTTTTTTAGAGAGAAAGGAAGGGAGAGAGAGAGGGAAACATTGATGTGAAAGGGAAATATTGAACAGTTGTCTTCTTTATGTACCCTTACTGGGGATTGAACCTGCAACCTTTCCATGTACGGGACTATATTCCAACCAACTGAGCTGCACCAGCTAGGGCTGATTCCTTAAGTAAACCTGTGTCTCATAGCACTTGAAACGTTTTCATGAGCCCCTAAGATGTATCTATCAATTTAAAGACTGCTGCTCCAGGCGTTATAATTTCATGTTAAATTAAGTTTTCCTTACTATCAACTTCTTAAATGAATGTACTCTAATACTCTATTTGAAATCAGGATTTCACCTGGAGGTACATGTTTCCTAGCTAGTGTCTCTTCAAGCTGAATTGCAAAATTGAAGAGTCCCAAGCTGAATTGCACTGTGTAATGAAGTGGCCCCCAGGCACATGTTTAAATTAAATGTTAAGTGATTAAAATAAATTGATATTGAAAATTTAGTTCCTCTGTTACACTAGCCACATTTCAAGTGCTAAAAGCCGTGTGTAACTGGTGGCTGCTGAATTGAACAGCACAGAATAGAAGATTTTCACCATAGACATCCCTGGCCTGGGTTATCTATTCCAATACTGGACTACTGGCCCCTACAGAAGTAAACCACAAAAGCATGCACATTGATGCCATGGTGTATGTCTGTGCTCCAAACTTAACTGGGTCATGAATGTTTCTCACAGAAAGGAATATATTTTCTACGTTCCATTCTGTTACTTCAAATGCTCTCTACTTGACACAAATCTGCCCGCATTGCTCCTGCCAGCAAACCTGCAAATTTATTCCTCTACAATTTCCTTTGCTCTTTCTCTCCCTTTTTAATAGAACAAGCGTCCCTATTTATATACACACACATACCTATGATACAGTTTAACTTATAAATTAGGCACAGTAAAAGATTAAGAGATTAATAAAAATAAAATTATAACAATAAAATGTAATAAAAGTTAAGTAAGGGTGCTCCCTTCCTCTTCCTCCTCCCCTCTCAATACATCTTAATGTACTGTACTCACCTTTTCATTTAATGGAAGCACCTAATGGCTTCTCTTTGGCACATCTGAAATAACAGCATCACTATTCTTGCACTTTTGGGCCATTAAATAAATGAAGGTTACTTGAACACAAGCACTGCAATGATGCATACTGTATTTTATCAGCACTGTATTTTAATTTTCTGTTTACATTATTGTCATCCCCCTCTCAATTGTGAATTTTTTGAGGGCAAGGATAGACATCACTGTATCATCAACAACCTGTAGTACTTGAAATACACTTGACCATGAATTGATAGCTTTTTATTGAATTGTCTATTCATCCCTACCCCATAGCCTTGACATAGAACAAATAAGGACATGAGGTAGACAACAAATTTATTTGTGTGTTTCGATGTCTAGCACCTAAATTTATTAATGACCTTAAATGTCCAAGACCTAATCCATTTATGATAAAATTGGGAATTCTTATGTTTTAGTAAAGATAAAATAATTCATGTAATAAAGTTATATATTTAATTGTAGAATTTATAATAAGTATTTTGTTAAGATTTTTAATAATTGACAGGTTATCCTTAGGAAATTTTTAAAACTCTGTTTAATATTATTTTAATACAGATATATGGCATCTGCCTGCCTAATTAAACAAAGATAGTTTATTGCAGAACCTATTTCGTTTCCTCCTTTACTTCATCTGAGCATATTATATTGTTCTTTGATGCCACCTAATGACCAAAGGTGATACTTCCTTTCTGAAAAGAAAAGGAGCAAAATTAAAATAGATCTATGGTTCCTTCTCACATCTGTAGGGCAGAAGAGGGGATTAATTCTCCCCAGGTTGTGAGTTGTGTGTGTATGTGTGTGAGAGACAGAGAAGGGAAGGAAGAGAAGTGGTACTTTGTAGTTTCTCTTAGTCCATTTATCTCACATCTGCTTGGCCAGACAATTCTTCCCCAGACAGAAAATTCAAATATTTCCATTCAGAATGGTTAGAAAACACCTAACCTAAAAAGCAAAACTTTGAACTTCTTTAAGACTTGGAATATTTCCCACAAAGGTGTTTGGAGAGAAAATCAATCTTGAACTCTGGGTTTCTGCTTAATTTTTGATGTTTCTTCCCTGCTGCTTTCTTTAAAATTCCTTAGGTTTTACCTCCTCCTACTGGACCTAAAGAGAATATCACTTTCAACATCAACAAATTAAAGACATCAATTTTTTAGAATATTTAATAGATTTCTCTGGCAAAACCATCTACTTTCATATTTATTTTCTGTAAAGTATTACATTGCTTATTAAATGTATGTAAAGGCTATGCTATTGTGATTGTTATTGTTACTAATATTAATAATAGGAAAAGAGCAAAGGGAAGGCCAGACTTTATAAGCATGTTCACCTGGGCAGCTTCACCAGGAAACTACAGTGTCAAGCTCCCCAGGGAAGCACTCGTCCATTCCCTACAGATAACTGGGGGAAGGGACCAAGCCAAGGGGGGAATGGATGCATGCTCAGTGAAGTCAGGGTGACATAGGAGATGTACTTGCCTGTCAGTCTAGAATGGAGAACAATGGATTGCTTAGGGGTGGACCCCAATGCAAGTCCTCAAAATCTTGGAAATTAAAACACCCAAAGAATTCCCTCTCTCTTATACTCTTGCTCACTCTTGCTCTGTGACCAGAACTTGTCCGTGCGCTCACCTGTTCAATCTCCATAGCCATGTGGCCTTAAGCAGACGTTTGGCCCATGGCTGTGTGAACCCCAACCCCAATGGACTGTAGCTGGGAACACAAGCTAAGCTAGCCAGATGATGGACTGGTCTAGACTTTACAATAGAACAGAAATTCTGGGCAGTGGCCTTAATTCTGGCCCTGCTGAAGACAAGATTGGACTTCTTCCATGGAGAGATGGACAGAGAGGGGACCTTGGAGGGGAACCCCCTTAATTTTACATCGTCAATAAAGCTTTCCATAAAAACGCATCCTCCTGTGGGGACCTCAGGAAATTCTTTTCCTGGTGGCACCCCAAGAACTTCACTTTCACCAATAACACTACTACTTAATTGTTTATTCAATTATTAAATATCTTAATGATTGTAGTAATATAATTTGAATTTATAGACAAAGATATCAAATAGATCATACATATACTGGTAAACAAAATCAATAAAAATTATAGAAAAGATACAAGATTTTTCATTTGCCCTTTATAATTTTTAAAGAAGATATCAGGCATAGGTGACTTTGTCACTTGGGATTTTTTGTTTATTGTCTTTAATTAGAGCCAACTTTTTCCAATTCAAAACATCCACTATCTGGCCAACAACAATAGGATTTTGAACATATCAAGGATTATCTGTTAAGTATGAATTTGTTTGTAAAATATTTCTTAAGTATTCTTATCAAAACTCTAAATAAAATAGACACCAAGACAATCAGGCTAGAAACCATTATTTAAGTTACTTTGTTTTTCCTTTTAGTGTGTTAGTGTGCCTGACTTGACCTTGTAAAAGACTGCAGGGAGAAGAATGATCCTGATGTATTTTCCCTGCATTGTGAGGATATTTAAGAGGTGAGGATAATCCTTCAAATGAGAGAGAAGCAAACAGGAACATGCTGAATATTTTCCAAAAGTAAGATTAGGAAATGAATTTAATTCATTCTGCTTTGTGGAACAATGGAATCTGAAGCTAGGATCTAATAAAAAATTATCCGAGGGAAGTGGTAGCTCTTCCATTTTTACAGTCAATTGTTTGAAGATAAACACACAGCAAGAGGAAAGAGGTTTTAGGAACTAAACATACATTACACATTAAAGTTTAATCAGTTGTTTAAGGAATTCAAAGTTCTTCAAAAACAGGCCAACAGGCCATATCCTCCAAAGGAAATGGAAACCAGCTGCATTATGCTCTTTCATCGTATATTCACAAGATTCTGTAACCAGTGGGCCTCTTCCCAAGGCATTGACTCCAATGTTGATGCTATTTTCCCTTAAGAATCCTTAGCCAAAATAAACTTTTCCTTTGTGTGTGTGTGTGTGTGTGTGTGTGTGTGTGTGTGTGTGTATTCTTGTATATGTAGGGTTTATACTGAGAAAGTTCCTTTGGTGGGTGTTGAGGAGTGAGACAAAGGGGTGAAAAAAGGCTTGTGATCCAGTATTCCACCAGATAAGCAACGTAGGAATAATGCTTGTAAAGTGATTTACTAAGAAAACGCAATGAAGTTCTTAATTTATTAACTCCCTTAGAAACCAGGCTTTTATCTGTTTTTCAGTAAGATCCAAAGCATGAATTGTAAAAAGTCATGCAATTTCTTGAAAAGGACCTTTCAAGCAAAATTATAAATACAATTATTCATAACAGTTTATTCAAGTTGGTGAAAGACAATCCATAAACAGATTATACAACAACTATATTATTTTGCACTGGACCATCAAGTTTTCCCACTTATGAGAAAAGAGGAATCCTAATATGTGGTATTTTTGCCACAGAAAAAGTAGCAATCTTAAAAAGGATTGCTTAATATCATGTATTATTGGTAAAAGAAGAAATTAGAAAACAATTTCAACATTATTTTGCATTCACCTTTATAGAAAAGTACCCCAAGCAATCCTTAAATTTAGACATATTCAGCACTTTCTAAAAACTGTGCAATGCATTCTTAAGAATAATTGAAGATGGTCTTGAAGGAGGGAAGGAAGACATTACTAATAAATAAGCAAATTATTTAAATATATTTCTACTTTTTTCTAATAAGAATCTCAGAAGGTTAGAAGAATCATTGCACTGTGGCTCAAAATAAAATGTTCAACATAGATTATATTGGAAAGATCTACACTGAAATTTTGAATGAATATTTGAAAAATGTTTTCATATCTTGTTAATATTCGGGCCTGTGTTTCTGCCAATTATAAAGCTTTCTTTTTTATATTTGAAGAGGGTTTGTGATCCTTTAGAATTCTTTTCTTTTCTTTGAAATATGTTAACTCACTCTTAATTTAGAAGATTTGAATATATGATTTAGAATCTTTAAACCCTTGTTGTACAAAGTACCACCTGTGGTCTAATAGTACTGGTGTCAGTTAGGAGCTTGTCAGAAATGCGGAATCTCAGGGCCCCTCCATATCTGCTAAACTTAATAGTATCTGCATTGTACTAAGTCCTTAAATAATTCATATGCACATTAAGGTTTTAAAATCCGGACTTGAAATAGATTGGTTGGCCTATAAATTTATGATTAATACATAGTAATTATTTTGAATAACAAGATTAAAATAAAGCAAACTGTGCTAAATAAAATTGTTTTAAATCATTTAAATAACTAGAGATTATTAATGTTATTAAATATAGAGAATAACAACAAATATATAATAATGAAGCACAATACTAGTAAAATTTAAAATGCAAGAAATTCTACAATACAGCACATATAGATACTGTGCTGATATGAGAAATGGAATGCACATTTATGTGATCTAAAAATCTAAAAGAAATACAAAACATCACTAAATGTGGTACTCATGGATGTTTCAGGAAAATAAATATTTATGAAACAATCTCCTTTCATCCAGGATAATTTTATCTCTATACTAGAGGCCCAGTGCATGAAATTCTTGCACTGGTAGGGACCCTAGTGGCTTCCAGCTGCCAGCCAGGGCCTCCCTCCCTTCCCCCAGCTGGCCCTGCCCCCTAGTTGAACTCCTGGACAACTCCTGGTAGAGAGGACAATTTGCATACTACACTTTTATCATATAGGATATGTATATCCAAGAATTTAAATACATGGTTTTCCAACTTAACTTTATGTGACGCAAAACTTCCAAAATTCTTATTTTGGAAAAGTCAAAGCGTTTAAAGAAATCCCTTAATGCTTTTCTGAGGTGATTCCAGTTGAGATTCTGCATTAAGTTTAGAAATAATGAAAATAATTACATAATAAGAATAGACATTAATAAAGTAGAATCAAATAAGTCATAATTTAATTACATGTAAAGAATAACAAAATTGAGAAACTTATGGTGAGACTGGTCAAGAAAATAGTATACAAGAACTTTTTTAATATGTCTCAAAAACTATTAATTTTACCTGCTTTCAGTTTAGAGACAACTTGTCAATAAAAATATAGAACACTGCATTGTGGCACAAATATAGTGTATGCCTTTTTTTATACAACTGATGGCAAACAATCAGCAAATATGCAATTTCCAAGTTTATAATATTGTCTTTAACTTTTATTTAACTTCAGCTTCACAAACATGAGTATCACAGCTGTATCTTCAAGGTGTTGATCAGGTTGAAGGCTCTGGCTTCTTCTGATGTCAGGCTTCTCTTCAGGGTCCTTCAGAGATTTCTGGTTTGCCATGGCACCACTAGCTGATTGGTCACTTGCATGGCCAACTTGACTAAGGTGCCCATGATCTCATCAGCTGCATTTGACCTTTGACCCCTCCCCTATTGCTACGTAAGAGATTGATACAGAGAAACCTGCTGTAGGAAGAAAGTTTTGGCTTAATAACCTTAAGAGTCTTCACCCGAGCAGGATGACTCCAAGCCTGTTAGCTAAATATCCCCTATGTCCCATTGTTTCTGAGTTGCATAGCAAGAATTTTTCTGCCATGTATATTCTGCTCTCCTCAACTACTTGTAAATTTCCCATTCTAACTTACGAAATCTAAGACTCCATTCCCTTACTTTTTTCCTTTGTCCAAAAATGCTGTATATAATGAAGGTGAGGCAGGAAAGTTAGAACAGAAAACAAAAGTCTCAAGCTTTACCCCTCTCTTTGTCAATCTTGGGTGCAACATCAGAGATAAGAACATCACTGACTACCTGTTCCCACACTTCCCCATCCTTTATTTCCTATAATTGGAAAAATCAAAAGGGAATCACTATCTGAAGAGGAGAGACAAAAATAAGCTGCGTTGCCAGTCACCCCACCAGCATCAGATGCAGGAGACCATGCTATTCCCCACCTTGTCCATCTTATCTAATAAAGAGGGAATATGCTAATTGACCATCACACCCTCACAAAGATGGTGGTGTCCACAGCCAATAAGAAGGGGATATGCTAATTGACTGTTGTGCCCTCAAAGATTGTGGTGCCCACAGCCACAAGATGGCGGCACCCAGTCCCCTCCGCCCTGTCGGGGCGGCAGGCATGCAGCATGGCAAGGCCCGCCCCTAGGCAGGTCCAGCCACTGTGCACGCCTGCCTCCAGAGTCCTCAGTCCCCTCAGCCCCCCAGCCGCCCAGAGCCGGCCTGAGGCATGGGCAAGCCTCAGATGGCAAACCTCGGATGGTGGCTGCCCAGCTGCCCAGGGCCACCTGAGGCTCAGGTAGCCAGGGCTGGCTGAGGCTTGCGCTGCTGGCAGTGGCAGCAGCAGAGGTGTGATGGGGGTGTCCCCTTCCCCTGATCGCCGGGTCATCTCCCGCCCCTGAGGGCTCCCAGACTGTGAGAGGGGGCAGGCCAGGCTGAGGGATCACCCCCTCCAGTGCATGAGTTTTCATGCACTGGACCTCTCGTCCTTCAATAAAAGAGGCTAGGACTTTTTAGAGGACTGATTTTAGGACTGTGGCAGGAAACATGCAAGATGATCCTGGAGCCTTTATTTTCATTTGATTAGTTTTATCATTGGGCTTTTGCCTTTGGACATTTTCAGTTTTCTTGAATGTAATTCTTTTCAAATGCTACAGGCTTCCTATGTATTAATTTCCAATCTGCCTCATTAGTTGAAAGCCACAACCACAGATCTCTTTAAGATAATCTCTTTTCTCTCCTGGGTTTACCGGAGCAGCTTCGGAAGGACAATGGCCTTAAGATTGTTAGAAACCCTACTATTTAACTGAAAGCCTTGCTCTAATGTCTTCTGAGGCCATTTTGTCTGAAAGTTACCATAAGGCACTGCCTTAGGTCTTGTAGATAACACTATAGTCATATTTTAGATTTTATCTTTGGCCTGAGACTTTTCTTATTTTGAAAGTCTTTTGTAAGCTGAAAAGACCATTTGGGGCCATTAGCATACTCTTAAATCCAATTCAAAACCTGAATAATTTGTCTTTTAGTTCATCTCTTCCCTCATTTTGTAATTGGCAGCTAGAAGAAACCGGGCAGCACTCTCAACACTGGGCCTGGAAATCTCCTTAGCTAGATTTCTAAATTCATTGAATACATTTCCTATTTTCCAAGTTACCTCATATGACAGCTTCACTCAACTTTCTGTCACTACATGAAAGGATTTCTTTTCCTTAACATTCTAACTAGAGGCCCGATGCACAAAATTCATGCAAGAGTAAGCCTTCCTTCCACCGACTGTCAGCATTGGCTTCCCTCTGGCACCTGGGACCTGGGCTTCCCTCGCAGTCCTGGCTTCGTTTGAAGGTTGTCCGGAAGAACATCTGGTCTAATTAGCATATTATGCTTTTATTATTATAGATATGTCTCTCACACTCATTTAAGCTTTTACAGATAGCCTTCTTCAGTTCTTTTATGATTCTGCTAAATTCTTCTCCATGCTCTTTAGACTTTTCTTAATACTCTCTTCAAGACTCTGCTAACTTCTGCCTGATCCTAGGCCCAATATCACTTTTTTTAAATTTATTATGTCACCCCCTTTCAGTTACCAATTCTGTTTCATTTCTTTCTTTCTATTTATTTATTTTTTAAAGTATATTTTTATTGATTTCAGAGAGGAAGGGAGAGGGAGAGAGAGAGAGATAGAAACATCAATGATGATAAAGAATCATTTATCAGCTGCCTCCTGCATGCCCCACACTGGGGATAAAGTGCAACCTGGGCATGCGCTCTGACCGGGAATTGAATCATGACCTCCTGCTTCACTCAACCACTGAGCCACACAAGCCAGGTACATTTGATTGGTTTTAAGAAGGTCATAAACCCACAAAGATTCAAGGGGAGAAGTTATACTGCATCTTTTGAAGGAGAAGGTAAAGAGTATAAACACAGTTTTATTTTGTATACTTGTAATTTGTACAAAATGCCTTTGCTTTTGCTATGCCAAGATATTAAAAACTTCTGCTTTCAAGTAGCCAATTACAGCAGACCTATTAGAAAAAAAAAAATTTAGCAACCCCTGGGAAGCAAGCCCATCTACTACCTAGAAATAAAATTTAGAGTTAAATACTTGTTTTGTGTAATAAAATATATGCAACATTAACTGTTTTTAGGTATGCAATTCACAATGTTGTGCATTAAGTGCATTCATAATGTTGAATAGCCACCACCACTCTTCAACAGAGATCATTGCTTTTGAAAGAGGATCAGGTTCAGGAGGAACTGAACCAAGTTCATTGACAAGTTAGAAACCACAGCTTCTAAATAAAAACTGTGCTAAGATAGAAAGGATATTGGGGGCTGGTGACTTAGGCTTAGTGCAAGAATTGGTGAGAGCTTCATCAGATGTGCACGCACTGCATTGCTGAGAAATCCTGCTGTTAACAGCCAGATGGCAGGTTCTAGGCTTTAGAAAAGAGTAGAAAAGGAGTAGAAAAATAAAGCAAATATGATTATATTTTCCTCTAATTTTTTATAACTCATTGTACTGGTTACTTAGAGTTAATGAGTATACTAATTTTTAAAAATTAGAGAAAGTTGGCTTTGAATTTAACTTTTGGTTTTATATTTCCTTAGCAACTGTATTCACTAGAATGGGGGATATTTCATTTCTGACTCCCAGTAACTCAGACATTAGAACAGGTAAGGAAAAATGACAAACCAGTTTTCATTCTAGTATTATTATAGCTCTTTGCTGTCAGGAAAGCCAGGCTGTTTTGCTTCCCTCTATAGGAAATTGTCAATTGATAGGCAAAACTTCAAGAATAATTAAAGAAATAGGATATGTACAATCTCCCATGGGAAAATCAATCTTTTGTAAATGTATTTAAATGAATTCAGTTTCCTTTCCTTTTAATAGTGCTTATCTGGGTGAAAACACTTATTTTAGATTTTATATGGCACCCAGAAAACTATGGTGCCTCTTTAAAAATAAATTATAATGCAAAAGTCATAGAGGAAGCTTATTGAAAAGAAAAAAGAAATCTCAGGAACATTCCCTGTGTATCTCCTACTGTTTCATGTGTACTTAAAGCATGCCAGATAAATCTCAAAACATGTCCTGTTAACTGAGACTATCTTGAAATGTCTCAGCAAATGTTTAATGCATCCCTACCTCTTATTCAGCATGCCAGGACAAGATATATTTGTTTTTGGCAGAAGTTGGCTTTGGCAAATGCCACAGGTTAATTCAGCAGGTGCTGTTGCACCTGTGTAAATTGAAAGTTTCACAGCTGCATAGAGATATGACCTTTCTCTTTTGGAAATCAGACTTTGACACTTGGATCAGATCATCAATGAATCTGCTTACCTCATCTCTTCCGCCACAACAAACACTGAAAAATTGTTTTTATCAATATCCTTGCTTTGAGAATGCTCAAGGCTTTGGGATTTGTGTTTAGAATGGGATGGCAGAGGTGTTTGGAGAACTGACATGGAAATATTGATACTAATAGCTCTTGCACCATCCAAAGGTTTACCATGTCCTGGTGCACTATGGGTGTCATTTGCAATATCTCATGTCCCTCTCTCACAGCAATGCTCTGTGGTTGATAAAATTACTATCTTATTTTAAAGATGAGAAAGCTAAGGCTTTGTGAGTTTAAATGACTTTCTTATGGTCTGCCTAGTGAGGTGCAGAATCAGGACTAAGTAACATCATGCTCTGTGACTCCATCTACTACACTCTTTTGGAAAAGTAGCAGACAGAAGGATGGTTTGAAATATCTAGGCCTTCAAGCAACTATTCACCAACCTCATTTAATATGTATTCATTTGATGCAATTTACCAAATAGTAAAACATGGAAGGAATTAGATTTGAATAGCTGATTTTAGCTGCTCAGAAGACAGAAAGTAAAGTGAAGTAGAAATTGCTCAAAACCAGAAGTCAGAGGATTTGGATTTCAGTTTCACCTCTATTACAAACTAGCTAAGTGAATGTGAAAGTGCTACTTGGACTCTTTAAGACTTGCAGAGAAAATAAAAATGAAAGATGAGGAGAGAACACTTTAAGTTCTAGATGTCTTCTTAATTTGTGGTTCTAGTATTTAATAAAACTTTCCACACAGACCCCATAGAGATGTCTCATTCCCTGAGGTCACAAGCTCTCATTTCTCGAGTGCATCCTATCACTTTAATAAATATATGTACTTTGCAAAATCTTTTTGTCATGCTCTTGAATTCCTTCTTGTACTATGACAAGGATGTAGATTGGGTTGAGGACTCCCTTGGCCTCCATGGATATTGCCTGTCATCCAATTTTGAGGATCCAGCAGGAGGGTCTCCTTTTTTACCGCGGGACCCATGTCTTGTTTCTCTTCTCCCCTCCTAACTAGGTCTCTCCCTCTCGCTCTCTCTGTCTCTCTGTCTCTCTCCCACCCTCTCTCTCTCTCTCTTGGATTTCCTCTAGAGTCCCCCTCCTATACAACCAAGAGCCTCAGACCCAACCTAAGAAGAGTACGTTTCCTGAGTTCAGTTGCTGTAAGATTGACCACATGGGTTTGCCTTGTTTCTCCTCTGCCTTTCATAAGCATACCTTTTACTGGATTTCTCTCCTTTTTTTCTGAGGACCATACATCCACACTTCTTTGGAATCCCCAGGCACCTCAGTTTTTACCTGGTCTGAGTGCCAATTGAAACTCTTACTGATTATTATATGGTCTCATGACTATTGTGGCCTTCCCCCCACATCCCATCCTATATAATAAAGAGGTAATATGCAAGTTGACCATCACTCCAACACACAAGATGGCCGCCCCCATGTAGACCGGCACAAGATGGCCGGCAGGGGAGGGCCGTTGGGGGGGACCAGGCCTACAAGGGAGGGCAGTTGAGGGGGACCAGGCCTGCAAGGGAGGGCAATTGAGGGTGACCAGGCCTGCAGGGGAGGGCAGTTAGGGGTGACCAGGCTGTCAGAGGAGGGCAGTTCGGGACAACCAGGCATGCAGGTGTGCACACACTGCATTGCTGAGAAACCCTGCTGTTAACAGCCAGATGGCAGGTTCTAGGGGAACCCAGGCCTGCAGGGGAGGACAGTTGGGGGGAACCAGGCCTGCAGGGGAGGGCAGTTAGGGGTGACCAGGCCGGCAGGAGAGGGCAGTTAGGGGCAACTAGGCCTGCAGGGGAGGGCAGTTGGGGGGGACCAGGCCCGGCAGGGGAGGGCAGTTAGGGGCAACTAGGCCTGAAGGGGAGGGCAGTTGGGGAGAACCTGGCCTGCAGGGGAGGGCAGTTAGGGGTGACCGGGCCTGCAGGGGAGGGCAGTTAGGGGTGACCAGGTCTGCAGGGGAGGGCAGTTAAGGGCAATTGGGCTGGCAGGGGAGCAGTTAGGTGTCAATCGGGCTGGCAGGGGAGTGGTTAGGGGGTGATCAGGCTGGCAGGCAGAAGTGGTTAGGGGCAATCAGTCAGGCAGGCAGGTGAGCGGTTGGGAGTTCTGGATTGTGAGAGGGATCCCAGATTGGAGAGGGTGCAGGCTGGGCTGAGGGACACCCCCCTACCCCCCCCCCCATGCATGAATTTTGTGCATCGGGTCTCTAATACTTAATAATTGGCCATGGCATTTATCAGCCCCAAAAGATGGGGCAGCACCTGGGATATCACAAATCTGCTTCCTCTTATAGCCTACCATCTCCTATCTGCTTTCCCATGCCTGGGCAAGTAATAAATCCTACCAAGTAAAAAGCTATGGGCTAATGGTAGGACGAACCTCACTGGACAACCCTGGGGATGCCCAAAACAGGACAGCCATTCTATGGGAGAAAGGACTATCCTACCACCTAAGTTCAGACTCTCTTAGCCTGTCCTCAATGAGTGGGCTGATTCTCAGTCCATAGACTAATGAGAGGACTGGTTGGGATACCTAGCCCCCACTAGCACAACTGTTTTCTTTCTCCAGGAATTATGAGAAAGTCTGTAGGCTACCTTCTAGCCAATGGAAAGACATCAAATTAGACTGCTTAAAACAAACAAACACATACATCTCATTTTCTTCTGCAATATGGCATGGCATAATATGAATTAGAAACAGGAAAATATGGCCTGAAAATGAGACCTTAAATTATAATACTATCCTTCAATTAGATTGCTTTTGCAAATGTAGGAAAAATGGACAGAAATACCTTACATACAAGCCTTCACTGCTCTATACTACGACCCAGAGAAAAGATAATTATATAAGATATGCTATGTCTATTCCTGGTGCTTCCACATGAAAAACATTTGGTGACTATAGAAGAAACCTGGGTGACTCTTAATGTAACAGGTAAAACATGTTAATTTTTTAAATTGACACAGGAACCACCTACTCACTCTTAACAAAACACGTGGCACCCTTAACAACCTTGGCTTGTACCATTACAGGGACAGCCTAAAAGAAAATATTTTACCCTACTTCTCACAGATGCCTTCAAGATTGCTTAGTTTCTCAACAATTTCTGGTAATACCAGAATGTCCTTCACCCTCAATTGGGATTTAGTGATGGCCCCAGCTACTAATATTCAACTTCTTACTTTAACCTAGAGAGATGGCCACTCCAAAGTTATCTTGGTCTCTAACCAAGACTCAGCCAACCCTCCATTTGACTTTATCCCAGCCCATAGTCAGTCAGCTATCCTATCTAATAAAGAGGGAATATGCTAATTAACAATCACTCCATCACAAAGATGGCTGCACCCACAGCTGAGGCCAAGTTCCCATAAGGAGCCTTAACGAGCAATCAGCAGGGACCTGAGGCTACGCCCTCCCCCGCCCCCGTGGGACTTGATAGGGGACCTCAGGCCCCGCCCCCAGCCCTGGTGTCAGGCTGGGGGACCTCAGGCTGCACCCCCTGCCCCAATGCCAGGCCAGGGGATCTGAGGTCACGCCCCCCCGCCCTGCAGGGCTTGATGGGGGACCTCAAGGTGCACTTCCCATCCTGGTACTGGGCTAGGGGACCTCAGGCCGTGCTCCCCACTAGGTGAGGCTTGACAGGGGACTTCAGGCCATGCCCCCTACCCCGGCACCAGGCCAGGAGACCTCAGACCGCACCCCCTGCCTGGTGGGGCTTGACAAGGGACCTCAGGCCGCACCCCCCAACCCAGCTGGGCTTGACAGGGGACCTCAAGGTGCACCCCCAGTGCTGGGTCGGGGGAACTCAGGCTGCACCCCCACCCAGCGGGGCTTGACAGGGGACCTGAGGCTGTGCCCCCCCCCCACCTTGCGCAGCTTGATGGGGGACCTCAGGCCATGCCTCCCACCTAGCGGGGCTTGATGGAAGACCTCAAGGCATACTCCCTGCCCCGGTCTGGGCTGGGGGACCTCAGGCCATGCCCCCCATCCTGGTGCTGGACCTGGGGACCTGAGGTTACGCCCCCTTTGGCAGGGCTTGACAAGGGTGGGACTGGCTGGGTCTGGATCTAGCCCAATGGGGGGGGGGCCAGGTGAGTCTGGGTCTCATGCGATTTTGAGGTGCATGTGGGTGGGCGGGGACTTGACTCTGGGTCCCATGGTGAGCCCCAGACTCTGATAGGAGGAAGGTTTTCATATACGTTTTACTAATTTTCTTTTATCTCTGACACTTCTATTATAGAGAAAGGGCAAATAGTAATATTAAATTATTTCCTCTAATTAATTGCCTTTTAAGGTGCATGAATTTTGTGCACTGGGTTACTAGTCACTTAATAATCGGGGACAAGGGAATACCTGGAGAGCTACCCAGGTACCCACTGTACAAATTAAACTAAAAGAAATGTCTCGATATCCCCATAAATGACAATATCCTCTGAGACCAGAGGCCCATAGTAGACTAAAATCCTTCACTCACAAGTTCCTTGTAAATCCCTTTAAAATACTCCTATACTGCCTGTAAAAAAAATAAAAATAAGATAGAGAGAATTGTATGCTTCTAAATTTACAAGACATTAAGGAGGCTTTGATTCCCATTTACCCCATCATACCCAAACCATACATTCTCCTATCTCAAGTTCTCCATGATGCCAAATGGTGTGTGGCACTAGATCTCAAGGATGCATGTTGCATCCCACTTCCCCCAGATAGTCAGTTGGCTTCTGTTTGCCTTTGAATAGATGGTTCTTGACACTCTTTTATCAGCTCAATATACTTGGACAACCCATTCTTCAGGGTTCCAAGACTGTCCTCATATCATTGTATAAGTACTTGGAAACAGTCTCCTGAAACTAGAGCTACTGCATCAAACCATAATTCAATATATTGATGACGTTTTGATCTGTAGTCCCATCAAATAGGACTCTGACGACAACACCATCAATCCTTAATTTTCTCGGAGGAAAAAGTACCAAATATCTCTCAATAAGGCTCAGATTTCCTTCTCATTGGTCAAAAATTACGCTATCACTTAACCCAGTGGTCAGCAAACTGCGGCTCGCGAGCCACATGAGGCTCTTTGGCCCCTTGAGTGTGGCTCTTCCACAAAATACTGTGGGAAACTGTGCTCCCAGAACTGCATCTGGATGACCAAAGATAACATTGTTTGCACAACAGGGGGCTCTTGACAGTTATTACTTAGACACCCTGGCGGCAGACATGCTGGCGGCTGGGGCACAACAAGACCTCTCTGTTGAGATAACCTATTCTTAATATTTACGGCTTAACTACCCTCCCGCTGACATCATTAGAGGAATTCCCTCACTCTCCCTGACTATATCTATCCCCATGTACCTTGCAATAAACGAGACTTGATCAGAAAGCCTGTCTTGTCTCCGTCTCTTGTGCCTCTTGTCCTTTCATTCCCACTCCCCCTCTAGGGTCCGCGTTGACTTTACCCGCGGGTCAAGCCAAAATACCACATGCGGTGCGCATGTACGGTGCGATTGAAACTATGTGGCCCATGCGCAGAAGTCAGTTTTTGGCTCTCAAAAGAAATTTCCATCGTTGAACTGTTGATATTTGGCTCTGTTGACGAATGAGTTTGCCGACCACTGACCTAACCCAAAGATCCCCCCCTCTCTCTCTCCAGCACACAAAAACAAACAAACAAATAAAGGCTATTATAAATCTTGCAGACCCCGGACAAAAACAAAAGAAAACATAAAAAACCTTTTTTAGAAAAGACAGATTTCTGTCCAATCTTAATCCCTGGGTCTGAGCCAATAACTAATCCCCTGTATGTGGCAAAGGACCTGATTCTGAACAATTAGAATGGAACCAGGGCTTACACTGAGTCTTCAAGGCCCACAAACTGTCCCTAATCAAGGCCCCAGCCTTGGGTCTCCCTGACCTAGAAAAGCTGTTTATTCTATATGTTGCAGAAAAACAAAGGATTTCCTTAGGAGTTTTAACCCAAAAGCTAAGCAGCATCTCTAGGTCAGTGTCTTACTTCTCAAAACAATTAGACTCTGTGGCAACTAGATGGCTAGTGTGCTTATTAGCAGTAGCAGCAACTGCCTTGTTAATGGAAGAAGTCACAAGGCTGACTTCTAAGGGCCAGTCTTTAGAAGTCCAAACTCCACATCAGGTTCTAATTGTCCTTGAGGCACACACAAAAAAAACCACCATTGGCTAATGAGAAGAAGACTTACTAAATACCAGGCCCTTCTCTTAGATTTCCCTAAGCTCATGCTAAAAGTATGCCAAACACTAACTGTGGCTTCCTTAGTTCTTGAAGTGGGCCCTGAGAACCAGAACATCTTGCATTCCTGTGTTGCAACTATTGAACAGGTTTTCTCCAGCAGACTTGACTTAAAGGGCATAGCCCTTGACAATCCCAATGTAGAACAGTTCATCAAATAAGGCAGTTCAGCTGACCAGAGAAGAGGGGCAGGCTAGGCAATTGTGAGTTGCCAGAAGATTTTTCTGTGACAAGAATCTGGATTGGTTTGAGATCTCCCTTGACCTTCCTGGGCATCACCTGACATCAAAGGTACCAAAATTCTGCCACCTGAAGCTGCCTTTTGGTTTTGAGGATATTGATTTTAAGCTGTTTATTAAGAAACAAAATACGCCCAGCTGATGTGACTCAGTGGCTGAGCGTCAACCTATGAACCAGGTGGTCACTGTTCGATTCCCGCTCAGGGCACATGCCTAGATTGTGGGCTCGATCCCCATTGTGGGGCATGCATGAGGCAGCCGATCAATGATTTTATTCTTCCTCATCATTGATGTTCCTCTCTCTCTCTTCCTTTTCTGAAATCAATAAAAAATGTATTAAGAAAAAAAAAAGAAAAAGAAACAAAACACTCTGCAAAATCTCTGATTATCTTTCCTTTTCTGCCCAAGAGATTCAGACAGAAACCTGCTTTAGGAAAAAACAATCTTAAGATGTTGCCTTAGCCTAATTTGAATTAAGCATGGTAAACAAGAGGGCTTCGGACAGATGACTGTTAGCTAGATAACCCCTGTGTCCCATTGTTTTTTAGTCACATGTGAAGGATTTTCCTGCCATGGCATCTAGTATGGCTTTTTAGCTCTTCCTCAACTACCCATATATCACACATTCCCACTTCTGAAATCCAATACCATGCTCCTCCCCCTTTTCTCCTTTGTCCAAAATGTCTTATATACCCAATGTTGCTTCACTGTCTTTGGAATTTCCATGGATTTATAATGTCAATGTGAATTTCCCATGCCCCTGTATTAAACTTTGATTTTTCTCATGTTACACTGTCTCTGTTAATTTGGTTATTGGCCCAGCCAGAACTTAGAAGGAAGGAGGAAAAGTATTAATATTTTTTTAGCCCTCACAATACCCAATATTGGAATTTTTCATTCTTATGTGAATTATCCATGCATATGTATTCAAATTTTTATGTTCTCCTGTTAATTTGATTATTAACCCAACTAGGAGAACTTAGAAGGTGGGAGGGAAAAGGTATTAATATTATTTTAGCCTCCACAGCTCACTCACTTATTTGATTCAGATATCAGTTCAAATGATATCTTTACCTCCTTGAAAAGAACTCTCTTGCCCTAGCTGGTTTGGCTCAGTGGACAGAGTGTCAACCTGTGGACTGAAGGGTCCCAGGTTCGATTCCAGTCAAGGGCACAAACCTGGGTTGAGGGCTCGATCTCTAGTAGGGAGCATGCAAGAGGCAGCTGATCAATGATTCTCTCTAGTCATTGATGTTTCAATTTCTCTCTTCCTCACCCTTCCTCTCTAGAATCAATAAAAATATTTTTTAAAAAATAAAGAAAAGGACTCTCTTGGCCACCATATTTAAAACAAACTACTCACCACTCTACCATCCTGCTTTAGTTTTAGAAATTAATGCTATTTGGCATTCTGAAAGTTTCACTTGTTTATTGTGTGTGTTGTTGGCCTCATCCTAATGGGGATAACTGCAGGGATTGGGCCGAAACCAGGTCTCTGACATCCCCCTAGGGGTCCCAGAGTGTGAGAGGGCACTCTACAAAGTTGCTGTTGTACAGGGTATGAAATGCAAACCCAAGTGTGCAGCAAACCAGTGCCCCAGAAACAACATAACCCAGGGCCAAAGGTAGAATTGTGTGGCCCCACGAGGAATGGGGCTCCCTCCTCTCTGGTTTCAGGGTGTGTCACCTGAGAACTGCCGCTGCCGAGTCACTGCAGCTCGGCAGCTCCTGCATTGACAGTCTGCCCTCTGGTGGTCAGTGCACATCATAGCAACTGGTCAGATGGACACTTAGCATGTTAGCCATATATATATAATGTTTATAGATGTGTGGTCTGAATGAAGTTGTTGGGGAGCACACGAGACTTGGTTGGAAAGTTTGTAAGGAGGACATTCTGATAAAAGGGAAGTGTGTGGAAGTTGGCCTGCCCTGTTTATTGGAATTCCGACTTAGGGGAGACCTAGGGGAGTGTCAAACGTGGCACCTCTAATTATTCCTTAACCTTTCCAAAGAAGTATGCATTTGCAGACCCCCAGGTGTTTACTGGAATCCCTATGCTTAATCCCTGGATAGCCTTGCTTAGAGGACAATGTAAACACATGTGTCCTCCCAAGGTTACTCCCTACTGATTGTATCTAAAGATAAAAATTCCAATAAAAGCCTAACAAGGGAGGCAATGGAGGCTGCCTGGCTGCCATCCATCAGGTCATCCCTTACCCCTCTCCAACACATAAGAGATTACACAGAAGATGATATCCCCTTTAAACTCAATTCATAAGATGCACACTTCAACCCACTACACAATATTCCTAGACATTTTGTTCAGACTCTGCAGATCCCAAAATAAAACTAAAATATGAAAAATTGTGCCTACAAGAAGTTAATTAGAAATTTTAGAGACTGTCTCTGATCTAAGGAGAGATTCTGAAGCTACTAAATTCCAACACCACATTCTTCTCCCTTCTATATCTACTCCACTATGTCCTTTGCAGAATCTGAGCTACCTTGTCCAAACTTGTTCTCCCCTTCCCTTCTTCCTTCTCCTTCTATCGCCTCTATATATCCTCTACTACCACTCCCTACTGATTTAGGGGAAAGTGAGAATAGAAATTAAGACAAAGATAATACAGGAATTTTTGTAGCTCCCTTCAGGGAAAATCCAGTTTCAGACAGAGGGGAGCCAGCAATTGTATACATTCCATGGACTAGAACAGAATTAAAGAATATATCTAAAGAATTCCTTGACTTTCTCTGAGACCCTGATGGTTCGTAGAGAAATGTAATCTAATTGTTAGAACATGATCCTGGCTATACTGAACTATTCCAATTAATATACCTACTAGTTCCTGGGAGAAAAACAACAGAATTACTAAGTAAGGTTTGCTGAAAAACTTCTATAGGGAAATCTGTTCTTATTGTAGAAAGCCAGGTCACCTTAAGAAGGATTATAGAAAACTGAAATGGGTTCTAGAAAGAAAACAGAAACAGAAGCTGTAGAGGGTCCCCTGGGAAGGCACATGGGCATTTCTTTAATTATTGTCAGCTGAACTCAGGGCCACAGGCAGAGCCTCGCCCAGGGAACACACTTCGTCAAGAAGGCAAGAGTGTTATCAGCATTGAGTCACCTTTGCCCAGGTGTCACTTTAACACGTAAATCCAGTCAAGCACTAGGAATGCTCCGGCCTACTCAAGAATGTAAATAAGCTCCTCTGATCCTAAGTTTTGGTGATACTTCCTGGTATTTGAGGGTGTAAAATAAACGTGCTGCTTGGGCTCAGGGTCCCTGCCTCTCCATCAGAGAGGATGGAGTCCCACCTGGCTCCCAGCTTTGTTTCTGTCTTTCTGTCTGGACTCTTTATTTCTTTTATTTCTCAATCCCTGGCCACCTCCACTTAGAACCAGTTCGTTCATCTCTCTTTCCATGCTGGTCGCAGAAAAAGGAGATTCCCCGCCATATCTGGCCCCTGCCGCATCTGGCCCCCGCAGAAGCAAGCATAAGGTTGCTCTGAGGACTAAGAGAGGGTGTTCTTCCTTGTCTTTCCTAATAGTTCAGGAGAAATTAAAATTACCATAAAAGAGGAAATTGCCCTCATAGTCTTTCCATTCCTTCAGGTCTTTCTTCCTCCTTCTTTATTTTGTAAATATAGACCTTTTCTGGCTACTTCCAGTACCCTTGTCTTATGAAAATGTAGCTGCACCTGGTTTCCTTGTGTTATGGAAATGTACCTGTTGCTGCTCCCTTGTCTTATGGAAATGTACCTTCTCCCTGTCTGTAGCCTTATGTTTTGTCCATGGACCCCAATTTTAAAAATTCCCTAAACTTGCCTATGTCCCCCTAAAATTCCCATTTCACTGGGAATTGAACCCATACCCTTTGATCCACAGGCTATGCTCTATCCACTGGGCCAAAGTGGCAAGGGCTTCCCCCTCTATTCTGATATACTATAACATAAGTGGTAAAAATTACCATTTTCTAGGGCATTTTCTCAGTCCATTGAGATTTTGCTTCCAGATAATTGTTGTCAGTTTGGCTCAAATGAACTCATAAAAATTCTCTGCAGATTTGGATTTTTCTTATATGGACAGCAGAAAAGTATTATTAGTTTCAATGAAATCAAATATTGGTGCAGTGGTATGTTTTTAATACCTATATTCATATTATCTGAACATAAACATGAATTTTTTTGAGTAGAAATCAGACTTATTATTTCCTACAGTGATAACCATACCAATTCCCCTTTGTTCTTTTGCCTTGCCTTGCTCCTTCTCAAGCAATGTGATAAGATCCAGATGGACAAACCTGCAAGCGTTTTTGCACTACAGGAGAGGAACCACAAAATATGCATTTGGGAGTTTATTTACCTCTTTCCCTCTTCTGGTCTTGAGAAAGAAAGATAAACTTAATCTCCTTACAAATATTATAAATGAGAAATAAAAGAAAGGATTTCAAGATTCTTTTCCTTTGGAATGTAAAGTTGCCTCCAACTTTGCAAACCCAGGAAAATTTCTTACATTCCAGATTTTATTCCCTTTTACAATGTAAGCACATACTTCTGTGGTAGACAGTTAGACAGACATGAACAGAGCAAGGACGATGGGCTAGGTACAGAAGGTCACCAGGACAGAAAGCAAAGGACACTTGTAGGGTGGGACCTTGTCCCCAGGGTGACCTTTCCTACCTAGAGATAACATCTAGGCCTCAGTTCTATTTTAGTTCCAGGCCTAGAAAAGCAACAAAACTAGACATGCAGCATCATGATGTGAAAGAAAGGAGCCACACGCTAACCTGACAAGCTCAGGGGAGGCCTGCGTGGCCGTCTTGCAAACTCAGAGACCTGAAATAACCACAAAGGATGGTTTGAAAATTAAATATTTAACTACAAACAGGTTATAGTGGGCAGTCATGTCCTAGTCCGATATCTTCCCTGACAAAGATCAACTTAGAATCTTCTTTCCTGAGCCCATTTGCCTTTTTGCCTCTAAGATAACATATCTGTGAGATGTCTGTGAGATGTCTGGGTAACTTGTAACTTCCTTTTTACCCCGGACCCCTCAGGGCACAACAAATGGCACCGGGACATTCCTTCATTGTTATTGTTATCAAGTTAATTGTCAACTGTTAATTACATTAAAGTATCCTGTATCTATCTCTGTAAGAGAAGCACATGTCCATCATTTCACTTTTCACCCAATCCCAGAGGTTTCCCCGCTTTGCTTTGTCCCACCTCCCTAATCTGTCACCAATGGATTTCATGTAACTCACCTACGTCCCTTTTCTTTGATTTCAAGGTATAAATATAGATGTAACCCTGCATTCTCCGGAGCATTATCTCAATTCATTGAGGTTCTGCTTCCCGGCATATGTCGACAATTTGGCTCAAATAAACTCACAAAATTCTTTACAGGTTTCAATGGTTTTTTTTTCGTTAACAATGATCAAGGCTGATCTCAGGATCAGTGGCATTGAATAATGACACCTTGCCCTGGGCCAACCAGCCAATCTGTGGAGACCACAACCCTGAAAGGACACACCTGGAAAGCTGCTGAATATTCTATGAGATCTTCCCCCTGGGACCTTCCCTAAAATGTCACCCTTAATACCCTTAAGACAGAGGTCCAAGATTGCTCTCCCTTCCCTCCACTAAATCAAGTTTTTAATACATGTGCATGAGGAATTTATATACACATGAATTCCAAAGACAGTGAGGCAATATTGGGTATAATAGAGCCCGGTGCACAAAATTTGTGCATGGTGTGTGTGTGTGTGTGTGTCCCTCAGCTCAGCCTGCACCCTCTCCAATCTGGGATCCCTCTCACAATTCAGGAATGCTCCCAACCATTCACCTGCCTGCCTGCCTGCCTGATTGCCCCTAACCACTTTTGCCTGCCAGCCTGATCACTCCATAACCACTCCTCTGCCAACCTGATCGACATCGCATAACTACTCCTCTGCCAACCTGATCGACCCTTGCTGGCCTGATTGCCCCTAACTGTCCTCCCCTGCTGGCCCAGTCACCCCTAACTGTTCTCTCCTGGGCACCCTAACTTTCCCCTGCTGGCCCGATTGCCCCCAACTGCCCTCCCCTGAAGGCCTGGTCACCACCCCCAACTGCCCTCCTCTGTAGGCCTAGTCCCCCCCAACTGCCCTCCCCTATAGGCCTGGTCCCCCCCAAATGCCCTCCCCTGCTGGCCTGGTCACCCCTAACTGCCCTCTACTACAGGCCTGGTTGCCACTAACTGCCCTCCCCTGCCGACCTGGTTCCCACAAAATGCCCTCCCCCGTAGGCCTGGTCCTCCCCAACTGCCCTCCCCTGCAGGCCTAAGGCCCCCCCAACTGTCCTCCCCTGCAGGCCTGGTCCCCCTTCCCCAACTACCCTCCTCTGCAGGCCTGGTCTCCACCAACTGCCCTCCCCGACAGCCTGGCTGCCCCCAACTTCAAGAGGAGCAAACAACGCTTGATTCCTCATCTCAATGTAGTTACAATTTTGTGACGTTTCTGACAACATTGAACTTTACCTGAAGCGTGTATTCCTGGAAAACAATAAAGATTAAAGAAATTATTTCACTATTTGTGTACTGAAAATGAGCTTAGTGCAAATAAGCACCCTTCACCATATGATTCATGGATGCCTCCTTGTTTACTGGTGACAAGGCCAGATACCGAAGCTCCAGATTCCCATCCTTTGCCATATAAATGATTAGCTGAACTGCCTGCCCCACTGATCAATGGGAACAAAGTGCTTGTTAATTACACTTTGTTTTAAAATTTTCTTTGCCTGGCAAGTGCAGCTCAGTGGTTGAGCATCGACCTATGAACCAGGAGGTCACTGTTTGATTCCCGGTCAGGGCATATGCCTGGGTTGTGGGCTCCATCCCCAATGTGGGACGTGCAGGAGGCAGCCAATCAATGATTCTCTCTCATCATTGATGTTTCTATCTCTCTCTCTCCCTCCCCTTCCTTTCTCTGAAATCAATACAAATATATTTTTTTAAAATAAAGATTTTTTTTTTCCTACTCAAATGGCCCTGAACTTTGCCTTACCTTCAGCCTGAATCTGTAAACAACCTCTCCTTAGCATACCATCCCTGAGAACGGGCTGTCCTAAGAGTCAAATATTCTTTTACCTTTTATTTCATCACTAGAGGCCCGGTGCACGAAATTCGTGCACAGAGGGGGGTTGTCCCTCAGCCCAGCCTGTACCCTCTCCAATATGGGACCCCTTGAGGGATGTCTGACTGCCCGTTTAGGCCCAATCCCATCGGTGGGATCGGGCCTAAACGGACAGTCAGACATCCCTCTCACAATCCAGGACTGCTGGCTCCCAACTGCTTGCCTGCCTGCCTTCCTGATTGCCCCTAACCGCTTTCGTCTACCATCCTGATTACCCCCTAACCACTCTGCTTCCAGCCTGTTTGCCCCCAACTTCCCTCCTCTGCCGGCCTGGTCACCCCTAACTGCCCTCTCCTGCAGGGTTGATCACCTCCAACTGCCCTCCCTTGCAGGCTTGGTCCCTCTCAACTGCCCTCCTTTGCAGGCCGAGTGCCTCCCAACTGCCCTCCCCTGCTGGCCATCTTGTGGTGGCCATCTTGTGTCCACATGGGGGCAGGATCTTTGACCACATAGAGGCAGCTATATTGTGTGTTGCAGTGATGATCAATCTGCATATTACTCTTTTATTAGATAGGATAGAGGCCTGGTACAGAGGTGGGGGCCAGCTGGTTTGTGTTGGGTTATAATTGAAACTTTGTTGCCTTAAGCAGGTGGGCCCGGCCAGGGTGTGCTGAAAGCTTTGCTTCCCCTGTTGCCGGCGGCAACCCTGGCCTGCTCTCTCAAGCTCCATTCTGCCGCCATTTGTTTGAATTTGTTTACCTTCTATAATTGAAACTTTGTAGCTTCAGTGGAGGCTTAGGCCTGGCAAGGGCAGGCGGAAAGCTTGGCTTCCTCTGTTACCTAGGAAACCTTGCTCTCTGTGGCTGTAGCCATCTTGGTTTGGGTTAATTTGCATACTCACTCTGATTGGATGGTGGGCATGGCTTGTGGGCATGGCTTGTGGGTGTGTCAGAGGTATGGTCAATTTGCATATTTGTCTATTATTAGATAGGATGTCACTCTTTCAGCTCACTTCTCCAATAAGGTTCTTTCAAACCCTATTGACTGCTTTGTAAAAAAAAAAATAACACTCTTGCCTAATTTCCCCCTCCAACGCTAGCTTTATTGAAGTATAAGTGACAAATAAAAATTGTATATATTTAAGGTGTACAATGTGATAAATTGATAAAAGTATTTATTTTGAAATGATTACCAAAATCAAGCTAATAAAAAATGGCTATCACGAAGGTACCTTTTGTTGTTTTTGTGATAAGAGCACTAAAGATATACTCTGTTAGCGAATTTTAAATATATAACATAGTATTATTAAGTATAGTCACCATGCTGTAAATTAGATCCCCATAATTTACTTATAAGTAAAAGTGTGTACCCTTTGACCAACATCTCCCCCAATTTCTTACCGTATAGCCCATTCTCTGCTTCTACATGTCTGACTTTTAAAATTTTACATGTTTGTAAAATCATGTAGTATTTGTCTTGTTTAACTCTTAAGATACTTGGTGATCTTATGATCAGAATGTTCTTTCTATTGCACTACCCCTATTCTCCACCCTCATCTCCTGCCATTTTACAAATAATTCTTTCTAATAATCTTTAATAAAGTTATTTCTTAGTAACTCTAGATTTGTCTTTGTTTTTTTTGGGATGACAATATTACAATCTAGAAGGGACATTTTCTATATCACTGCCTGTGTCAATGTTTCTTTAAACCAGTAATCTGACTTTGATATTTTCATGTTTTTAGTTCTAGGTATTGGATTAATTGCTATTGCCCATTTCTCAGCAAATATCAACTCTGAACTTTCACTTTAAGTCTGTAATAGAGTTAAAAAGAAACAACAGGCCCTCAGTGGAGTCACATTTGTTAAGCCCCACCAAGACTTAATACCTAAAAATTGCAGTTTCAGATCTCTCAGGAGTGGAATTTAAGCCAACATTCTGAATGCAGTCAGTTCCAGTCAGGATTCAGTGTCTTCTTTAGATGTGATACATCTAAGAATCTACTCCCTGGAGTTTAGCAACATAAGGTTAGTGAACACCTGGGGAACATGACAGAGTATTGACTGCAGCAGGTGCCTTTAAGAGCAACACTCTTAGCAGAAATGTCATCAAGATGATTTCCTTTAGCTTCTAGAAAGTCACGTTTAGAATGTCCTAGAATATTAATAATAGCTAATGTATCAGGTGAAAGTATAGCATCCCCAAACTCCTGAATATATTGACCATTTTTAATTTTATCTCCATTGGAGATTTAAAAACAAAAAATAACATGCACATTGATTCCATAATATTCCAAAGTCATGAACTACTCCAAAGTCATACCTACTGTCAGTATAAATGTTGATAGTTTTAGCCTTTGCTAAATGCAAACAGGAGTTAGGGCATACAATGTAGCCTGCTGTCCTGAGGTAGCCAATGGAAAAGATGCTGCCTTGAGCACTTCAAAGGGGGTTACAATGGCATCATCAGCACAGTACTTACCATATTCATTTTTTAAGGATGAACCATCAGTAAACCATGAGCAGTCAGCTTTACCTAGAGGAGTCTCCTGCAAACTGTCACAAGGAGTCAGGATGTGACCTATCAGTGGCAAGCAGTTGTGAGGTGCTTTATCCATTTCAGAAGATGGAAGAATAGCTGGATTAAGGTTATTGCAATGTGAAATATTTAAGTAGGAAGTGTCTAATGGAAGAATTTCATCGGAAAATAAGGCAACTAATTGAAAATGCCAGGTGTGATGAGAATTCAGGAGAGCTTCTACTTTATGAGGTACAAAGATAGTTAGATGAGATCCTATAACAATTTTCTCTGTGACCTTAATAAACTGGGCAGGATCAGCAATGGCTCTAAGGCAGCGATTTTCAACGGATGTGCCGTGGCACATTGGTGTACTGCAAGAGGCACACTCATGTGCTGCAAGAATTTTTAAAACATACAAGACCTGTCTATGTAGTTAAGGGCACTGACCTCTTTTCCCCTATATTGTCAAATAAAAAAGTGACAACAGCAGCATAACAATAGCTGTCTGGTATAAACAAATCGAAATTATACCTATTTTTTTTTGTTGTTAGTGCAGCAAAAAATATAATATATTGTTTGATGTGCTGCAGGATTTTAGGAAATGTGTGCCATGAGATGAGAAAGTTTGAAAATCACTGCTCTAAGGGAGATATCTCAAGTCACTTGGTTCAAATACTGACTATAGTATTTTAGGGAGTCTGTGGTGATCCCCGTGTTTTTCAGTGAGTACTCCCGGGCATTTCTTTTCTTTTCATGAGCAAACAAAATAAAGAGAGAAGCTGATAGTCAAGATGCCCAAGAGCAGGTAGTTTTATTAACTGTCCTTTGAGGCTTTAAAGGTTCTTCCCATCAAATTGTATCAGGACTGTCATTCTGTAGTAAAACATGAGGTTTTGTCATAAGAGAGAAATCTGAGATGCAATAGCAAACTAGCCCAGGAAAACCTTGCAGTTGACACATAGTTTAGGGCTTTGTGAAACTTAGGATACCTTGAGCCCATCTGGATCCAGGTATAGTCATTATTCCAATATTAATGTACCAAATATGAAATCTGAGTTTGGACAAATCGTAATTTTTCTTTGGAGGCCTTATGTCTCTTTAAGGCAGTGGTTCTCAACCATTCTAATGCTGCACCCTTTAATACAGTTCCTCATTTTGTGGTGACCCCAACCATAAAATTATTTTCGTTGCTACTTCATAACTGTAATTTTGCTACTGTTAATGAATCATAATGTAAATATCTGTGTTTTCTGATGGTCTTAGGTGACCCTGCTAGCGGTTCTCAACCTGTTGCAATCCACAGGTTGAGAACTGCTGCTATAGAGCCTAAGACCATCGGAAAACACAGATATTTACATTACGTTTCATAACTGTTATAGTAATAGTAATAAGAATAATATAGAATAAGTATCAAAGTGTGGAATTACAGTGTGATATTAAAGTGTGATATTAAAAAGTATGGAATGGAATGTAAACAAATTGATAAACACCCTTGAGTGGCCTGTATGTAGAAAATAGATAAAGTGATCTGCTCCCCATATGTAAAACCAGATTTGCAAGGCTCCTGGGACCCGCTGATAAGACACACTGAAGACGCCCATCTAGGCACATAAAAAGAGGAAGCTCTGGAGAAAGATCAGAGAGGCTTGTTCGGCTCCTCCACAGACGGTCACTCTCCACCCCCCTTCCTGCATCTGCCCAAGCTCTGCGTGGACTGTGAGTCCAAACAGTGAGCCGGAAACCGAGGCCTCAAACAAGACGCAGAGCCGCAGCTGCAACGTCCAACGTCCAGTGTGTGTGTCTGTCAGCGCGGATCCCCGGGTGGCCTGCCGAGGTCTGGAAACCACCAGGACTCTGGTAAATAAACCGTGTGTGATTTGTGCATTGCATGTCTGTCTCCTGTGTAATTTATGCTCGGCCAATATTAAGTAAGTATCTTGGGTCGTACGTGTCAGTGTCTGTTTAGAGACTGGCTGAGGCACCCTTGGTCACCTGTGCTTAAGTCCCTGAAGGAGAAATTGGGACAATAACAGTAGCAAAATTACAGTTATGAAGTAGCAATGAAAATAATTTTATGGTTGGGGGTCACCACAACATGAGGAACTGTATTAAAGGGTCGTGGCATTAGAAAGGTTGAGAACCACTGCTTTAAGGCCAAAATTTCCAACAGATGGTAGCTATATTTCTGTGAGGAGACATGAGAAGAAGAGAAAAAAATTAAATCATTCCCTAGCCAGTTTGGCTCAGTGGATAGAGTGTCGGCCTGTGGACCAGTGGGTCCTGGTTTTATCTTGGTCAAGGGCACGTACCTTGATTGCAGGCTCCTCCCAGGCCCAGGCCCTGGTTGGGGCTCGTGCAGGAGGTAACCAGTTGATGTGTTTCTCTCACATTGATGTTTCCTCTGTCTTTCCCTATCTCTTCCACTCTCCCTAAAAATCAATGGAAAAATATCCTTGGATGAGGGTTAATAATAATAGAAAAATGTATATTGCAATAAGGTGGAGCCTTTGGAAAAAAAGTATATCATCCAAATCAGTCTTCAGAATTTGTGAGAAATAAAAACAAATCTTTCGGTAAAACCCTGAGACATTACTGTCCAGGTAAATTGTTTTCCTTCCCAAGTGAAGGAAAATGGTATTGGCTAGCTTTATTAACTGGGACACTAAAGAAGGACTACATACACCAATTACCATAAAGAATTTACTTCCAGTTGGTATAGATGCCAGCAGCATGTGAGGCTTAAGAACAACAGGGTGTCAAGGAATAACTATGTGGTTCAAAAGCTGATGGTGGGTGGCACCTTGGGAGGCCACGGGAAGCCTCAACTTGGTCCGGGTTCTTGTCATGGAACAAGAAAGAATTCAAAAGTGGGGCAGAAAAATTAAGCAAGCCACAGTCAACTTATTAGAGCAGTAGAATGTACTCAAGAAATGAAAGCAGGTGACTTTGAGAATGAGATGTCCCCATGGGGTCTAAGTGGAAGGTTTTTATTAAAAGTGGCAAGGAAGGGGGGAATAAGGTACTTCTCAGCCTTTGATGCTGGTGAGGTGACTGCTGATGTGTGTCCTTGTCTCTCCTTTCCAGATAGTGATTGTTTTGGGTCCTTTCAACTATAGGAAATTGGAGAGTTGGAAGTGGAGGAACAGGTGGTCAGTGAAGGTCACATCTGTGTTATTCCAGCCAAGACAGAAAAAGGGATGGGTAGCCTTTTTTGAAGCCTTTGTTTCTTATTCCAACTTTCCTGATTCAGATTCAAGGAAAAATGGCCTGAAGGTCAAACCAAAGGTAAAAAATGTGATGTTGTGGGCTACATCGGAGCTGGAGCTTGAGGCAAAGGATCTGAGGAGGAAACATTTATGCAACTAGAGAAGAATCCTGAGGTAAAGAAGAATTTATAGCAGAATAGGACAGATCTAAAGACTGATCCTGAGACAATGAAATAGAGGGCAAAGGGCAAGAGAACATGGCAGAGAGAAAACCTGTGGTTTCAGAGGCCATTTTATCTCCTTTTTTTTTCAGTAGCCTCTGTTAATTTTAAGACTTTGCTTTTTAAAAGGCAACTTCAGAGTCTTTGTACCAGTTGGAAGCCTCAGTATACCATTCAAAATAGGTATTCCATTCAGTTTTACCAATTTCAGTGCTATCATTGTCCAATTCTGTTTTAGGAAAATTAAGTTTGAGAATCTCAAAAGTTTCTAGAGTGGCTACTGATTTTCTGAATTACTTTCAGTGAGACCAGTCCATTTACTTAAATATGCACATGAAAATTACCTGTGGCTTTTAACAAAGTACTTTGCAGGAGTCCCTGGTGAAGGAGGAATGCTCTTTCAATATTTAGATAGCTGAGATCCCATTGTTTTAGAGGCTTTTTCCTAGAGCCAAAACCCAAGAATATTTACAACAGTTTGAGCAACCTACAGGTCAGATACTAGTCAGCCAGCCTCTCACTCTAGAACAATCTAATCACAGAGGATTAGGCCCAAGGCTAACAGCCAGTTCTAGGAAAATAACCCCTCTTGGAGAGTCCAGTTATAGGCTGAACTGAGTGCTAAGTGGAACTTCTCTCAGTGAGACAGCACAGTCTAATACTGGGCCAAATTGACTAATTTTAGTAGAAATAAGCTCTGTCCTCAAAGGGGTCTTTAGGCAAAAGCCAACTTTGTCTCGAAAGAACATGTTTCCAAAGAAATCAAGCCAACTTGCAAAATCAAGTACTTATAGATAAATGAGCAAGACCTCTTAACAACAAGTTTGACCAAAAAAATTCTAAATGATTCCCAAATAAAGCCCAGAGTGCTTCAAAATGCAAAAGGCAGACGCTCAATTCCAGAAGACTCACCATAAGCTTCTGAATCAAAAGCCAAGCAGTGAGCCAAAGCAGCTCTATGTGGGCACCAGCACCTGGTTGCTCACCTACCCTGAAGCCCTCGGGATTTTCTTATCTTGGAATCTCTGATTAGCCCCCACAATCTCAACTGAAAAATAATGTAAACTAGGTATTTCATCACCAAAAGGGGTTTATTCGGGGAAATAGAAAGGATTGCAACCCAGTGCATGCAGATACAACGAGCCTCATGTACACTCTGCCTGGTGCCAGCACGGATGAGTGTTTATAATAGGGAAGGGGGAGATCAGGGAAGGGGAAGTTAGAACCACAGACCTTTATTATAAACATAAATTTCTTTCTGAGGGATTCTCACATGTAGGGTTCTTGCACTTAAGGTAAGAATGTCCAGAAGGCCTAGTTTCTCCCATAGACCCTTTCGATTTATTATATTTCCTTAAAGTTCCAGTTAGTCTTTATCAACAGAAACAATGCACAGGGCTTGCTTCTAGCAGAGATAAACCTTTTAATAAAAAAGTTCAATGCCTGGCACATGACTACTCACCATGACCTGCGCAGTTAGGTATTTATGATCAGATTACCCTGTGAGGTTACTTTCCATAGAATCCTTTTTTTCATTCATAGTTATAGACAAATCACGAATCTACCAACAGTTTTCATTCTTTATCTCTGTTCCTGGCCTTTGAAAAGTATAGACTACACACTTTGCCTGAAATTTGAGGGTATGGAGGAATAAATTAAGATTCAAGATGAACTCCTTTCCTAGGGCCTGGCTGTAAAGGGCTCAAGATGGATCTCTCCAAAATGTGCCACTTTATCATGTACATTATTTTGAGCTGAGGTTTATTGAGTTCAGCAGACTGATGAGAGACTTTTATATTTATTTTTTGTACAGAATTTAAATTAGAGGGTTTGTGCATAAAAACTTTTTATGACCTTTCTGCTAGACAGGACAAATGACTAATTTCTAAGCATCTGTTCTTCTTATCATCCAGCAATGACCCTTTAAGGTCCCACGAAAGACCTCATTTTCAGCTCAGAATGCCATACATACCTCATCTTAACTTTCTGTCCCCTGACCTCTCATGTACGTGAGGTTTCTGACTTTCACATGTACGTAGGGTTCCAATGGATATGCGCATATTAAATTTGGTTGTTTTGTCTTATCTATCTGTCTCATGTGTGTTTGATTATTAGACCAGACAAAGGAACCTTGAGGGTAAAGGAAAATTTCTTTCTCCTGCACAGTTGGTACTTTGAGCAGGATACATCACTGGCTGGGCACTGCAGTAGAAAGATCCTGGGACCTCTGGTATGCTGGCAAAGATACGACTTCTTGCTAAGTTGGACAGCCAGATCTCTTCCTCGTAAGTTTAGTGAAAGCAGAGCGGTGAGAACCCTTTTTAAAATTTTCTAATTTTAGATTACTAGAAGAAAATATTTGTGAAACTAGTTTCTTGGACTTAGTGAGTCTTAGTTATTTGGTATACATATTCATGGTTTTGTTAATTCTGTTATTCTCTATCTCTGTCTGGTGTCTCTCCTATCATCTTGTTGTATGGCCTGAGAGCTTGGTCATTATGACCAGTGAGATTATTTTCTCTGGTCTCCACCATCTAGAAGGTGCACTTATAAGTATGCATCTGGTGGCCAGTTGAATAGGTTAGTTCCAAGCCTTGGCTAAGCCATAAAAGGCTTATTGGTCTTCTTCGTTCAGTCATGCCAACTTTTAGGGAAGTTTGTCATATGGGACCTCAGCCCATAAAGGGTCTTTGTAGTTTTAACCTTTTGATACTTGACAGTACTGGGAAAATTGAATTCCAGTACTGCCTGCCCTGTGCCACAAATTAGTGGGCTGGAGATGACCCACATTTTTGTGGGAGACCAGAATTATACCATCCTTACCACCTGTGCAAAAAAGTCTTTGCTTTCTCAGACTATTTTCTTGCTTCCTTGGTTAAGCCATAAAAGGTTAATTGCTTTGAGTAGCTATTAAGATATTAATCATCAAGGTCAGATTATGGATCCTTTTCATTCTTTATCTTTGTTTTGATATAACTTCTGAATTAAAAAAAAATTTTCCTTATGGAGCTCTCATATTGTCATAATGGCTAGTCATTAAGATTCCCTCAATAAGAGAGAAAAACAGAAATTAGAATAAAAATCAAAATCTACTCTGATTCCTTTCTATTTGCCTTCAGACATTTGCAGATATTGTAAAAAATCAAGGTACTCCAAGTACAATTGTCCTGCACTTAAAAAGAAAAAAAAAAAAAAAAAGAATGGCAAAATCTTACTAAAAGAAAACCTAAAATTTTTATGTCTTAAGAACTTGACTTGGTAACTATCAGGTTGGAAGCTCCAAAATATGACCAGACAGAATGTGGGCTATACTCCATTTATAGCTAGGGTTCTACCAAACTGCAGCCAGCCCTCAAAGAAATTATAACCTAAAATTACAATGTCTATGATGAGGAATGTGACAATTAGATTAGGTCATTTAAAAGTTCACTGAAAAAGCAAATCCAAATCAAATAAACAGGATGGGATACATATTTTTAAATATTGATAAGAGTGAACTGAAGAGAAGACAGGAGAGTGACAGGAATCATACCAGCAGGATGGAAATCTTTAGATGATTATTAATAATTTAGATAAGTAAAATGAACATTGAAGGGGTTAACATGAAGGCTTTAATATAGCATTACTAAAGGCTAAATGGGCCAAAAAACAAAACAAAACAAAACAAAAACCACACACACACAAAAACAAAACAACCCTTGTCGATCCCCCCAACATTAAAAGGCACCACAAAAGTATGTTCTACTTGTCCCAGTTTGGAAAAACTTATAAAGCTGACAGACAGAGATTAAAAAAAAAAAAAAAAAAAAGGAAACCTTCCCATCAATTGCTGGGGAAGCAGTCAGGCTGGTTAAAGTGAAATCAAGTTTAAGATTGATAATAGGACCTAATAGCAGTCTAGTTTCTTTTGGCTTGACTTCTCACTGGGACCCAGAACCTTTTTACATAAAATTGGGTAAAATTGTCAGGAGATAGAAAAGAACAAAATTTCCATGATTCCTGATACAGACATTCCATGAACTATAGTACAAAACCCATTTGTGAAGCCCTGATTCAGGTAGCAGCTAGATTTTTAAAAAGATAAAGAAATGTAAGGATTGATAAAATTATAAAAATTGATATATTTAAAGCTTTTTGCAAAGAAGTTATGTTAACTTTACATGAATGTTTTATAGGATTAGATATTATGTCTGCTGGGAACACTTCTCTGTCAGTTCTTTCTTTTGGCTATCAGAGGGAATAACTCTGGAAGGTCATGACCTTTGCACTCCTTTCAGTCTGTGAAATTTTTTAGTACTATCAAATACATTACTGCTTGTCTAGCTGAAACTTGATAAGATATTTGAAGGTATTTAATAACTTAATGATCCGAAATTTGGCCAAATAGGAAGCTAAGATTCAGAACAATGGTAGATTTTTTATTTTGAGCCTCTTCCCCAAGCTAAAATAAAACTATATACCTGGAGCACTACCTGGTTTGGCTCAGTGATAGAGTGTCAGCCTGTGGACTGAAGGGTCCCA
This sequence comes from Eptesicus fuscus, assembly GCF_027574615.1. Lineage (NCBI taxonomy): Eukaryota > Metazoa > Chordata > Mammalia > Chiroptera > Vespertilionidae > Eptesicus > Eptesicus fuscus. Next base: position 74,163,224 of record NC_072474.1, read on the forward strand.
GGTTCGATTCTAGTCAAGGGCACATGCCCTGGTTGCGGCTCCCTCCCCAGTATGGGGTGTGCAGGAGGCAGCTAATCAATGATTCTCATCATTGATGTTTCTATCTCTCTCTCCCTCTCCCTTACTCTCTGAAATCAATAAAAATATATTTAAAACAAAACAACAACAAAATAATTTTACCTAGAGAAAATACACAAATTAGGAAGATGTAGTTAGATAGGTTAATAGGGCTTAAGTTGGGAGCAATTGTTATTTTTTATTTGTTTTTTTTTTTCTTCTTTTTATTGTTTTTTAGAGAGTGCAAAAAGGAGAGGGAGAGAGAGAAAAACATCAATGAGAGAGAAACATCAACATCAGTTGGCTGCCTCCTGTATGCTGGGCATGTACCCTGACTGGGAATCAACCAATGACCTCTTGGTGCATGGTCAATGCTCAACCACTGAGCCACACTGGCTGGGCAAGAGCAATTGTTCTTATATTACAAATCTTTGTGAAACCAGAAATGCAGCTTGAGAAGTAGTTCAAAGCCCTCCTGTCTTTATTATTCCCAGTTCCTAAGACTAAAGGAAAAAAAAATAGGAAACCAAGGGGTGTTATTCTGAAAGCAAAGATTTTTCTGAAAATCAAAATTTTCTAAGGCTTCCTTACTAAGGACAAATATAAATCTTAATTGTTTACTCGGCAAATACTAATAAGAAAATCTTTAGCCACCTAAGGAAAAAATTTAATTTATTCCATCTGCCAGAAACATAGCTTTAATTAAACTGTTCTTTTATTTTATCGTATCCATATTATGGAAGTTATTTTAAGGTGAAAGCTAGGAGGTCTCTGTGTCTCTCTGTATGTTCATGTGTATTGTGTGTTATTTTCTACCTAAAAATTGTGTTGTTAATTTATTTTAAAAACTCCATTTAGTTGGCTTAAATAAGCCCTTATATAAGAATTCTCAAAAATATAACAGAAAGTAACCTAAATTCTTTTCAGAATTATGTGGTCTGGGAAAATATTTGTCATTAAAGCTTGAGTTTGGTTTAAATGGGCATGTTTTTAGAGTTATCAGAATCCTATCTAATAAAAAAGTAATATGCAAATCAAACATCACTCCAACACACAAGATGGCCAACCCCATATGGTCAAAGATGGCCACCACCATGTGGATACAAAATGGCCACCACAAAATGGCCTGCAGGGGAGGGCAGTTGGGAGGGATGAGGCCTACAAGGGAGGGCAGTTGGGGGTGACCAGGCCTGCAGGGGAAGACAGTTGGGTGGGGACCCAGGCCTGCAAGGGAGGGCAGTTGGGGGGACCCAGGCCAGCAGGGAAGGGCAGTTGGGGGTGACCAGTACTGCAGTGGAGGACAGTTAAGGGTGACCAGGCCAACAGGGGAGGGCAGTTAGGGGCAATCAGGCCAGCAGGGGAGCAGTTAGGCGTCGATCAGGCTGGCAGGGGAGTGATTAGGGGGTGATCAGGCTGGCAGGCAGGTGAGCAGTTAGGGGCAATCAGATAGGCAGGCAAGGTGACTGGTTGGGAGCCAGCAGTCCTGGATTGTGAGAGGGATGTTCGACTGCCCATTTAGGCCCAATCCCACCGGCAGTCAGATATCCCTTGAGGGGTCCCAGATTGGAGAGGGTACAGGCTGGGCTGAAGGACACCACTGAATTTCGTGCACGGGGCCTCTAGTTAACTATAATACTTTTACTCTACTTGGGTTTATTAGTCAAATAAATACATGTTATGTTGTTGCAAACTTGTTGTTGCAAGAAAAACAACTTGATATGGTAAAATTTTCATAAGTAATCTCAACATAATGTCAAGAACAAGTAAATTAAATGAATGTAAGTAAGATTAAAAGTTAATTTTTAGGTGAACTCTTTAGCAGTAATAATATATGTATTTAAAAATGGTTGCCTAAATTCTTTTGGTAAATTGAAATCTCATAACTTTGTTAGGCTGAATAAGTTAAATTCTTTAAATGTCTAGATTATTTTCAAATAAGATAAAATAATAAAACACTAATTACTTAACATAGATTTATTTACTTTTTGTTTCTTACTATAGACTAGAGGCCCAGTGCATGGAATACATGCATGGGGCAGGGATGGGGGGGGGGTCCCCTCAGCCTAGCCTGCACCCTCTCCAATCCTGGATCCCTCGGGGGATATCCAACTGCCGGTTTAGGCCCGATTCTGGGATGTACTGGCAGTGGACATTCCTCTCACAATCAGGGACCACTGGCTCCTAACTGCTCACCTGCCTGCCTGCCTGCCTGATCACCCCTAACTGCCCCCCCCTACTGGCCTGGTCACTCCCAATGACCCCCCCCGGCCTAGTTGCCCCCAACTGCCCCCCTTACCGGCCTGGTCATCCTTAACTGCCCCCCTTCCAGCCTGGTTGCCCCCAACTGTCCCCCCCTCTGGTCTGGTTGCCCCTAACTGCCCCCCTGCCCCCCCCCGCCCCCCCATGCTGGCCTGGTCACCCCCAACTGCCCCCCCCCCCTGCTAGCCTGGTCATCCTTCACTGGCCCCTTCTGCCAGCCTGGTCACCCCCACTGCCCCCCTCCCCCCCCACCCCCAACGCCCCCCCCCCCCCCCCGTGGGTCTGGTCGCTCCACACAGCCTGTTGCTCAGTCATTTGGTCACCCCTCACTAACCCCCCTGCTGGCCTAGTCACTCCAGCAGCCTGCTGCTCTGTTGTTTGGTCACCCCTCACTAATCCACCTGCCAGCCTAGTCACCACACGCAGCCTGTTCGGTCACCCGTTCAGCGATGGTCACTTAAGCTTTTATATATATAGATAAACTAAAGGCATTTGTGTCTATTAGTGACCATGTCTTCTGCCACATTAAAACAATTGTGTTGTGAGAAATAATGAAACATGTTCAGAAATATATCAATCTAAAAGAATACTGGAGTAACAAACAGTTCACAATTGCTTACTTCTTAAATTCTACTAGAAAATAAGTTTTTTAAAGGTTAAGAATTCTAACATATCTAATTAAAGCTATAGAAATGGAGAAAACAACTGTCTGTATAAGCAAACTGGAACATGTTTTGACTTAAAAAAAGGTATGAAATATGAAGATGTTTCATTAAAGGAAATAAAGCTATTTTGTCCTGATTACTTCTGAATCGGTTAAGAGAACAAGAGACAAACTGAAAGGGACACAGAAAGTTGTAGAAAGTTTATGAAAAGAAAACTTGAGAAAGGAAATTTTATGTGTGATCAAGCTGGGTAAGATTGAATGAGTTTATTAGAAATTTTTAATAAAGCTTTAATATCAATAGTGCATTAAACTTAATATTATTTAATCTGTTTTAAAGGGCAAAGTTTTCTTAGACTATTGGTCTGCTACTGACAAGACATTGTGAAAACGTTTTCTGTCTAGCAAGAAAAGGTACTGTGTTTTATCAAAATGAGTTTGAGTTTTATGTTGTTTTAATCAGATTACTTACTACTTAAAAAAACTGAAACTCCTCAATAGTCAAATCACAGGTTTGCTAACAATTATGTAACCTTCTGTACTGTTTTTGAAATCTTTAAGTGTGAATATGTTCTCCACTTGGGGCATAACTTCCACAATCTCTAGTGATTGAGGCACCCACTTCACTGAACAAATCATACAAGATTTGAAGGACAGCCTTGCATAGTTCTTGGAATTATCACCCTCAATTATTAGGCAGGGTTGAGAGAACTACTAGAAAAACTGGATTCATGCAGAAAAACTGAATGACCTGAGGAGGGTGATTACAATTTTCATTACTTTTTGTTTGAAACATCGCTGATTCTTCTTTTTTCCAGACATAAGCGGGAAAACAATTATTTTTACTAAACCTAGTTATGACTTAGAGCAATTTGGTAAATTATACCTTTGTAAACAAAATTGAAACTTTTTTTTTCTCCCTACTTAATTCCTCCAGAATAGGAAACTCGTAGCGAGTGTTCTCATCCTCACAGCAATATTATTACTTGCATAAATTCAATAAGAATCTGTTCTCCTGGTAACAGGACAAAACTGGAAACTGGTTATTTGCCAAGGCTTTGACTGAAATGTCATATATGAAGGAGACATTCATAGATTCAGATGTGACCAGACAGACAGATTTAAGGAAGCAGCCTTATCAGATGAATAAAGAATGTCACTTATGGCAGGTGCAGAAACCTCAAGGTATTGGGAGGACATCAAAAAGAGAGGAACTCATCTAAACCTATAGGTATTGCAGACGATGTCTGATGACAAGTCCTTGCCTTGGTTTTTCTGGCCTCAAGAGTTCTGTTAATGTTCAATCTGAAGATTCACTATGAAAAATTCTAGCAAAACTGATTTAAAAGAGCCTATATTGTTCATTACTATTCTTGCTTGACTTGTACAAATAATCAGACCAAGTTTATCAAAATTAGGCTTATTTTGTAAATAAATCAGTCTTAACTTGGCTATCTCCTAAAAATGGGGGATGATTTTAGAGAAATTATGTTTCAATAACATACTTTTTATGGATATTAGATTCTAGTGCTGCTCATTTGTCTTTTAAGGTGTTTGCCTTCTACCCGTAAACTGTACTGGATATTAAATTCTTTTTGTTTTCTCCAATATCAGGTTACTACTCTCCAAACTAACATTTCTAATTTTTCTCCCACCCTTTCTTTGACTTGGTGTCACTGAGAACTAAAACTGCCCTTTTCCAAGGCCATGCAAACTAACATTGGACAACTTAATATAGATTTAAGAGAAATCACCACAACATCTTATACAGGAACAACCTTTGTGTCTGCTGCAAGTAAGATCACCAGAAACATTCAAACTGATGCCCAGGAGAATTGACCAGATTGTCACTGCCTGCCTTCACGCCATCTAAAGATGCTTTGAGACAGACATCTAGAAATCTTCTTGACTGGCTCCCTTCACAACTCAGAAACTGGGATTTCTGCTCCAATCAATGACCACTGATTTTCTTGGGTTTCCATAGAGACATTTCTCTTTAAGTATCTGATTGTTTGACTCATAGGTTAACTTTGAGAGCCCACCTACATTACTGCCTCCTGAAATGAGAGTGGTTTAATGATCTATGAAGCTATCAATCCAACTTCTGAAATGTGAAACTTCTTAGGAAGTTTCAGAGGAGAAAATATAGGGGTTTAGAACAGGTCTCCCTGAAATGTATGACTTTGGCATGTTAATTATTTTGAGCTGAAGGTAAACTCACAAGAAACTTTTATCTCTTACTTCAAGAATTTAAATTAGGAGCTTTCCCACAATAGGAGTTATTACTATAAATAACTTTTTGTGACCAATCTTACAGGGCAGGAAAATTTTCTAATTTCTTTTCTTTTTAAAAAAAATTCTAATCCTATATAATAAAAGCCTAATATGCTAAGAATCTGGTTGTCCAGTCATCTGTTCAACCAATCAAAGTATAATATGCTAATGATATGCTAAGGCCACTCAACCACTCGCTATGATGTGCACTGATCACCAGGGGGCAGACACTCCAAGTGGTAGGTTAGCTTGCTGCTGGGGTCTGGCCAATTGGGACTGAGCAAGTTGGGCCAGACACACCCTGGAGGCCTTCCGTAGTCCCTCCCCCCCGCAGCTGGCCAACCTGCCACGTCCCTCCCCAGCCCTGATCGTGCACTGGTGGGGTCCCTCAACACCAGTGGGGTCCCTTGGCCTGGCCTGCACCCTCTCACAATCCAGGACCCCTCGGAGGATGTCCAAGAGCCGGTTTCGGCCAGATCCTGCAGTCCAGGCCAAGAGACCCCACTGGTGCATGAATTCATGCACCGGGCCTCTAGTTTCTAAATATCTGCTCTTGTTATCATCTTACAATGACCCTTTGAAACACTCAAGGAAACTTATCTCATCCTTAGCTCAAAATGCTACATATTAGTAGACTTCATTTAACTTTCTGTTCCTGAACTTTTCATGTATGACTCTCATATGGGGTTCCCATGGTTACATATGTATTAAATTTGATTATTTTATCTTATTAATTGGTATCATGTCTATTTAATTATTAGACCAGTCAAGAGAAATTTGAGGGTAAAGGAAAGTATCTTTCTCCCCAGAACTGAAATAGTAGAAAGTGAGCTGACTACAGAGTGGTGATCAGAGCAGAAACTCATGACTGCAGTGGACCAGCACAGGTATAACTATTTTCATGGCTTTAGATCAGGGGGTGGGGAACATTTTTTTTTTTTTTGCCAAGGGCCATGTGAATATTTATAACATTATTAGAGGGCCATACAAAATTATCAGCTTAAAAAGTCACCTGCTATATTTGGTCAAACATTTAATTAATTTGCTCCTAATGCCTTGATAGAGAAGACCAAAAGTATTTCTGGGGCTTTCATTGGCCTGTGGGCCAGACCTTCCCCACCCCTGCGTTAGATCTTTAGAACCTACCCCTAAAGTACCAGTCCCCTCTTCTAGATGGCGCTAAGAAAGATTCCTGGGGTCAGTTTTACATGGGAATTTCATTCCAGTCTCTACAAATGGAGGCAGAAGCCATCAGGTAGGTTGAAATTTTTCTTTTCAGAATTGACTCAAATTGAACTAGATGTTCTTATCAGAGACAGAACTATAGGGAGCTAGTGAAGAAAAAAGATAAGATCATGATGTAGGAATTCAATTGGGGTTTGTTTCTTTTTCTTTTTACTGTTTGAAAAGGCAGTTTATTTATTTAATTTTTATATATTATTATTATTCTGGTGTGGTGAGATGAAAGACAGGAGATGATGATACTGGAAAGACAGTTGGTGATATTTGCAGGTCCCAGGAGGAGGGAAATGCCAGGCCATGGGGACCACGGGCGAAGGCTGGGGTGGGTCAGGAGGCAGGGGAAATAAGCACTAGAGCCTATGCCATGGTTTCCACTGGAAGGCCCAGGACTGGCTGGTGGAAATAACTCCAGTGGCTGGCTCTGGGCAGAGGGAGGGACCTGGCTGTCTAGTACATACCTTCCTGTGCTCAATTGTCTGGGAGCTGACTAGCCCTGGGAGAGGCAGTCCCCCCAGGGTCGGAAGGCCCAGATGGCAATGCATAAGAATGCAAATGATAAAAGACATGGTCAACACACACATCCAAACACAGGCCTCAGTTCCCCATCCATGAAGGGAGGGTCCTATGTGGCCTTCCTAGGTCCAGCTCTACACGCTCTGGTCCAGCCAGCTCTGGGCTTTCTCAACTCTGATACCAGTTGACACAGCCAGGCCAAGGCTCAGTCCCCACCCCGATCCTGTTTTTCAAGGCCAGGCAGCCCCACAGTCCCGCAGTCCTGCATGGCCTCAGTGCCTGGTGGAGGAGATGGCTGGGGGCTGGCCGAGGTTATAGGATGAAGCAGTCTCGTCTCTATAAATGGCACAGGAGGATCTGGGTGGAAATAACAGAGAGTTGTTTGCAAAGGGAGGGACAGGAGGTAATCGAGGCAAAGCACAAACTGTCAACCCCCAGAACAAGGACGAGGCTCCCAATGCCCACATGGGGTGGTAATCAGGAGCTCAGATCCTGCAGGATCCGAGAGACGGGCTGGTGATTCATGCTGAAGGTTACACAGCCCAGAACACTTCTGGAAATAAACACACTTTTATAAACACAGGAACATCCTGAGAAGGCAGCAAAACAGGGTCGGGAGACAAATCTCACACTCCAGGTAGGGGACCACCCCCGTCAGATGGCAGGCAGCCCAGCTCCCACTGCCCTCTTCACCACGGAGGATCCGTCCATCTGCAGCCATGCTAAGCAGCCTGGTTTGTGTCCATGGGAGGACAGGCGGTCAGATAGAGATTTATGGGGCCTCCCTGTATCTAGCCAGAGAGATGGAACCTGCAGGCTGTGCTGATCCTGCCTCCAGGAAGAACAGTAGCTAACTGGTCGTCCTTTTCAGGTCTTTCTGATAGAAGTCTTATAACAAAACTCCTAAATCCAAGCCCAAAACTTCCTACTTGCCATAGCTGTGGCTTCTCTCCATGCTCTGAGGCCAATTCTGCCAAGAATTAGAAGGAAGGGGGAAGAACTGAGACCAAACTAGGGGTGATGCAGAGAGCTTAAAGGTATTTAGCTGTTACAGACCTTTTCTATGGGGTTGTGTGAATAGGTTCTTGGGTTAGTTAGCTTGGGTTCAAATTTCAAGTCAGCCACTTAGTGGCTGTAAATTATCTAGCCTACTGGGTTCCTATTCTTTTCTTTTAAAATGAGACTATAGTATTAATTCATAGGCTTATTGTGAGAATGAAAAGAGATAATCTATAAAAAGTGCCTAGCATAGCCCTTATTAAACATTAGATAATATTACAAATATTTAGCTATGATTTAGCAGTTTTGCAAATCAAGTGTGGGGACTGTTTCTTAGGACCAAAAACCTCATATCCCAGGTTTCTCACTTTTCCCCCCATATCTGAACCTACATCTGATTATCTTTCCTCTCACGTAGGAATCAGACTTGCTATTTTTCCGTCTGGAAATTAGTCCCGTTTCTGAGCTCCAGGCTTGTAGCAACACCTCTACCACTTGCTTGGCTCTTTCTCACCCTACCTGCCAGCTGTCAATGGAAAGCCTGGCTCTCAGAGTGCCACAAATTCTCCTGTGCTCCAATTCCTGACTCCACACACCCACCTGTCTACTACCCTGTTTCCTCTACTCCATTGTCCTACCACTTTTTGCCTATTTGCTGTGTGATTGTTATTCTTTTATTAAAAAAATCAAGTCAAGTCTAGATCATTTTAAAGATTAAGAATATGCCTTCTGGAAAGGGTTTATGACTAGCCCAAGTTCTATCATGCCTTACCACAGAGCTTCTTCTGATAGCTGGATTCCAACAGGTGTCCTCCCACCTGCTGACCAAGTTTCAGAACACAGTTCTAGGACATATGTCCACATGATAAATATGAAAACCATACATAACTTCACATAAACGGTTTGGCGTATAGTAGGTATTCTGTAAGTTTTACCATCTCTCTTCGTATTGTCATTGTTGGTGCTGCAGATGCATCAGGAAAGAAAGAGCCCAGTAACTAGGAACAGGTTAACGTGGCACCAGAAACAAGGCTGACTTCTATCAAATAAGTTTGCTATTAATATTTTTTTTCAAAATATTCTTTAATTGGCCAAGGTTTTAAAGTAGAGAATTCAGGAAGGGTTAAGTGACAAAACTTGAACCTACATATTGATTTCATCTTGGAGAAGTATACCCACTGAGGAGGAAAGGAATCAAAACAATAAGAGGAAAATGTGATTGAGCAGTCTTCCTGCCAGCTCATACTTGCTTGAATTCAAGGGGGAAATTACCCACAAAGTAAATAAACCCAGAAAGAATAGAGCCATAATGTGAGAATTTTCAAAAGAATTTATAAAATTTTCAGCGCCATTTTTTTTAGAAGTATAGTAATACTACACTAATTTTTGTTGACTCCTGTGGTTAAGAAAATATGAATTATAATCTCTTTTACATGTAGTTTACTACTTTCAAATGTGCAGGATTGTTCAAATATTTGATAAGTCTAATTTGTTATTAACATGATAATTTATAGGCCAACAACTTCTGTTTTGTTTTTAGCTTTAAAGCTAATTCGACAATTTGGATAGCAGGAACATATCTACTAATTTGATATTACCAAAATCTGAATTCAAGAAATTTTCTTTTACTACTATTAAATAAAGATGTTGAGTTTTGTAAACCACTTAAAATTTCTGACATTTCAAAGTACCCACATGCTAAAGTAATTGCTACTAAAACGTTGTGGTTATGTCTTTATTTTCTGATAAGACTCTCAGGGACATTTCATGAGTAAGACAAGACTTTATTGAGTTTTATTTTTTAAGGCTTGTTAAAGAGAAAACCACAGGCTCAAAATGGAGTAACTTTGTGCTTAAGAACATGACACTGAACCTAGAGTTAATAATACCTGACTGAATTGCAATTTCAACTTCTCCACATCTGTATTTTATTAAATCAGTCTGGAACTTTCTGGTTAGTATTAATGAGGTAATCTGTCTGTGATCCCTCTTCATTCCCCAAAGGAAGCCAGAGGCAATCTGCCTGGTGAGACCCCCCCTCCACTTTCCCCTAAAGGAAGGTAACCTTGCCAGAAACAATCCTTTCTTTTCTTTTGCCAATAACTTTTTCTCGTACCCACTTTCTGCCTATAAAAGCCTTCAATATCCCTAGCCAGTTTGGCTCAGTGGATAGAGCACTGACCTGCAGACTGAAGGGTCCTGAGTTTGATTCTGGTCAAGGGCACATATAAAGTCACAGGCTTGAGCCCCTGGTTGGAGTGTGAGTGGGAGGCAACCAATCCATGTATTGGTTGTATCTCACATCAATGTTCCCCTCTCTCTGGCTCTCCCCCTTGTCTTCCACTTTCTCTAAAAATGAATGAAAAAAAAATATCCTCAGGTGAAGATTAACAAAAAAAAGCTTTCAATATTACAGGGCTTCTAGGAGCAACTTTGTACTTGCTACAAGAAATGCTGCCCTTTTCATGAGTCAATTAATAAAGCAAAGTAGATTTCCAAATTTGCTTGATTGGAGTTTTGTTCTTTAACAATAATCTTACCATACTACCCAGCAATTACACTTCTAAGTATTTATCTAAACTGTGCATCAATGTTAATAATAGCTTTATTTGAAATTTCAGAAGTTGGAAGTACCCAAGATGTCCTTCAATAAATGAATGGATAAACCGTGGTCCATTCAGAAAATAGGATATTATTCAACAATAAAAAGAAATGAAATAACTTTAAAAATGGAAGTGTTATCATCATAATTAGCTAATTAATTCAATAAAGGAAAGAAAGCAAAGGGGAGTCTGATATTGTAAGCATGGTCACACAGCATTGCTCTTCCAAGGGGATTAACACCCCTCCCTTCCCCCACCCAGCACTGGATTGTTGAGGGGAGAAGGGGAAGATAGGCACATTGGAAGTAGAAGTTGGGGTGACACAGGGGAGGTGCTTACTTGTCAGTCTAGCCTGGAATACAATTGAGTGGCTAGGGCAGTGGGCAACCTTTTGAGCTTGGTGTGTCAAACTTCGTCAAAAAACTGAGCATAACTCGGGTAGTGTGTCACTTTGAGGAAAAAACTAACTCCAAGACTGTAGTCGCAAATGTTTCATACTCAGGAGCAGCAAATGTTTCATCCTCGGCATGCACCCGCTTGTCATCAGAAATGGCTACGCGTGTCAGTGCTGACACGCGTGTCATAGGTTCGCCATCACTGGGCTAGGGAGTGGACCCATCAGAAGCATGCAAAATCTTAGAAAGTTAATTGATTAGTTTGAAGAAGCTCCTGGTTAAAATCCCCAGACAAAGGGTTCTCTCTCTCTTGTTCTCCTCTTGCTTCTTGACACACACTTGCCCATGCTTTTGTGTGTTCTTTCTCCATAGCCATGTGGCCTTAGCAACCTCATGGCCCATGTTCATGTGGACTTCACAAGGTGGATGCTGGACTGGACCGGACTTTAATGTGGAGCAGAAACTATGGACAGTGGCCTTTATTCTGGCCCTGCTGAAGACAAGATTGGACTTCTTCCATGTCAGGATGGTCAGAGATGGGACCTTGGAGAGGAACCCCCCCCTTAATTTTACCTCATCAATAAAGCTTTCCAAGAAACTCATCCCCCTCCATTGGGGCCTCAGAAAATTCATTTCTTCTCACACCCCAAAAACTCCACTCCTGATGATAACAGAAGAACCTTAAATGTGCATTACTAAGTCAAAGAAGCCAGTCTGAAAAGCTTACTTATTGTTTGGCTGCAACCACATGACAGTCTGGAGAAGGCAAAACTATAGAGAAATAAAAAGATCCCTGGCTGTCAGGAGTTCAGGGAAAGAGGGTGGAAGGAGAGTGGATGAAAAAAACAACAGTTCTATGGAAAGTAATCTCACCATGTGATCTGGTCATAAATTGCCGGGGGTGAACAGCAGACCCTGAGTGACGGATGAATGCATTACTCTGACACACTGTTTGCTGTGAAAGAGGGGGCTAAGGAACTGCCTGGCTAAAGCAACCAGACAGCTCAATTGCCTGCTTCCTTAGACTTTTATCGTAACAGCAGTTTAAGGTAAAGTTCATCTTTTAGATACAATCAGTAGGGTAAGTAATTTTGGGAGGACACATGTGTTTGTAATGTCCTTTAAGCAAGGACACCCGAATATTAAGCATAAGGGTTCCAGTAAACACCCGGGGGTCTGCACGTGCACAGACTCATTTGGAAAGGTCAAGGAATAATTAGGGGCACTGCCTTCGGCACTCCCCTAAGTCGGAATTCCTATAAACAGGGCAGGCAGCTTTTACCACACAATTCCCTTTTCTCGTAATGTCCTCCTTACAAACTTTCCAACCAAGTCTCCTATGCTCCCCAACAATAAATTTCTAACTGGGCAGATCATGGCGGTTTGTCACACCTCAGACACATAACTTCTTGACTGAAAGGCTTACCTTTGCCTTAAGCAAGCCCTGTCCATTCTTTCTGTGCATCCAGGTTAGCATACCTTTGAAAAAGCATAGAGGGGATAAAGAGTGATGGAAAAAGTAAGATAAAATAAAAAAGAGAGCACGTAGTGTTATTAACTACACTGTAATTCAATCTCCGACTTGTTTTCTCCCACCTCTATGTAATCTTCCTTAGGTCCCTCCTTCATTTTAAATGCATAAGAAAAGCTGCAAAATGGTTATTCTCCAGAGCATTTGCGATCTTGCTTCCAACATATACTGTCAGTTTGGCTCAAATAAACTGTTATAAAAATTCTCTATAGGTTTGGATGTTTCTTTCATCAGCAACAGGTAGATGGATAGGTGGAACACAAGAGATTTTTTAGATGAGTAAAACTATTCTGTATGATACCATAATGGTAGATGCATGACATTACGCATTTGTCAATAATCATAGAACTTTACAATACAAAAACAAACCCTGATGTAAACTATGGACTTTAATACTAATGTGTCAATATTGGTTCTTCAATTCTAGCAAATGTACCACACTAATGCAAGATGTTAATAAATGGGGCAAACAATACAGGAGAGAAAACCCTTTTGTACTATTGGCTCAAATTTTTGTAAACTCAAAACTGTTCTTAAAATAAATAAATTATTTTAATGATAATATTTTAAAGTGCTCGGTCACACTGCCACTTATTTTTTTATTATTAATTTTGAAATCATGTCATTGATAAAACAAAAGCTAGGATCCTCAAACTTGACCCAAAAGAAGTGTGTGGTACAGAAGGGAAAGAAAAAGCTCAATGATCACTATTAAGGAACAACTGTTGTCTTAGAAACATTTTATCACACAGACATATACATTCCACATTGTTTTCAATGTTTTAGAATATGACAGCAGCAGTATGGTAGGTATGATAGCAGATCTGCTCTAAGCGTCAAGATAAACATTTAAAGATGTAGGTGCTTATCTGGAATTTTTTGTTCTGGGTTGAGTGTACTAGTACAAAGGAGGAAAGGTCAGACCAGGACTCAAACATTTTGTAATTTCTTTTGTACTCACTGCTAATGGAGAAGAGTGGAGGTTAAGCTGGATATTTTGCCTATTTTTTTTTTTTTTTTAGAAGTGAATTCTCTTCAGTTAGAAGATTTTCTAAGGCTAAAGGTGTTTTGGCCTTTGGTGGTTGCCAGCATCACATTATTTAAAGCATTTGTAACATCCCTACAGCCAGTTGCTTATAACTGAAAGATAAGAGAGATGGTCAGAAGGTAATACCTGTTCAGATTAGCTTATGCCCACATGCTAACTTTTTGGATGAAAGATTATTTTTGGTAAACAAAAAAGAAAGCTTCACAAATCCTCATAATTAAAAACTAATAATTAAAAAATATAATTAAGCTATGCAATAGGGTTAAAACTATAGTCCATGTTATATTTTCATATTTGAAGATTAAATGTTGTAATACATTTTATTTCACACAAGTAAATATAAAAATTAAAATGACCAACTACACAAACCAAATAATATAAAATGTAAACTTGAGCCCCTGAGTTCTCATGCTCCACCTTGATTTTTCATCAAGAAATGTGCTATTTCTCAGAAACAACTTAACTGTTCTTTTTTACTTTAGATAGGGCTGGATATTAATGGCTTCAATAAGCAACTACTATAGTTCTCTTAATTTCTTTTTTTTTATTTTTTAAATATATTTTTATTGATATCAGAGAGGAAGGCAGAGGGAGAGAGGAAGAGATAGAAACATCAATGATGAGAGAAAAATCATCCATTGGCTACCACCTACACGCCCCCTTTTGGGAATTGAGCCCACAACCTGGGCATGTGCCCTTGACTGGAATCAAACTCAGGACCCTTCAGTCCTTAGGCCGGTGCTCTATCCACTGAACCAAACCAACTAGGGCTTAATTTCTTATCTTTCTTGAACATCAGCCACTTTTATTTAGTTAGTATATATTTAATCCTTAGACTTTAGGTGCCATGCAGTGTGCTAATTATATAGTAGGATTTTTTTATTAAGCCATATATAGTCTAATATATTCCCTAATAAGGAAGCTAGATAAGTAAATTTTAACTTCAGCACAGTGAAATAGGGCCAATTAATAGCTAGTAGAGAGCTTGAAGCTCACTCAAAGGGATATTCAGTCCTACAAGTGTCACTAAAGGCCTTTCAAAGGAAGTGCAATCGAATGAAAACTGAGAGACAAATGAAAACTAATTAGGTTCGGAATTGAGTTGGAGGTATTGATGGAGATGGAGGTATGGTAGCAAGGAAGAATTTTCTCAACTAAAGACAGAGTAGGTATAGAGATGTAAAAAGAAAAGTGTAGGATCCATAGATTTCACAAACCCTTGGCCTTCTATTTTTCTCATCCTTTTATCTAAATTCCAATGGCATTAATGGGTAACTTTAACTGGTAATTCCATACTAAGCTTGGCATTAAGCATGTGATTTAGAGCAGAGAGAGGTGAGATTTTAAAAATAATAATCTAAAGGTGAATGATATTTACATTCTTTCCTTAGCTGTCATCTGTTTTTGATTTTCAGGACTGCTTAAGAGCTGAAAGCAAAGATTTTAGATAGAAGATGTTTTCTAATTGACTTGTTAAGATACAACCAAGCACTACAAAGCCTTCTTTGACAATTCTTAGTAAGTTGAGCTAGGTCTCTGATTCAGGGTCCTTACCGCCCTCCTTTTTCTTCCCTGTCATTTTCTTCTCTCCTCTCACTCCTCCAGCAAGTTTATTCTTTGAAGGTCAACCTTAACCATCTTATTATTCATCAGTGAGTAAGAGGCTTTTTCTTCCCAAGCTGTCGTACATTTTGCTCTAATCTTCTCCCTCATCTTCCCCTTCACTTCCTCTCCCTCCCTCTCCCCAGCCCACTGATTGCTATGGGCAGATCTAGGAATTTGATCCTGAGCCAAGATTGAAAAATAACAGCAGAGGCTTTCCACATCTCTGTATGAATGAGCATGACTGTGTGGGACTGAATGCATTTGCAGGTATGTATTCTATATTTGTGTTACTCCATTGCATCACAGACTCTAGAAAGCCAAGCCCACAAATTAATCTCCACCTCCTTCTCTGGCATTAGGAATAAAAGCTCCTCAGAAACATCCTAGATGCACAACTCATCTTTTTTTTTTTTTTTTTTTGCAGCTTAAGACCTGAATGGGGATTTGAGGAATACTACACTGAATCACTCAGTTTCCTTCACAGGATCATCTGGACAGGTTGTATTTTATTATTATTAACATTTTTATTTAGATTAACATATAGGAAATATAAATGCAAACTGTTTATCACAAAGCTGTTAAAAGGGAAATATAAAATCTTTATCAATACTTTATTCACTTAATAATGTAAAGCATTTACAACCTTTTTAAATCATGTGTGTGTCATTACAAATAACATCTAGCATTTATTGTAATGCTTTTCTGTGTAAAGAGCTTTAACATAAAACTGCAGTATCATAGTTACTTTGTAAATCCTGCTCACTAGACATGTTCTCCATTTTATTGATAAAGAAATACAGCAAGCCAGGTAGAAACAGAGTGAAGACTGACTTTTAGCCTGGAGTTCACTTGCATGAAATCTGTCAGAAGCAGTCTATTATGACCATGGGACTTGCAAACCTTGTTACTATTAAGTGAGAGACAACAGATAAATACAGAAGAAATACAGGTCCTTGGTAAAATACTGACAGGTAGATCATTAGCAGTATAATACCTATTTTATCTAGGAGTCTTTAGTAAAACCTAGAAAGCCCAAAGTGACTTGAACTAACAACTTTAATGAATGGTTTTGAGCATTTGCTTAATGACACAGTGCTGAGGCCCAGGATAAAATTATGTGCAAAAGGATATTCTCAGCTTTTAGCCACTTTACCTAAACCTAGGTAAGTCCAAGATGATGAGGACTAAGTGAGCCTTATGCATATACTCACCATGGTATCCCAGCCCTTGACACTGTGCTTGGGGATGAAGTAGATGCTCACATAGAGAATGTTTTCTGAATGAAAGGCAGATTGGGAGATGGAGAAAGGGAGGACAAATAAAAAAGGAAGAAAGAAAAAAAAGAGACAGAAAAAAAGAAATATAGAAAAAAAGGAGAAAAAATCTTTCTGAATTGAATTTATTAATCAGAGTTTTAACAAGGTTTTGTTGGTGTCTCTAGACAACAGTAACCTATATACTCAGAAAATAAAATTGAGCCTTTCCAACTGAAATATGTCCTTTGAGAAAGAACAGAGCAGATAGACAGTGTGTCCATACATTGTAACATAAGATAATTTACCAAAAAAAAGTTAAACAAAGAAAGAGATGTTATTACATGCCAACTAGTTTAATTCCAAGTCCAAAACTGATCATGAAGGGGCAGCCAAAAGTCAAACAACTCTTTAATGATAAATCAGCTACTCCCAAATGACCAAATGATTATAAGCCAATTCTTTCAAACTTGGCAGAACACCAAGAAAGTTGTTTAGATGAATAAACAAATTAGTAGGCAGGGCAAGTGATGCCTTTTATAAACATTTCTTCTAGTGAAATATCTCATTTCTGAGAGTAAGGGAAGGTTTGGGGAACAAACAGATTTATTAACAAATCTGAATCTACTAAAAATATAATTTTGGTGAGATTACCTCTGATAAACCTGAGAGGGCAGTTTTAAAATAGTTGAGTTTTCCCTTAAGGACTGGGATTATTTTCCCCTTTTGGTAAGAACAACCATGATTAGTGCTGTTCTGTGGTTTTCAAAACACATGATAAGCCATTCTTTGGTTAAAAACCAACAATAGAAAAACTCTTATATTGTGTCTCTCTTCTGTTGTGCAATCTGGGGCCTAAATGAAATGAATGTCATACTGGGTTGTCCCAGAGAACTTTAGACAAGTAAACAGGGACAACATTCACTTTAGACATGCATAGATTGTATCCTCTCCAGGAGAAAACAGATCACTGACTATGAGTTTCTTCAGACAATTTTATATTAATATCCTTGGGAATTTTTAAACAACAAATATTTTTCCTGCTTGGAACAGATATATCATTACTATGTAATGTTACTGAGAGAGTCCAGGGTCTGTTTCACCTACATTATCAATAGATGTGGCATAATAGCAATAAAAACTCATGCTTATTAAGCATTTATAATTGGCCAGGCTTATTCCCTCACTTAATTCCCAATAACTGTTTCAGGTAAGTACAATTATTATCATCCTCAATTGGTAGATGAAAAAATGGAGCATAGTCAAGTTAATTGGCCAGGGTCATACAATTTCAATTAGCAGAGCTAGGATTTAACCCAAGGTGGTCTACTTTAGAACCCATATTCTTAATAGCTATTTTCTCTGCTATCTACACATTAATCATCTAAATTAATGTACATGTATAACCTTTAACACATATGTTTTTCATTATATGAGCATATTTAAGTATTTAAGTAACCATACCAATCATAAGGCAAAAATGTAACACACTTAATTATATAAATAAAAAGGTAATATGCAAATTGCATCACTCCGCTACGCCCACGATTGGGCCAGCTGGAGGCACGGGGGGCAGGACTCAGGGTGGCCGATTGGCTGGCGGTAGGAGCGGGGGGCGGGGACTCACGAGTCCCTGACCCCCGCTTTTACTGCCAGCCTAAACGGCCGGCGCGGAAGGACCCATGGGGCCGGCGGAAGATGCTGGTGGCGGAACTCGGGGTGGCCGATTGCGTGGCTGCCGGCACCAATTTCCACCAGCAGTAGTTTTCCTCTGGCCACCCGCCGATCGGAGCGCCTCCCAATCGGAGTTCCTCTCGGGGTGGCCAATCATGCTGGCGGGAGGTGCTCTGATCGGCGGGTGGCCAGATGAAAACTGCTGCTGGTGGATAACTGGTGCCGGCAGCCAGGTGAAGGAAAAGTCTATTGCACAAAACTTCGTGCAACGGAATAAGCAATAATATCCTATACAGCAATATTTAAAAAGGGGGAAATACAATAGATTTCTTTATCAACAATAAATTACTAGCTGTAAATCAGGAAAAAGCAATAGTTCTCATTGGCAAAATGGATCAAAATAATTAAGATAACCAATCTATACTAATAAGAGCCTAGTGCCATCACGACCTAAACGACCAGAAGGACAACCAGTCACCAGGAAGTACATGGAGCACCTCTGGGTCCCTCCCTCGCGGCCCACAGGCCCCTATCACAGCAAGGTTGGCAGCAGGCAGGTGGGCATGGTGGCAGGGGGGTGCAGCAAGGTCATTAGCCTCCGGGCCGGAGGTCTAATGACCTTGCTGCTGCCGTGGAGGCCCAAAGAGAGGCCCGGAGAGAGAGAGAGAAGGGCAGGGCCTGATCTGCAGCTGCTGTGGAGGTTGCGGATTAGGCCTGGAGATAGGCCCAGAGAGAAAGGCAGCTGTCAGTGGGGCCATTCTGGATTTCCCAGAAGAGCCAATGGCTGCCTAGGAGGCAGAGCTTTTGATGCTTACTGACATAGAAACCAACCAATCAGAACCAAATCTGGGTGAACTTTGAGGAGCCAATGGTTGCCTAAGAGGCGGAGCTTGTGACACTGACTGGCATAGAAACTGGCCAATCAGAACCTAATCTGGGTGAACTGCAAAGGCAGAACATAAGGTGGGGGCTGAAGAGGGGTTTTAAGGGCAACAGCTGTTTGGTGTAAGGTGTAAGAAAGCGGTTCAATTTTTAATAACCGGTTTGGTAGCATAGTGCATATGGCTGGCTATCAGTCCAGATATAAAGATTATGTATTTTTGTCTGCCAAGAGCATCTCCTCCTGCTGAAAAATGTTCCCCCCACCATTTAAGCAATCCTATCCTATATAATCTATCTATACTAATAAAAGGGTAATATGCTAATTAGACTGAGGCGACCGTACATCTTCTGGATATCCGACTTCCTTCCAGACAAAGCCATGGTGGTGGGGGCAGAGGCAGAGGTAGTTAGGGGCGATCAGACTGGCAGAGGAGGGCAGTTAGGGGCGATTAGGCAGGCAGGGGAGAGTAGTCAGGAATGATCAGGTCAGCAAGGGAGAGCAGTTGGGAGCAATCAGGCTGTCAGGGGAGCAGTTAGGGGTGACCAGGCAGGCAGGCAGAGAGGTTAGGGGCAATCAGGCAGGCAGGCAGGCAGGTGAGTGGTTAGGAGCCAGTAGTCCCAGATTGTGAGAGGGATGTCCGATTGGAGAGGGTGCAGGCTGGGCTGAGGGAATCCCCCTTCTGTGCACAAATTTCGTGCACCAGGCCTCTAGTAAATATATAAAATGTGAATATGGAAATTATAAAATATCTATGAAATGCCAATTTAGAAAAAAATATATATATTCTTATAAAAAATTGTAAGTAACTTCCAGTACTGGTGAGGATATGAGAAAATCAGCAATTCCATATGTTGTGCAAATGTGTACAATATTTCAGTGATTTGTTAAAAAATATCAATATCTTACACATGCATAACTTTTATTTTGACAATTCCATTATTACTGCAAAGATAAGTGTGAAAATACATATGCTCAAAGACAGTCATTAAAGTACTACTTATTTCAAAATAATTGGTAAACACAGGAATTTCCATCAGTAAATAATTATATCATCTATATTATATCCATACTATGGACTACTATGTTTCGTTTATAAGACTAAAAACAGAATTTACATATTAACACAAAAATATGTTCACATTATGTAGTTCAGTGAGAAAATAGATTACAAATAAATGTAAAATGTGTTATAAAATCTAGATTTTAATATATATTTAAATATTTGGAAGCATAAATACAATGCTATTAGGAATGGTTATCTCTTAATAGTATAATAAAGAGGGTACTTTTCTCTATGTTGTTTAATTTTTTTCAAAAATTGTGCCCAAAATTACACATTTATATGCACTTGTTTACATGTGTGCATAAATGTGTGTATATTTATTCTTTCTTGTGTAAGACAAATATGGTTGCACCTTCAATAAGTATCATGCAGGACAAACCTAACCTAATTGATAATGATGTCTGCTATTTCATAGAAACGTATGACTTACAAATAAGATTTTAAAATAAAACCTTTTAAGTCTGGCACAACATAAATAAATAGCATTCATTTTCCTTCCTCTGGTGAATATAGAAAGAGGATATATGAACTTTTTACAGGAAGGCCAATGGGAAGGCTATTTTTGTATATTCAGTCAACATTTGGAGAGGTTCTTAACTAGGGCAGTGACCTTAACTATAGAAAATAGAGGAAAATGAGAGAGATAGAATCAATGGGATTTAATATCAGGTGCTGGTAAGGAAGAGTTAGGAGGCAACATTTGAAAGTTTACATCTGTAATGTGTAGCTAGAAATTTAGTGAGGAAGACAGTACAAGAAGAAGACTTCAGTAATAAGTCAATGGTCTAATTATTTGCTTTCATTTGTAGGACACTTATCTTTCTAAAATTTTACCATCAGCTATTTCTTCCTTAGGGCTAATCCATTGTTATAGTATCTACTAATTTCATTTCCTCTCTCATGGATTAGAATTCTCTATGACCGGAAACACATTAGGAGGCTAAAAGAACAACTGCCTTCAAGAGACTCCTGCTATAATACAAACTCTCTGAAAAACACAATAAAAGTTACAGCTGTCATGAATCTATGAGTGTATAACTATCAGGCAGCTTTTGGGCAAGGATGAATAAAAGAGAGGTCTAGAAGGACAAAATTAGTTGAGGTAGTTGAGGTACTATATCAAAAACTCAAAATGGAATAATTTGGGGGCGAAATGGTAATGAAAGAAATTGAAAGTCAGTGAAAGAAAATGTGCTTAATTAACAACTCTGTGATTAACTCTGAACATGAAATGGGTTGTAATGGGGCCGGGAGATGAATTATCAACTGATAACCATTTGGTTTAACCTGATAATTTTTAGACAAGGCACTCAATAGGAGTGTTCACTACTATACTAATGATTAACTGAGAAAAGTAAAGGTAATATCTGTAGGAACCTTCTATACCCTGAAGAATCATGCCTTAAATATCAATTACAGTGTCATTAATTTCATCTCTTTTAAATACACTCACCAAGCATTTGAATTTTTCTATTAAATAAAAAATATTCAGGAACTAAGG
The DNA here is from genome assembly GCF_027574615.1 of Eptesicus fuscus. Lineage (NCBI taxonomy): Eukaryota > Metazoa > Chordata > Mammalia > Chiroptera > Vespertilionidae > Eptesicus > Eptesicus fuscus. Next base: position 74,184,788 of record NC_072474.1, read on the forward strand.
AAACTGACTTTGAGATCTGGCAATAGATATCAAATGTGACCATCCACTTTATTGTTATTTAATGTAGACAAAGTTAATCAATTCTTTGCCAAAATATTGTTGTATTTCTGAACCTCTTAGTCTTTTTATATGCCCAGAAATTTTGACAGAAAAATTGAAGGCTCTATTATTTTCATTCATTGTGGAATTTATTATATACAAATATAATGTATAAGTATGATAATATCAATGTATCACATATTTCTACATAGTTTTAAACATTTTACTTTATAATGCTTTGTATTTTACTATTCTTTTATATGTTAGACCTATCTTCTTAAGAGGATTAGAAACTCTTAAAGCACCAAGATGTTGTTATATATTTCTTAAATGCACATTTGCCCCATATGCTCAACAGCTAAGAAATGCTAGATAGACAAGGAAATTTCAATATACAGAGCTACTATTAATGTTAAAACATTATAAAACACTTACAAAGTAAAAAAGATACCTCTTTTTTTTTCTTTCAGTGTACCATTCTGTGATGGCTTCTTCCAAAGGTGATGATTCCGAATTCTTTAGCAGAGTCCATGGAATTCTAATGTATAAAGATTTTGTCAAATATTGGGATGATGTGGAGACATTTCAGGCAAGATCAGATGACACTGTCATTATCACCTTTCCCAAATCTGGTGAGTCTCCCTATGTCTAACTTGTTCTTGTCTCCTAATAATGACAGACTCAGCTTGAATGGTAAGTATTAAGCTGTTTACTTCCTTCACACTCATTCTCCATATTAAATAAGGTCAGATATAGTAGTTTCTATAGACATAGAAAAAGGGCCATATAATATATATATATTCTAAAACCATAATTTATACCTAGAACTTGAGCAGTACTGTTGAAAAATGGGTATTATGGGCTTCTGGTCAAGATGACAGTGTAGATAAAAGTAGTACTTGAAACTTCCCACAATCATATCAAAATTACAACTAAACTACAAAATGGCCATCATTCAGAACCACCTGAAATCTAGCTGAGCAGAAGTTATATAACTAAGGATATAAAGAAAAAGCCACATCGAGACTGATAGGAGTGGTGGTGACCCAGAACGGGCTAATCTCACTCCATTGTTCTATTTACTCTGCCACTAGAGGACTTCTAAAACTCAACCCTCATAAACTTGCTCTTATTTAATGTATGTCAATGCCTTTCTATACTTCAGTATGAATTATTAGGTATTTTATGCTTGCTGTCTGATTGCCACTATGGCTTCATGCCCACTCATCTCTTCAGGTGGACTCTTTGATCTAGGCTTCACAATCTATTTCCAATTCTTTCCCTTACCACTATAATATTCTTAAGTATCTGACCTTGAATTAAAAAATAAAATAAAAAAAGGACAGTTCTCCTGACTGGTAAAATCCTTCCCTACCTCAAAAAACTGGTGAATTTGTTAAATCTAAGCTCAATTATTGAAGGCATTTCTTGACTAAATATCACAGCAGCAGAGTCATACTGAATTAAATGTTCCCCTTTTGCAGTCCTTTAAATCCCTGTGCTCACTGGTATTATAACATCTTAAGAAAAAAAAAAAAACTATTGTAGTTATTGAACATTGTTTCTAAGTCTTCAAAGGGCCTTTGATCACCATTGAATAAAGGGCCAGATTTATTTTTTTTCAATATCCTCTGAACTAAGACAATTTGAAGCATAAAAAACTATCAGTAAGTTTGTGTTTGAAAGCATACTTGGGTGTATCATCTGTCATTCAAGCCTCCTTAGTTTTTAAATGTAAAAATTTAGATCCTAACTGTTATCAGTGTGCACAAAGTCCTGATTCATCATGGACAAATTGGGACTCCTACAACAGGTATGTTTTACTATAATATTCATCTTTATTTATTGAGTCCTGTGGCTATTATGGCACCTTTAAAATAATATTGCATTGGTACCATCCTACTTTATCCAGCTATAAATTCATCACTTCCATCACTAGACCAGCATGGTCAGTGGAAGACTCAGGTTTGTTTAATTTTTACAGGTACAACCTGGCTGAGTGAAATTGTAGACATGATCTTTAAAGATGGTGATGTGGAAAAGTGCAAGAGAGATGCCATTTTTAATCGAATACCTTTCTTGGAATGCAGAAAAGAAGAGATGATGAATGGTAATGTTTAAGTTGATTTTAAAAGCTATACTATACATATCTTTTAAAGTGCGGATGTAGATGATATATGAAAAGAGACTGTAAGCAACAATGGCAATTAATAGTATGTCTTCTACATAGCAAAACATGTAAATTTAAATGAAACTCTTGACAGAGTTTATGCTGTAGCATGTATCTAGAAAAGAGTGAATAGGATAACTCTTATATGTCTCAGTAGAGCCTAGTAATATGTATTTATGTCTCTAAGGGCTAAATGTGGTAATACTTTAAACACTAGAAAAATATACATTTTAAAGGATCTATGCAAAAAGATATTTATCGAAGATTGTTTTAACATTGTAAAATAATTCTTAACCATGTTAGTTAAGAAAAGAATACTTAGAAGTGATATAATCCTATCTAATAAAAGGGTAATATGCAAATTAACCATCACTCTGTCACAAAGATGGCGGCGCCCATAGCCACAAGATGGCAGCACCCAGTCCCCTCAACCCTGTCGGTGTCCCCCAATCCTGGGGGGCAGCTTCTGAGAGCGGGCAGCGTGAGAGGCCTGGCGGAATGCTTGCTTCGTCGCCGCAGCGGTGAGGCAAGCATCCCGCCCTGGCGGTGGAGGGCCTCTGGGGGACAGGAGGGCCAGCCCGCAGCCTCCATGGCCAAGCGCAGGCCTAGAGAGGAGAAAGTGGGCCTGCCTCCCGTGGAAGCAGTGTGGCTGCCAGCAGCATACTGCCATTCCCGCTGGATCCTGTGGAAGCAGCCGGGCAGCCTGCTGAGCGTGATATCGCGCGATGGGCTGCTAGTAACACTATAAAATCATTAAAAATGTTAGGCTATCATATGTTTCTTGACATTGCAGTATCAGTGAAATATATTGAGGAAAAAGGAGAATTAGAAAATATTAAAAAAAATTATGTGTATGTGATATTTGGATGGCTGTGAGTCTGGACATATAGGTAGATATCCTATCTAATAAAGAGGGAATATACTAATTGACCCTCACGCCATCGCAAAGATGGCGGTGCCCACAGCCAATAAGGAGGGAATATGCTAATTGACTGCCATGCCCTCAAAGATAGTGGCGCCTACAGCCACAAGATGGCGGCGTCCAGTCTCCTCAGCCTGCCTCTGGAGTATCCCAGCCTCCTCAGTCCCCCAGCCACCCAGGGTCGGCCCGAGGCACAGGCAAGCCTTGGATGGCGGCTGCCCAGCTGCCCAGGGCCAGCCTGAGGCGCAGGCAAGCCTCGGATGGTGGCTGCCCAGCTGCCCAGGGCTGCCTGAGGCTCAGGTAACCAGGGTCAGCCAAGGCTTGTGCTGCCAGCAATGGCAGCAGCAGAGGTGTGATGGGGTGTCGCCTTCCCCTGATCGCCAGGTCGCCTCCTGCCTCTGAAGGCTCCCGGACTGTGAGAGGGGGTAGGCCAGGATGAGGGACCCCCCCATCCAGTGCATGAATTTTCATGCACTGGGCCTCTAGTATTTGTATAGAAAGCTACTGACCCAAATGTTAAGAATGATTTTTCCAAAGTGATGAGATTTTATTTGATCTTATTTTTTTCTCTATTATTTTCTCTATCTAAAATTCTGTCATAGTTAGTATATACCTTGTATATAATATTATCATTAATAAAAGATAAAATCTTAAAGTTATTTCTATTTTTTAAATATCTATAAGACCATATAAATATTTATAGTTTTTGAAGTTATCTAACCTTTAATTTTTTTTTTATGATCCAGGGGTAAAACAATTAAAAGAGATGGCATCTCCTAGAATTGTGAAGACTCATTTGCCAGCGCAGCTTCTTCCGGCCTCGTTTTGGGAAAAGAACTGTAAGGTAACCAGAGTCAAGTATTCTTAAAACTTTATCCAATTCCAGGAAATTTTAGAATATTACAGTCAGAACTGTGTTGTATACACACTTGTTTATTCTTTCATTGAATCTATAAACATTTAATAAATGTTCAACAGGGTTAATAATAGCTTTGATGAGAAAAGACAATTCACTTTCTGTAATAATTAGAGGTTTTATAGTAGGATCTTAACATTGAGATCCATTTTTCTTAGAATAAAATAGAAGATTTCCTTACAATTGTTTGAAAATGTGAAGACTTGACTAAGATAAGTTAGTGAGCCTAATCATATCTCATAAACCAGGGGTTGGGAACATCTGGCCCAAGGGCCATATAAAGCCCACAAAATTATTTGGTCTGGCTCTACAAAGGCATTAAGGGTAAGTTCATTAAATGTTTGACCAGGCTAATTTTTAAGTTGACAATTTTATATGATGTATTAAATATCCAAATAGTCCTTGGCAGAAAGAAGGTTCCCCATCCCTGCAGGTAGATACATCAAGAAGAGCCTTTCTTCCCTGATGGCATTGCTCAGGAGCCTGAGGGCGGAAGTGGGACACCACAGGGATATGCAGTTTACTTTTGCAGAACCTTTTCAGTAGCAGTGTGTATCAGACCTACCAGAAAGAGACCACACAGATCTGACCCAATTGACTTATTTAGTGGATAGAAATTTAGGTCCAAAATGTTGGTACTTTGTACAAGATGATAGAAATTCTTAGTGCCAGAACTAGCAATTAAAACCGAGGGTCCTGCTGGTTAATTTGCTAGTGTTTCCTCTTTATGTAAAACAGAAACTCAACAAGATGTTGGTGAAGATTACATTTTCGCTGAGGTGAATGTGCATATTGACCCACATGAATGTGATTTTTTTTTTAATGAGCGTGAGTGAATAAAAATAGGACTTTTTTTTTCTTTACTATACAGAATGGTGTACAGTGGTCAGCAAACTGCGGCTCGTGAGCCACATGCGGCTCGCCAGCCGCAGTTTGCCGCTCTGTTGACTAATGAGTTTGCCGACCAAAGATCAGAGGACTTTATTGATGACTGAGTGATTTATCAAATCATTTACTCTCATTGATTTATTCTCAGTGTTGTATTGTGACTGAGCTTCAGTTTAGTTTCTTCACTTATAAATTAAGGAATAATAATTCCTTAAGGAATTAAGGAAAATAATCTATCTGGTCCAATTTATAACAATGGAATTGTGACACTTAAATGAGGTGTTATATGTAAAAATAGCATAAAAGTGAAAAAGTGAGACTTAACATTGAACAACACTGTAAAAGATGCTGTCACTTCAGGCTATTAAAGGACTTTTAAATAACTGTATATACTTTCTAAGTTGAGTATATAATTTGTTATAGTTGAAAACACAAATGCCTTCTTTTTAAATCTTGATGAAACTATATTTAAAATTTTTAGGTATTTTAATATTTGATTTTGCCCTCTTAGATGATCTATCTTTGCCGGAATGCCAAGGACGTGGCTGTTTCTTTTTATTATTTCTTTCAAATGGTAGCTGGTCATCCAAATCCTGGAACTTTTCCAGAGTTTGTGGAAAAATTCATGGATGGAGACGGTAAAAACAGCTTCCTTTCTTTGAATTCTTTCAAAGTAAATGATACAAGACAAATGGCGTCTCTGAGCTAAAATGTTTGTTGTTTTTCCTGGTCTGTTATTTTCCCTGATCCTTAATTAAAACACAGACATTCTAGATGCCCTTGAACTTTAGAGCAAATTTTTAGATGTGGATGGCAAATTGTAGAATATAGAAAGTTCAGTTTCATGCCTAAAAATAAGTATATAGGGGGTGGAGGTAACAATTTTTTTTCTCTAAGATTGAGACTCAGTGTCCAATATTTTCTCTTGTTCTTTTTTATTAGAAAAGTATTTCACAGAATGTTAGTAGCACTCTATTGAACAAGAGGAGGAAGAGAATAGAGGAGAGAGAGTGCCCATTTGTTTCCAAGGAAAATTTCAGGTGTTACATGAGCCACAATTTATAAAGAAGTCTGAATATCTACAGAGTTTTTACGCATTCACTCAGTGTACAGTCTGAATGATTCAACTAGATTTCTCGGAACAGTACAAGAATTACTTGAGCAGTAATTCTGAAAAATGTTGCCTTTTTACTTAACTAGAGACTAAAGTGACTAAGTATTTAGATTTGAGGAAGAAAGTGGTCAAGAGATTCTAGTGTTAACTGAAGAAGGCCATTCTGATTCTGTAGTAATAAGTTGTAAGGAAATGATAACAATGCCACTTTTATACCCATAAAAGCTAATATTGACTCACTAAAAGTAGGATATTTGTGCTTTATTTTTATTATTGTATTTGAGAAATTTTATGCTAATGCATAATGAATAAAATATTTGCCTCAAGATCATTAAAACTAACATTGTAAGGTAGAGAAACATAAAGTTGTATCTCCACAAAAGAGATGAATAAGATAATTATAAATAACATCATATAACTTTACCTGTAAAGAAAAATTGCCAATAGAGTCAAAGAATAGAAGACATATGCAATGATTTAGTGCAAAGCAGAATACTTGGACTCACACATTATTAAATCATTTTGTGAGCTTTTATCTGCTGAAACACTTGTATATATGTGAGAAAAAGATAAGGAAAGAGAAAGGCAGAGATAACATTTGGTCCTATCACATCCTCTCCCAAATCTAATTCTTTTAGAGTGAGAATGACACTAAAGTTTCCCAAGAGAATAGCTCTTATCATAGAAACTGCAAGTACTGTAATAAACTATTACATAGTTACTAGCTTCAGTTGCCAAAGCCAGATTGTAAATGGCAAATTTGAGAACTGGGCTGACTTCTTATTATAAGAACTTTGATAGTTCCACTAACTCAACTCCCTTTACTAACAATCTGATTTTACACACACACACACACACACACACACACGTTTCAAAAATGATCTCATAAAGTATGAATCAAATTGATGAGAGGGGGACTTCCTTCACTTGTTCTCTGTGCCATAAACCATGTCACAATGATGGAAGTTGAGAATATGTTTGCATATATAAATTATTCAACATATTTTGCCTCCTTGTTGCAGGGAAATGTGCTTAAGATGTGAGGCTGGTCTCTAGTTTTCATTTCATGATCATTTATTTATATTTATTTATTGCTACTGTTGTTTAAACACTCATTTTTTAAGCTGTATAGAGATGATACTGTGCTCATATGTTGTCTTTATCTCTAATTTTAGTTCCTTATGGTTCCTGGTATGAACATGTAAAATCTTGGTGGGAACTGAGAAAGAATCCACATTTGCTATTTCTTTTCTATGAAGACATGAAGGAGGTGAGAAACTTAAAACAAATGGACAACTTAGTAATTTCTAAAATGTTAGCATTTGGCAATACTCTAGATACAAAGGTATACCTCTAAATAAATGATGCTGTAACCTCCAAAAGTGACAATTATCCAGGTACATTAACACAGATTTAAAGTTAGTAAATACAGTAGGTCCTCAGGTTACGCCGGAGATCCGCGCGATTTTCGCCATAAGTCGGAACCCACCTGCACAAGCATCTACATCACTCACATGGAGCACATACACAGCAGTAATGAAGTGAGACAGTACAAAAATTTAAAAGAAAGATAACAATTCCTGACCTTTACTTGTGGCAAATAAATAATAAAAAACATAAAGCACATCTGTACATACATCAAAATGACAGAACTTTTTTAAAATAAATACTGTAAATTGGAGATGGCGACCTAATCATGAAATGATGTACATTGAGTCCAATGTAACCCGAGGACTTCCTGTACAAATTTCCTGTAAATGAATGCATATGAGAGAGTTAAGAGAATGCTGAGAACAGCAATTTACAAAAATCTGATGACCTCAAAATTTCCTTATAACCTAGTTTTTCTCTAGCTTCATTAGTAATCAGGATAATTCCAAATAAAAAATCACTGTGAGATATTATCCCATACCCACCAGACTGACAACAATGAAAAAGTCTAATAATAATAAATTTAGTCAGGATATGGATCAGTGAGAAGTAACATACTGCTGATGGTAGTGTAAAAGATACACAACGGAAACAACTTGTCACTATCTACAAAGGGAAAAACATGAACGGAACTGAAGACCCAGGAATTCCACTAGTAGATATATATTCTTGAGGAACTGTATATGTACAACAATCCTCATAGCAGCAGTCTCCATACCATAAACATTGGAAACAACCCAAATACACATATAAGTAATAACCAATACATGTCATTTAATTCAAATTGGAAGGGTCAAGGACCTCATCCTAAAGAAGGTGATACATAAGCTGGTTTAATAGGCAGGCTATAATTTGTAGAACAGAGAATCTGAGAACAGCATTCTATGTACAGAAAATCACATGCCAAAATAAACATTATGGCTTATGTTGAAAATAGTTGCATTGAGTGATGTAGCTGGATAATATGGTACGCAATAGTAGTGACATACATAGAGATGGGGATGTTTGTAGTTATGGTTCAGATATAACATCTAATGTTCCATGTTGAATATTTGACTTTTTACACATTTTCTTAACCTGTCTGGTTCCTTTGCTTTTCACTAGTTACACCAATAAATTAAGAGAAAAATGAAAGTTTTCTTTTTGCACATTTTCAACCCAAAGCTTTATCTGTCACAGTAGACTGTACTATTTTATAGTGTATGTTAATATTAATAGATATTTATTGAGTGCATTGAGGACTACAAAAAGTATTGTACAACATCATCTCACTTAGTGTTTTAACAATCTTTAAATTATCTATTTTTAATTTATATTTATTGATTTCTGAGACGAAGGGAGAGGGAGAGAGAGATAGAAACATCAGTAATAAGAGACAACCATTCATCAACTGCCTCCCACATGCTTCCCACTGGAGATCAAGCCTGCAACCCAGGCATATGCCCTGACCTGGAATCGAACCTTGATCTCCTGGTTCATAGGTCAAAGTTCAACTACTGAGCCACCCGAGTTGGACAAAGTATCTATTTTTTAAAAAATACGTTATTAAAATATAGTTGGCATACTAGATGATATTAGTTTCAGGTATACAACACAGTGATTTGACATTTATATAATTTATGATGTGATCACCACAATAAGTCTAATAACCATCTGTTACCATGCAACATTATAATGGTACTAGGGGCCCAGTGTACGAATTCATGCACCTTGAAAGGAACTGTGGGCCTTGAGGCTGCAGTGGGCACAGGGGTGGGTCTTGGCCCATCCTCTGCACCACCACCCAGCCCCTCCTGCCATGGCCTCCAGTCCCCTCTCTGCTGGCAGCTCCCCTCCTGCTGCCGCTGCTCCCATGTGCTGATGGCGCCAGCCCTGCTCGCACTCGCTGATGGCACGGAGCAATTGAGGCCAGTGCCAGCAGCAGGTGCAAGCGTGGCCAGCACCATCAGTGGGTGTGAGTGGCAGCTGCTGCCCCGATCACCCCTCAGGAGCAGGGGGAGGTGGAGAAGCCCTCAGGGGCAATCGGGGCTGGCAGCTGCTGCTTGCACCCGCTGATGGTGCCAAGCGATTGGGACCAGCACCAGGTTCTGGCAGCAGGTGTGAGTGGTGGCTCCGGCACTGGAAGTGGGTGTGAGCAGCAGCTCCAGCACCGGCAGTGAGTGTGAGCGGGGCCAGCACTGGCAGCAGGTGTGAGCACCCATGGGACCGCAGTGCGGGAGCAAAGAATTTTCAGTAACCACCAGAGGCTCACCCTGATGACAGCGACCGGTGCCTCACCTTGGTCTGGCGTCCCCACTCACCTGCTCCACCATCCTGCCACGCCTGACACCCACTATGTCCTGCTCTTTGCCACCTGCTGCCGATGCCCACCATGTTCTGCACATGCCCCCTGGTGGTCAGTGCATGTCATAGGGACCAGTTGTTCGGTTGTTCAGTTGTTCCACTGTTTGGTCTATTGATTTGGTCTATTTATTTTAATAATAATAAAATATTAGCCTTTTATTATATAGGATTATTGGCTATTTTCTCTGTGCTGTACATTACACGCCCATGGCTTATTTATTTTATAACTGGAAGTTTGTACCTCTTATTCCTCCTCACCTTTTTTACCTGTCCCCCCACTCTCCTCACCTCTGGCATCCATTAGTTTGTTCTCTGTATCTATGAGTCTATTTCTGTTTTGTTTTGTTTGCTCATTTGTCCTGTGTTGTTTTTTTTAGATACCACATATAAGTGAAATCATACAGTATTTGTCTTTCTCTGACTTATTTCACTTAGCATAATACCCTCTAGGTCCATTCATGTTGTTGCCAATGGTGAAATTTATTTATTTATTTTTTTATTGCTGAGTAATGTATAAATCACATCTTTTTAACCCATTTGTCTGTCCGTGAACTCTTAGGTTGCTTCCATATCTTGGCTATTGTAAATAATGCTGCAATGAACATAGGAGTGCATACATTTTTTTGAGTTAGTGCTTTTATATTATTCAGATAAATATATAGAAGTGGTCATATGGTAGTTTTTTTCTAAAATTTTTGAGGACCCTCATAGTGATTGCATCAATTTATATTCCCACCAGCAATGCACAAGGGTTCCCTTTTCTCCACATCCTTGCCAAACTTATTTGTTGACTTTTTCATAATGGCCATTCTGACAGGTAGAAGGTGATATCTCACTGTGTCATTGTGGTTTTTATTTGCATTTTTTCTGATGATTAATGATGTTTAGCATCTTTTCATGTCTGTTTGCCATCAATATGTTTTCTTTGAGGAAATTTCTATTCATCCTTTGCCCAGGTTTAATCGTGTGTTTTTTTATATTAAGTTGTCTGAGTTTCTTATATATTTTAGATATTAACCCCTATTGGATATATTATTCACAAATATGTCCTCCCATTCAGTAGGTTGTCTTTTAATTTTGTTCATGGTTTCCTTTACTGTGCAGAAGCTTTTAAGTTTGGTGTAGTACCATTTGTTTATTTTTGATGTAGTACCATTTGTTTATTTTTGCTTTTGTTGCCCTTGCCTGAGATAATATCCAATATTATATTGCTAAGATGAATGTCAAAAAAGCTTACTAACTGTATTTCCTCCTAGAAGTTTTATGGTTTCAGATCATACAGTTAAGTAAATCATAAATTTGAGTTTATTTTTGTAGATGGTGTAATAAAGTGGTATTTTGAATGTGGTATGTAAGAATGTACATGGTATAAAGTACCTTTTATGTACATTTTATGGCTGAGGAAAATTGTGTTTAGAGAAGTTTAAAATACTGCTATAGGAAGCATTTTTCCTCATTAGAAGTCCAATTCCAATATCAGTGGGGAGAGGGGATTTCCCTCTCTCTCTCTCTCTCTCTCTCTTTATTCCAAATAGTAATGCATTCAATTTTAGTAATTGAGACTTCAAAATATTTTTTTCTTCCTAGGATATCAGAAGAGAGGTGATAAAAGTGATACAATTTCTGGGAAGGGAGTCATCAAAGGAGCTTGTGGACAAGATTGTTCAACACACTTCATTCCAAGAGATGAAAAACAATCCATCTACCAATTACACTTTACTACCAGATGAAATCATGAACCAAAAAATATCTCCCTTCATGAGAAAGGGTGAGATGGTCTATTACCTCTATTACTTTAGGAGATCACAAGTTGAAATAGTTATAGGCAAAAACCTATGAAGGCCTATTCATATCTGTGGACTCAGCTTGTTTTCTGCAGAGCTGTTTCACATATGAAAACTCTCTTTATTGTGTTACCAGTGTTCAGAGACATGAAACACTAGTTCTACTACAAATAAATTGCTATTACTTATTGGTTATTTAGTACTAGATGCCCAGTGCACGAAATTTGTGCACTTGGCAGGGGGGTGGTGTGTGTCCCTCAGCCCAGCCTGCCCCCTCTCACAGTCCAGGTGGTCAGTGCGCATCATAGCGACTGGTCGTTCCACTATTCGGTTGATTTGCATATTAGCCTTTTATTATATAGGATATGCAGCATAATATAATAAGAATTCCCAGCACTCAGTACAGCCTCAGCCCCAGCACTAATACCCTCTACTACCTACTGTTTACAAGGCCTGGGAGTCTTGGTGCTATACCATGTAATTTATGTAAACACATATACATTTAAAATTCTAATTATCTTTAAATTTTTACTAGAGACTCTGGAGAGAGCTTCTGTTATTATCTCATTTTAAGATGATGAAGCAAGCTTACAATAATTAGTCAGCTTTTCCTTGACCAAGAGGCAGACATTTTCAAAACTAAGTGGCAAATATCCAAATTCACCAAATTGTATGTACAGTATATATGTACAGTTCTTTATATATATATTAACTAGAAGCCCAGTGCACAAATTCATGCATGGGTGGGGTCCCTTGGCCTCGCCAGCAATCCAGCCAATCAGGGCCTTCTGGCCAGGGAGAGGAACCACAGGAGATTGGCCAACCAAGGGTGGTTGGCCGACCAAGGGCGGTTGGCTGCGGAAGCATCTGCTCCCTGGTGGTCAGTGTGTCGTTATAGTGACTGGTTGACTGGTCATTCATGCTTAGGCTTTTATATATATAGATTATCTTATCTAATAAAACAGTAATATGCAAATTGACCGCACCTCCGCTACACCCATAAGCCACGCCCACCAGCCACGCCCACCAGCCACGCCCACCAGCCACGCCCACCAGCCAATCAGAAGCAAATATACGTTAAACCAGCAAAGATGGCGGGGGGAGAGGGGAGCACCCATGCCAGTGAGATCCAAGCCATGATGGTGGACTGGGGCAGGCGGTTAGCGCTGGCAGCCGGCTGACCAGGTCTGCCATCACCAATCGCAGACCGGGGCAGCCGCCTGCACAGGTCCGCCATGACCGATCACAGACCGGGCCAGCCGCCTGCACAGGTCCGCCATCACCGATCGCAGACCGGGGCAGGCGGCGTGGGTTGAAGCCCGCAGCCGGCTGCCCAGGTCCGCCATGACCGATCGCGGACAGGGGCAGGCGGCGTGGGTTGAAGCCCGCAGCCGCCTGCCCTGGTCCGCCATGACCGATCGCGGACAGGGGCAGGCGGCGTGGGTTGAAGCCCGCAGCCGCCTGCCCAGGTCTGCCATGACCGATCGCAGACCGGGGCAGCCGCCTGCACAGGTCCGCCATGACCGATCGCAGACCGAGGCAGGCGGCGTGGGTTGAAGCCCGCAGCCGCCTGCACAGGTCCGCCATGACCGATCGCAAACCGGGGCAGGCGGCGTGGGTTGAAGCCCGCAGCCGGCTGCACAGGTCCGCCATGACCGATCGCGGACCGGGGCAGGCGGCGTGGGTTGAAGCCCGCAGCCGCCTGCCCAGGTCCGCCATGACCGATCGCAGACCGGGGCAGCCGCCTGCACAGGTCCGCCATGACCGATCGCAGACCGGGGCAGGCGGCGTGGGTTGAAGCCCGCAGCCGCCTGCCCAGGTCCGCCATGACCGATCGCAGACCAGGGCAGGCGACTTGGGTTGAAGCCCGCAGCCGGCTGCCCAGGTCCGCCATGACCGGGCAGCCGCCTGCACAGGTCCGCCATGACCGATCGCAGACCGGGGCAGGCGGCGTGGGTTGAAGCCCGCAGCCGGCTGCCCAGGTCCGCCATGACCGATCGGGTTGAAGCCCGCAGCCGCCTGCCCCGGTCCGCCATGACCGATCGCGGACCGGGGCAGGCGGCGTGGGTTGAAGCCCGCAGCCGCCTGCCCCGGTCCGCCATGTCCGATCGCGGACCGGGGCAGGCGGCGTGGGTTGAAGCCCGCAGCCGCCTGCCCAGGTCCGCCATGACCGATCGCAGACCCGGGCGGGCGGCGTGGGTTGAAGCCCGCAGCCGGCTGCCCCGGTCCGCCATCACCAATCGCGGACCAGGGCAGGTGGTGTGGGTTAAGGCCTGCAGCTGCCTGCCCAGATCCACGATCAGGGATCACGGACCAGGGCAGCTGCCTGCCCAGGTCCATCACCGATCACGGACCAGGGCAGGCAGCATGGGTTAATGCCCGCAGCCGGCTGGCCAGGTCCGCCATCACCGATCTCCGACCAGGGCAGGCGGTGTGGGTTAGCGCCCGCAGCCGCCTGACCAGGTCCACGATCAAGGATCACGGACCAGGGCAGCTGCCTGCCCAGGTCCATCACCGATCTCGGACCAGGGCAGGCGGTGTGGGTTAGCGCCCGCAGCTGCCTGACCAGGTCTGTGATAAGGGCTTCAAGTCAGCCATCGCCAGTGGCAGCTGACTCAAAGCCCCTATCAGGGATCATGGACCAGGGCAGGCAGCGTGGGTTAATGCCTGCAGCAGGCTGCCCAGGTCCACGATCACGGATCCAGGTGGCGTGGGTTAGCACCCACAGCCATCTGACCAGGTCCACGATCACGGATCACGGACCAGGGCAGGCGGCATGGGTTAGCACCCCCAGCCGCCTGCCTAGGTCCCCGATCGCGGATCCAGGTGGCATGGGTTAGCACCCACAGCCATCTGACCAGGTCCCCGATAGGGACTTGGAGTCTAGCATAATGAAAAGAATGTTCAGCAAAAGCAGGAGACAAGGTTTCATAAGTTCTCCCCCAGGTCACCACTGTTCTCTTATACATTTTAATTATCCCAGACTTTGCATGATGGGATTTGAATTATGCCTGATAGAGATTACATGGCATGAATTGTAGGCTCATTCTTTCTTTTTGTGGTTGCCTGACTGAGAAAGGCCTTGGAATGAGAGAAGGCACTTTTATTCTCCTTTTTCATTCTTTAGAGGCTGAGGAATTACAGTTATATGAAGAACTTAGTGAGAGATTGAAAGTCTCATGCTGTATTTTTCTGTAAGTTTTATCATGTGGACTATCAAAAACTTGGTGGGATCCTTTTCAAGAGGTGTTACAAAAATTATGTTGGAATTAACATACAAGAGTAAAAGGAGAGAAGTGAGTGGTGGGTAAAGGAAAGAACTTTGTCCTAGAAACCAAATAGAAGCCACATAAACCTTCAGATTCTTACTCATTGTGCTTTGGAGATATTAAAGGATAATTTTTTAAAAAGTTAAAATCATGACTTATAATCTGTATAGATAAAAGGCTAAGTGACCGACATTTGTCCATCCGTCCGACCAACTGGTACATATGACGCACTGGAAATATAAAAATAAACTTTGACTCGCACAGGTGCCATACATATAAAGCTCTCGCTGGCGCTAATTTGAATGTTGCATTTGGTGGGAAAGTTCTTTTCAGAGGGGATTTTTGTGTTGCCATGCTATATGATTAGCCATAGTACAAATAAGTTTTAAAGTACTGTAGTGTTTGGGGATGTTTCAGACAGTTGTCTCTTAAAACAAATATGAGATCAGAGGATTCTGCTTATAGTGAATGGTTAGTAAAACTTGGAGATGGCAAACTTGATAGCAATTTTCATTTAGGAATGGATATTATTGAAATTCCCCATGAAATGATTTTTAATGGATCTATTATTTAAGCCATCTTTGGAAATAGTATATCTATAGATAATATTAAAAATATATCTAAACATGCAATTCTTTGTTCAAAAAATGAGCACGTTCAAAAATTAAATGAAGAAATTTTGGATATACTTGATAGAGATTTTCACGCCTATTTGAGTGGTGATTCCATTGACTCAACAGATGATGCTGAAAAGGAAAATTTTCCTATTGAATTTCTTAATAGTATTACTCCTTCTGGAATGCCATGTCATAAATTAAAATTGAAAGTGGGTGCAATCATCATGCTATTGAGAAATCTTAACAGTAAATGGGGTCTTTGTAATGGTACCAGATTTATTATCAAAAGATTGCAACCTAACATTATCAAAGCTGAAATATTAACAGGATCTGCAGAGGGAGAGATTGTTCTGATTCCAAGAATTGATTTGTCCCCATCTGACACTGGCCACCCATTTAAATTAATTCGAAGATATTTTCCTGTTATGCCAGCATTTGTGATGACTATTAATAAATCACAAGGACAAACTCTAGACAGAGTAGGGATATTCCTACCTGAACCCATTTTTGGACATGGTCAGTTATATGTTGCTTTCTCTCTCACTTTTTTTTAAAGCATTTTTAAAAAATATTTTATTGATTTTTTTTAACAGAGAAGAAGGGAGAGGGATAGATAGTTAGGAACATCGATGAGAGAGAAATATCGATCAGCTGCCTCCTGCACAGCTCCTACGGGGGATGTGCCCGCAACCAAGGTACATGCCCTTGACCAAAATCGAATCTGGAATCTTTCAGTCCACAGGGCGATGCTCTATCCACTGAGCCAAACCAGTTACGGCTGTTGCTTTCTCTTGAGTTCAAAGAGCATGTTACGTTAAAGTTAAAGCTGTAAATACTTTATCTCAAGGGAAATTAGTCAAGCACTCTGAAAGTGTTTTTACTCTTAATGTGGTATACAGGAAGATATTAGAATAAGTTTAATCACTTTATCAATCATTATTTGCATCAATGTTGTTTTTATATTACGAGTTTGTTATTGTTATATCAGTTTGTTATTGTTTACTTATTAATAAATTTATGTATTATTTTCATATACATTGTACTCATTTCCTTTTATCTCTCACACTTTTATTATAGAGAAAGGGCAAATAGCAATATTAAAATATTTCATCTAATTAATTCCCTTTCAATGTGCACGAATTTCGTGCACCGGGCTACTAGTAGCTCAATAACACTGTTTAAAAAAGACTAAGTTTCAAAATCCTTAGTAGCAAATATGGCTGTTTGGAAAAAACATCAAAATAACAAAGAAGTGACATTCTATTGAGAGGAGGCATGGTCTGATGAGATACATACCGTTTATAAAGCAAAAACACATGTGGGATATGCAGAGTATTGGCACATCTGGACTTACTGGTATGTGAAAAAAAACATGCAGGTTTTGGCGTTTTGTTTTGTTTTAGAAGCAGAATAGAAAAAAAATCTTGCTTTTTGAACTAAATTGCCAGTGAAAAGGTGAGGACATTTTTTAAATAATAGGAATAATAAACCTGCCACTGGGTGAAAACAGGGAGCCCCTGAAAAAAGATACTTTAACAATCCACTTCTCAGATTATCTCACTCTTTTTTCCCACAATATCCATATATTTTTCAAGAAATATATTTTTATTGATTTCAGAGAGAAAGGGAAGGGGGAGAGAGATAGAAACATCAATGATGAGAGCGACTCATCAGTTGGCTACCTCCAGCATGTCCCCCACTGGGAATTGAGACCACAACCCGGAAACATGCCCTGACCTGGAATCGAATCCTGGTTCATAGGTCAATGCCCTAACCAGAATACATATATCCTAACTTTTGCTTTTTGGGTTATTTCATTGGGAAAGTTGAGAGCTTCTTGAGCTAAGGTGGAAAGTGAACTGTTGACATTTAAAATACAGGGTGACTTCCTCTTCCAGAAGAGGGCTGGATGTGATGGAAAGCAAAAGAGAAGGGCCTTCTAGACTATTGTGATAACTCAGGTGGGAAACGCTGAGGAGCTCCAATGTCAGTGGCAGCAGAAATGGAGAAAAGGAAATGAGTCTGAAGAAAAGTCTGAATATGAATAAAGAATGAGATGTAAGATTGAGGGGACAAGTTCCAAGTTTATGTTTTGGATAACTGGTGCTGCCATTAATCAGGTTATAAAAAAGAAAACTCGCCCTAACCGGTTTGGCTCAGTGGATAGAGCGTCGGCCTGCGGACTCAAGGGTCCCAGGTTTGATTCTGGTCAACGGTATGTACCTTGGTTGCGGGCACATACCCAGTAGGGAGTGTGCAGGAGGCAGCTGATTGATGTTTCTCTCTCATCAATATTTCTAATTCTCTATCCTTCTCCCTTCCTCTCTGTAAAAAATCCATTAAATATATTAAAAAAAAAAACAACTAACTCAATTTGGTGGGGAACAAAATGAATTAATTTGTGAACTAGTTAAATTTGGTATACTTGTATAGAATTCAGGTGGCAATTGGATATGAAAATATAAAGCTGAATTTAAGTGTTATCAGCATGAACATGATATTTAATATATTTAAGGTGACCAGACATCCCGCTTTTGGTGGGACAGTCCCGATTTTTAACAATTTGTCCCGCATCCCATGGCATTTTAAAGAAGTCCCGATTTTTGGAAAGAATGCACGACAAGCTAGGGAACGGCGGGAGAACTGAAAGGGAATGTATGGTTTTTGGAGGCCATGTGGCTATTTAGCCAGGATATGAGTTTTATGTTATTTTTGTTAATTTTATAATGTTAAATTTTAATAATAACAAATAATTGTTGAGAACTGATTATCGAGAACTGCTTATCAAAGTTCGCATTGTTGATCAGTTGTTAGAATTCGACCACCATTGTTTGGACTTAATGAACAATGGCATTTTTTGGGATTGGCAACGACGAAAACATTTTGTAACTGTCTCTCAGACGATACACATCGTACTGCGTGCTAGTAAGCTAGTTAAACAAGTGATGTCATTACAAATCAGCTATTCAGATAATTTAGGTAAGTAATTTATTTATTTATTTCATAACTACATAAATTTTCTTGAATTTAGCAGACAGTACTCGTATTATTTATATTTTATAGTGGTGGCAAAAAGTCTAGCGCCGGCCTTGAAAGTGACACTTATGACTTACATTATGGCAAATTCAGAGAAAAATAATACAAGTTAGTATTGTTATTATTTAGAAAGAAATATAGGATTAAAATAATTTTTAAAATATTGTTACTTTATAACAATCAAATTAATTTAATTTATAAACTAATAATAAAATATGTTCATGTAATTATGTTCCTACTTACTGTGTTTTTGAGCAATATGTATATAATAATTTATAATATAATTTTAAATTATTTTTTTTAGATTTTTAACATAATGAGTAAGAAAAGAGGATGCAAATTCAACGATGATCTAAGAAGTGAATTTCCTTTTATTAAAAAAACCAAAAGCGATTACAATATAGACCAAATTTTTAAACAAGAACCGCCCCCTCCCCCCCCCCCGGCCGAAACCAGTTTGGCTCAGTGGATAGAGCATCGGCCTGCAGACTCAAGGGTCCCAGGTCCCAGGTTCGATTCTGGTCAAGGGCATGTACCTTGGTTTCAGGCACATCCCCAGTAGGGGGTATACAAGAGGCAGCTGATCGATGTTTCTCTCTCATCAATGTTTCTAACTCTCTATCCCTCTCTCTTCCTCTCTGTAAAAAATCAATACAATATATTAAAAAAAAAAGAACCCCTCCCGCCTCTCCCCCCCAGTCAATGGTGTCCCACTTTACCAATGTTAAAATCTGGTCACCTTAAATATATTGGGCATGTGTAAAACATGGATGTCATATTAAGAGGAAGCCCCAACATTGGAGAGGAAATTAGAGAAAAAAAGTTCAATGAGGTAGCATTAGCGGGAAGAGTCAGAGAAATAAATTTGCTGTTTGTTGTTGCTGTTGTTTTAACAATCACAACAAATCCTTTGCAAGCTCAAAAATGTATATTATTTATGGCATATATTATTATTTTAATCAAGGTGTTAATGAAAGTGATGAATATTAGAAAACTTCATGATTCCGGCTTGAAGACATAATACTGTTTTTTTTTCTTTTGTTACAGGGATTATAGGAGACTGGAAGAATCACTTTACAGAGGCCCTAAGTAAGAAATTTGATATGCACTATGAGCAGCAAATGAAGGGGACTACACTGAAATTACGAACTGAGATCTAAGAAAGGCTTTTCTAATGTATCGAGGTTACAGCTTTTCTTATTTTAGATTGGCAGAGAAGGAGCCATGTGAAAGGTTATATGATCAGGTTCACATGGTTATTGAGATCTCAATATACAGAGACAAGAATGATTTTTTGCCTGATATTACCTTTTTATTTTGTTTTTTATTCTTTTCTCCTCCTCCTTTTTCTTCTTTTTACAAATATTACACAAAGCTATAATCTATGGCAGTGATATAGAAACACACAGATAGTTTAACTTAGGAATACATTAAAAATAAACAAGCATTCCAAATTATTTTCATGCGCCCCCCTTTCTCCCCCCCACTCCCCACTTAGTAGTATATTTCGTATTTACATGAACTTTGAAAACCATGGAAGATATAACTAAAATCAACAAATAAAATTGGGGGCGCAATTATACTAGTACCTATTATGTAGTTCCTGATTTTTTTCACTTTCTACAAAATACTTAATTTGAAATTTACTTTAATATAATATAAATTTTGGCTATAACAGAATTATTCAGATGTCTATCAATACTCCCAATGTGTGTTATTTATACTTGAAAGTCATATATAAAATGTAATGAATTTGCATTCTGTAAACTAAAGTTTTACAAAATGTGATATTTGCCAATAAAACAAAACAAAAGGAATCGAAGAAAGGTTATTGTTTTTTATATAAACTGCTGTTTTGGCTTGTCTCCTATTTTTCTGCATTCTATTGATGATTATTTTTCCTATACTACATTGTTCCATTTCTCCAAATCAGAAGACACACAAGATTATAAAAAATTCACTATGGGCCTCTAGTATACTATTGCATCCTTAATTCCTAACCTGCAAGGTCAGATCTAAGGAGAGTTAAGTATGGCTTGCTTTCTTACTATTTAAAGAAGAGTATAGGGATTTCTGAGCATGGTATAAAATGAATATCCATAAATACATGCTGCTATAAATAAATGATTGAATAAATAATTAAGTTCATGAGACTAGATAAATATTATACAGAGAAAGTTCCCAACTAATTATGTATGACTCCCATCTCATCCCCTAAGTGTTGGATTCACATAGTGACTTCCTTCTAAAGAGTATGAAAGAGGTTAGTGGTAGGATGGGGAGGGAAGAATATATTTACAGTAGAGATACCTGGCCAACACTACCTCAGCTGGTTAACATCATTAGTGATAAGACATGTTTACAGTAGAGATCCTTTTTTAAAATATATTTTATTGATTTTTTACAGAGAGGAAGGGGGAGAGATATAGAGTTAGAAACATCGATGGGAGAAAAACATCGATCAGCTGCCTCCTGCACACCCCCCACTGGGGATGTGCCCGCAACCAAGGTACATGCCCTTGACCGGAATCGAACCTGGGATCCTTCAGTCTGCTGGCCAAAGCTCTATCCACTGAGCCAAACTGGTTAGGGATACAGAAGAGATCCTTGATATGTGATGAAATTAATTTGCATACCCAGGTGCATCATATCAGAGGGCATGCAATATTGGCCTGTTCCACTGGTTTGGTGTTGTCAAATTTAATCATTTGGCTAAATTGGTGTCTGCCCTTGTTCTCTACTACAATGTCACAATTTCTATCTTTGTAATTAATTAGTATTTTGTGGTGAGATAATCTGCAAATATTATCTATATCTCTGTATTTAGCATCCATTGACCATTTAGCCTGAATTGTTCACCACTAAAATGGTTGCAGATTCTATGAATGCTTTCCATTTCTATCATCCTTAACTTATTAAGTGGCATTACATTTATAGAACTTTTGTATCCCACGCATTTATTCATTCTTATCAATATGAACTTATAGATTTCTACTTAATTTAAAAGCCACAATATATCATATCATAATTTATTTTAATACTCAAATTATCTCAAATTTGGCCAGTAGGAGTCCCTTCAAACAGGCCCTTTGTCTTTTTTATATCCCCTTATCATCTTTGGGGAACTTTTTTATTTTAGGGCTCCTCATGTATTTTCCTAGCCTCAGCCCTGGTACCAACTATTTTTTCCAAGAAATTAGTTTCTTTTAGTGGAGGATAACATTAGAAAATAATACCTGGGTACTTTGTGTGCTCATTGTCATTGCTTCTAAGCCTTCCTAATGGACAGCTACCCATCCTCTGTTTCTCAGTAAGTATTCTGTTACTCATAAATATTTGATAAATGAAGGAATGAATGTCTACTCACATACATATGCACATTTCTGCTATTATCAAAAGCTTAAAAAATAAATTTTTTACTTATCAATGAAAATGTTATTTTTTTCATTTATATCAATTCTTGAAATCATTTAGAATTAATTTTAACTAAATTATTCAGTAGTTTTGTCTAAATCTCCAAAAATCAAGGCAAAAGTTGTATATAAAAGGGAAGATGTATTGTACACATTTTAGAACCACTCAAGAAAAATATTAAACTAGTGATTATTTAGGGAGGTCTATGTAAAGGAATTCCTTATTCATGTTACTTTTAAACTACAATTCCAAGCTTTAGAGAGGCTGATATTATGATTCATGTTTTTAATTCTGGGATGCAGGCTTACGGAGCAGTCTCTTTGTGGGACCTGTTTGTTCTCAACATAGACAAATAAAATAAAATAATATAAAATACATAAAAAGATCTATTGTAAAATGCAATGTTTTTTAAAGCATCATTGGTATGTTCTTACTTCTGCTACAATTAATGGGACAAAGATGTCAAGGCCCAAGTCATTGGGCAGAAAAATGTACATTTTTAATAGGCAAAGTGGCAGATGGTGAATATTTGCAACATTCATATAATCAACTTCCATGGTCTTCTTTTACCTTTTACAGTATTTCATAATCAGGACTGATGAAAATTTTCAGGAAAAAAATGCATTATCAAGAGTTCAAGCACTTCCCAGTTTTACCTATTCTTAATCCCCTGTCACACCTGAAACTCAGTAAATTATTTATTTTTTTCTTATAAATATTATGAATTCATCACATAGTATTGATGTGATTAAGTCCTGTGGGATTCCCGTTGTTTGTCCAAAGTATCAGAACATTTGAGACTCCTGCGTCATGGAGAAAACATTATGTTTATCCATATCTTTAAGATCATTCACAGTGCAAACTGCCAAAGCTAGTATAGCTATGAGAAATTAGAAATCTATACTTTGAATTATCTTATCCTTAGGTTCAGTCTTGTCAGAGCCATGATAGTGATGATGAAATATAATGATGTGATACCCTTCCTCAGAAACTCATAGTCATGTGCTATGTATAATTCATTTTTAGACTAAAGCATGTCTTTCTATTTATTTCAATTGTGATTTGTCTCTATATTCTATACAGATAGTCAAACTTACATAATATATATGTATATGCCTACATATACAAGTTCTGCAAAATTTGTAAAATCTATTCTAAGAAAATATCTATATATATAAAAGCCTAATCAACTGTTATGATGGAATGACCAGAACGACTGGTTGCTATGATGTGCACTGACCACCAGGGGGCAGATGCTCAATGCAGGAGCTGCCTGCTGGTGGTCAGTGTGCTCACAGCGGAAGTGCCGCTCAGCCAGAAGCCGGGCTCATGGCTGGTGAGTGCAACGGTGGTGGTGGGAGCCTCTCCTGCCTCCACTGCAGCAGTAAGGAGCGAGTGGCGAGCAGTTAGGAACACTGAGCACTGAGTGCCGAGCCCAGCTTGGGCTCCTCCATGGCCACTTGCCACTTCACGCACTGCTACATCCCCTGAGGGGTCCCAGATTGAGATAGGGCACAGTCCAGGCTGAGGGACCCCAACCGGTGCACAAATCTGTCATTGGGCCTCTAGTTCATTTATAAATATATCTCTACATAAAAATATTTAAAATGTTTCATTAATTATATTAACAATTATTTTAATAAATAATAATTAGTGTTTCTTAGGGTGATCCCTCCAAAACATGGGACAAGTGTTGGATATCACTAGTTACCCCTCCAGACTCCTCCTCCAACTTTTTCCATCCTGTTCTGTGCCCAGGGGGCTAATGTGTATGGATCATATTAGTGGGATTCTAAGTCATGCCGTAGTCTCTGGCAGGAGACCTGAGGGGAGGGGAAAATGAAGTCAAGTTGATTATTTCCCTGGCTCTTTCCCATGAGATCAAGTTAAGTGGACTGAATACTCCAGTCAAATTAACTGAAAGAATCTTAACACTTAATTTCTTTGTTTTCATTATAACACACTTTCTTCAGCTATATCTAGTGACTCTAAAGCTATATTCCTTTATTATAATTTTTCTAGAACATAAATCTCCAATCTCCTGCACGGGGCAGATATAGGGTCATGCTGAGAGCCTGATGATGATTACCTGGTTGTCAAGGTATGTAGACAGGCAAACTAGTAATGCTTTTTATGTTGTGTTTCAGACTAATAGGTAAAGGTATTTAATTGCCTCCAGTTGTTTTGCCTTCCTGTAATTCTGCAGCCCAACATTCAGATTGTTTCTTGGTTTCTTATCTAAAGGAGACTGCATGAAAAAAAAAATCATAATCTAGAATTTTTCATGGGATTCAAAGAAAATATCTATATGAGATGTTCCCAGAGTTATGCTAATATAAAATATTCACATCTTCATATTTTGTTGAATGAGAGGTTTCAAATTCCATTATTATACAGGTAGATATTATACAGATTGATAAACTCAAAGATTTAAAAACTTTGTTCTTTCTCAACATCATGATTTCAGGGTCTAGAGACCAAAAGAAACTACATCATAGAAAGCATTTCGGGATATTAAAAATGGCAGAGTAAGTGGATGCTGCACGAACATGCTCCCAGGAACAAACTGGGATTACAACCAAATACAGAAAAAGTTCCTGAATAATCAATGGAAAACTTGCAGGAGAGAACCCTCATACCCAAGAACCAAAAGTGAAGACTGCATAGAGACTGATTTATTTTGTATATTGAATAAATAAATAAATAAACTAAATAAACAAATAAATAAATAAAAAGAAAGTATTTTGGTTACATGGAAAATAACAATATTCTCAAGCCAGTTTTTCTATTTTGAATCAGGCATTTTTACCACAGCCACCAGGTAGCTAAGAAAGGTGATATACAGATCTACCTCTGGACGGCGGTAGATGCATAATTTAAGATGTAGAATGTGCTCCACCTTTTTGGCTGCATTTTTTTCCTGGTGCTCCTATATGGGGAGCGTGCCCTTGCCTGTCTCACTTGCCCACACAGTTCTAGGGGTACAGATAAACCGCCTTTAGGAAGGGTGTCTAATAGGAGCACTGGAGCCATGAGATAACACTTGGCTTTTATAGCTGAAATCAGAAACAAAGAGCCTTCATTTACTATACAGAATCAACCTCATAGCAGTTAATTCTAGATGCTTTCTATCGGCTCTTTGTTTCATTCTATTTCCTCTCACACATGACAGCAAAAGACCTTCTTTTAAGCCTTTAATGTTTAAAACAACAGACTGAACAGCTTAATCATTAACTTGATACTGCTCTACAGACTTTATCTTTTGATTTCTTAATGTGTAACATGGATTATCTTGGTTGACGGAAACAGCCTACGAAGTGAAAGTTCCATTAACCAGTTACTGTAGAAAGAAAACCTGGACTTCCAGCTCCTAAAGACAAGTACCTGGGTAAGTGATTTATCAACGCTGTCTTTAAAGTGCCCATATTTTGTATAAAACTAAACTCAACATTTGAAAAATTAGAGAATGAGAACTGGAAAATTCTACTATGGATGTTTTGTTTCGGAATCATTAGGCCCAGATTTCCTATCATAAATGGATAGGATTGCTTTTCATATTTAAAATTGTGCTGAGGTAGTTTGCTCTACTAATTTTAAGTTTAAAAACCTAAATATAATTGTCAAAGCTATTAGTCTTCTACCTTCTCAGTATTTCTATTTAACTTAAAGAAATATTACTGTATGATCCTCTGCTAGGATGCATTTTTAAAAATTCTGTATATGGGGACATGAAAATCAAATCTTGCCAAAAATAGTTTTCAGATTCCCAAAGACAATGTATCCTTCAGCTGCTAGATAAATGCATTTTTCACCAATGACTGCTTTATTTCCTATTTCAAAAATATATGGAATATTTTTCACCACAATATGTACTTCATCTTTTTTATCATTAAATCATAAAACTACTACAGTGATAATGTGTTCTTGACAATCTGAAAACTGACTAAATATATTTTATTGATTTTTTAGAGAGAGGAAGGGAAAAGGATAGAGAGTTAGAAACATCAATGAGAGAGAAACATTGATCAGCTGCCTCCTACACACCCCCTATTGGGGATGTGCCTGCAACCAAGGTACATGCCCTTGACCGGAATTGAACCTGGGACCCTTCAGTCCGCAGGCCGACGCTCTATCCACGGAGCCAAACTGGTCAGGGCTCAATATATTTTTATATCCAAATATTTTAAATTAAAGTTCTAGTAAGTCAATATTTGGGCTAATGCTGTGACCAGTCAATATACATTTTTTTCAATGAATAAATGCTTCACTATTACTATTCTTAAAAAAAAATCTAAATATTTTCCTCAGATACATAAAAATTCATAAACCAATCTGCTGAAATGTTCCAAAATTATGTTTTTATTTTTAACTAGAGGCTCAATGCATGAAATTCGTGCAAGAGTAGGCCTTCCTTTCCCCGGCTGCCGACACTGGCTTGCCTCTGGCACCCGGGGCCTTTGACTTCCCTTGCAGCCCCAGCTTCATCCAGAAGGTCATCTGGGAGGACGTCTGGTCTAATTAGCATATTACACTTTTATTATTATAGACGGTATATAGATTTGTATAAAGCTCTATGGAACTTTAAAATTATTACATCCTCAAATCCAGACAATATATAGTTGAAGCCTTTTACTGTCATATGATATCTAAATTTCTAAGTAAACTGAAAGAAGTGTTTATGCGATTAAAAATAGTTCATTTTTGGCTCATCAGTCTCATTTAGTATTTCATGATGGCCCAAAGAAGTTAGAGGATGTTCTCAACATCAATTCCATTCTTTGTTCTCCATGGAATATTAGCAAAGTTTTATCTTTGTTGATTGCATCTAAGAGCAATGTCTTCTTATGTTCTGAAACTTGGTGCAAATAAACATGAAAGTCTTTTGTATTGATTTCAAAAGTCAATAGGAGATGGCTTTCAAAAATCTTTATAAATGTGCAGAGTATTTGCCTGGACCTGTGGCCAGGTGGCAAAGGACTTATGACAAGGCAGATTCGAAAATGTTCCTGTCTAAGATACACTAGTGAGTTGAAGCAAGTAGTTATCTATTTCTATGAAGAATTGCAGGGCAGCTTTATTAAGCTTCACAGTGTAGACCTCTCACTCCATCTCATCTCACCACATTCTGAAAATAGATTTTAAATAGTAAGAAAAGTGGAGATAACATTAACACTTCATAGAGAAGAGAAATTCATTGTTAGGGAAAAGGTTTGGTGATAAAAGATCTAACATTGTCCAGTTGATTTTCATTAGATCTGATTCAGCTCACCATGGATCACTTTGCTGTTGGAAACATGGGATTAAAATTAACCCTAACTCTAGTCTTCTCAATTAGGCAGAAATTAGCAATGCTTTTAGCTTATATAAATGCCATTATTTTTCAAAGACACCGCATTTTGTCTACTGTCCTCAAAAGAAATTGCTATAAAAGTTACTGTCCTCATAGAAGGTAAAGATGGGAAAAGAAGAAAGAAACCTATTTTAAAAGAGAATAATGAGCCTTGATGGTCTGGCTCAGTGGTTGAGCATCAACCTATGAACCAGGAAGTCATGGTTCAATTCCCGGTCAGGGCACATGCCCAGTTTGCAGGCTCGATTCCCAGTGTGGGGAGTGCAAGAAACAGCTGTTCAATGATTGATGTTTCTCTCATCATTGATGTTTCTACCTCGCTTGCTCTCTCCCTCTTCTTTCCTCTCTGAAATCAATATATACTAATTAAATACCTCTGGATAAATAAATACACTTATAAATGTGTACATATATATGTATTTGAGTTGAGAAACAGATACATACATAGGTTAAAAAAAGGTAACAATGTTATTGTCTCATAAGACAGAATCAAAACAAAAAGAGTTAAGTGGTAGAAAAGTGAATCTATGGTAATAAATATTATAATGCATAATAAATACAAAACAGTTAAAAATTTTATGCTTCAAGTAGTATATTTTCGAAGTAAAAATAAAATCTCATATACAGTATGTTAAAAAATTTGGGAGAAATTAGTAGAAACATACAGAGGAAGATCTTACACAATAATAATTTATTCATTCAATAGATTAAATTTAAAAAGATTTTAAAGATTTTAAAGTATATTGATATTGACAAGCCCATAGCCAATATCATACTCAATGGGCAAAAACTAAGTTTACTTTAAGATCAGGAATAAGACAGGGATGTCTGCTTTATTTGCTCTGATTCCACATTGTACTGGAAGTCCTAGCCACAGCAATCAGATAAGAAGAATAAATAAAAACCATCCAATGTGGAAAGCAGTATGGAGTTCACTATAAAAATTAAAAATAAAACTTCCTTATGAACCAGGGGTTCCATTTCTGGAAATACATTTAAAGTAACCCAAAACACTAATTTGAAAGAATATATGCACACCTATGTTCATAGCAACATTATTTACAAGAATAAAAATTTGGAAGCAGCCAGAGTGCCCATCAGTAGATGAGTGGATAAAAAAGCTGTGGTACATTTATGCAATGGAATACTATTCAGCCATAAAAAGGAAGGAAATCTTACTTTTTGTGACTGCATGGATTGTCTTGGAGATTATTATGCTAAGTGAAATAAACCAGCCAGAAAAATAGAAATACCATATGATTTCACTTATATGAAGAATCTAATGAACAAAATAAACTAATGAACAAAATAGAAACAGACGTATAGATATAGAAAACAGACTGATAGTTATTAGAGAGGAGGAGGTATGGGAGACTGGGTGAAAAAATGGAAGGGATTAAGCAAAAAAAAGAAAAAAAACTCTTAAATACAGACAACAGTACAGTGATTACCAGAGGGAAAGGGGGTTGGGGGAGCTAGAAGAAGCTAAAGGGAGAAAAATGGTTACAGAAGGACACTTGACTTTGGGTGGTAAATACACAATACAATATACAGATGATGTATTGTAGAATTGTACACCTGAAACATTTTAAAAACAAATAAAGTTCAAAATACCCACATATACAAACACACACATACACAATTATGTTTTTAATGTTGATACATGTTTATTGTCTTATTTCTAACATATATGTCATGTAGGCAGACAAATAAGCCAGACCTATTATAAAGCAGAGTTGCTTATACTTTTAGGAACTGGTATGGCTTCAGTACGGTACTGGGAAGCTGTTTTGCTACGGTACTGGGAAGCTGTTTTCTGGATTTTTAAAAAAATATGTTTTTATCCATTTCAGAGAGAGGAAGGGTGAGGGAAAGAAAGAAACATCAGCCGAAACCGGTTTGGCTTAGTGGATAGAGCGTCAGCCTGAGGACTGAAAGGTCCCAGGTTCAATTCCAGTCAAGGGCATGTACCTTGGTTGCGGGCACATCCCCAGTAGGGAGTGTGCAGGAGGCAGCTGATCGATGTTTCTCTCTCATCGATGTTTCTAACTCTCTATCTCTCTCCCTTCCTCTCTGTAAGAGATCAATAAAAAATATATTAAAAAAAAAAAAGAAAGAAACATCAATGATGACAGAGAATCATTGATTGGCTGCCACCTGCATGCCTCCTAATGGAAATTGAGCCCACAACCTGACTGGGAATTGAACCGTGACCTCTTGTTTCATAGGTTGATGCTCAACCATTGAGCCACACTGGCTGTTTTCTGGATTTTATTAGGCCCTTGGGACCCCAAATTAACTCTTCACCAAAAACACCTATGTTAAAAGACCCTAACAATAAAATACTGCCTAATAGCACATGGCATCCAGTACTTCCTGACTATGTAAAATTAAGTGTCTGAGGACATCAAAGAACAGGGTATATTTAACATTAGAATTTCTGTGAGATGGAGGAGATAGGTGCAATTATCTCCTCTTAAAGGCTAAAGTTCCCAAGCACTTACAGGATTAATGACTTGCTCAAGAGTGATTACAAGGCAGAGATTAGATATAAAGACCTAGACTCATTATCTCCTTTTTTGTGAGACTAAGTGAAGAATAGTGAATGGTTCTCTAGGTGAAGAGAATGCATTTTTCTTCTGCTTTGAGGCAGTGTTGAAATTAAAAAAGAGCACAAACTCTTAGGTTAGGGTGGTATAAATGGAGATAATATTATATTTTTAGCAATACTTAAGCTATATTGAGCAATTTTTACATGCCAGGCAGTATGCTGCATCTTTATACATATTAAATCATTTCTTTATGAGATTATAACAATGACAATAACATTGACAATGATTCTATGAATTGGATACTAACTGATAAAATGTTGGTAAGATCTAGATTTTTGCTGCTAAGTTCTAGATTTTTCTAGCAGTGGTCTTTTCCAGCAACAAAGCTAAATGCTTTCACCGTTAGGTGTATTACATCACAGAATTTGAAACCTGATTTTACCATATTTTTATAGTTGGGCAAGTTGCATAAGCTCTGATGATTCCTAATGATAAGATGAATCAAAACTATTATTATATATAGAAGTGGAAATTATAATGCCTATAAGTGCTCAATAAATATTAACCTTCTTCATAGCCTTTGCCTTAATATTACTCCATGTTGCTTTAGCCAACTGAATTTGATTATGATATAAATTAAGATTATTTGTAAGATGCAGTGTGTGGGAAAAGAACATGACCTCATTTCTAGGTATTCAGGGAAAAAACAAAATGCAACAGTCAAAAGCCAAGTAATTGAATCAATTATTTTAGAGATAAACTACCACAGGTCTGTGAAAAGTACATAATAACATTTTATTACTTTTGAATTTTTATGAATGAGAAGCTTTTGTAAATGTCTACTTTAAGTTTTTATAAAAGTGAAGCAGTATCCTAAAGGATCTTTCAGCAATAAAGGAGTGTTCTGTTCAATTGCTCATTCTTTTCTTGTTTCTTCTGTTGTGACTTAAAAATATATAGTTTAGTAATCAAAGAATATCAATTTCACTTAAAATTGCATGATGTTACAGATGAAACAAACTAGCGTGACCACTTTGTACATTTTCCATATTATTTATTTGTTTATTTTTAAAATATTTTTATTGATTTCAGAGAGGGAGGGAGAGAGAGGTAGAAATATAAATGATGAGAGAGAATCATTGATGATGAATGAGAGAGAATCATTGATTGGCTACCTCCTGCATGCTCCACACTGGGGATCCAGCCTGCAACCTGGGCAAGTGCCCTAACCAGCAATTGAACCTGGTCAATGCTCAACCACTGAGCCACACCGTCTGAGCATCCCATATTTTTTAGATAGGTAAAATATGGCTCAGAGATATGAGATAAGTTGCTCAGGGTCATACTGCTAGTTTGTGGAAGAGCTGGACTCAAAAGTCTCTCTTCAGGTTCTCAATGCTATACTTAGAAGAACCCCACAAATATAGCATTCCTATTGTTAAAATATATTCACTTTTACATAAAATATGCTAATAAAATCCATTCTCTTTAGGTAAAGAATCTGTTAAATATCAAAATACCACTTTCTAGGAGAATAATGTTGTTTCAGTTTAATATTCAATTTTTCTTAATGATTAAGGCACATCATACCTTTAGGTATAATAATATTTCATTATTTTAACTCACCAATGGGCATAAGAATCCATAATTTCATTCAGGTAAACATGGACTAGCATTTATTTTAACAGCATAAAGGATATTAAATTGTGTCCAAAGTCTCACAGTTATCCTCTAGAGGAAGTTATGTTTCAAGGGACATCTTCAGAGAAGTAAACAAAAGATGCCTAAGGGACATGATCAGCTTCTGCAACATTTCCTGAACGTTTACCAACTCAATTTCTCTCACATAGTGTTATATGCCACTTAAGACTCTCATCCTTTTAATGATTTTTTGGCTCTGATTCTTTTTTTTTTTTTTCAAAAATGTATTTCTTATTTTAGGGTACAGGATTGAACGACAAGATGATAGTTACAAGTAAAGAAAATTTACAAGAAAAAAATTGACAAGAGTTTTTCAATTAAAATATTGTAACATTCAAACTTGACTTGAAACATAACAAAAGAAACAAAATGGCAAACAAAAAATGTTTGGTGGTTTTCCAAACAAATAAATGAAATAATGTTTAGGCAGTAGGGCTCATGCTGATGGCTAGCAGGAAGTAACAGAGTGTAATCTACTTGGAAAAATCATTAATGTACAAACAAGCCCAAATTATGGACTGCAGTAATTTAATCATCACTGCCATTTATCTTATAAAATAAAGCCTTGATTAAACCATACATACCCTATTATTACTCATACCTTTACTTCAAAGATTAAGGAACTATATACAACAAATTAATTTATTTTCACCATAGGGATAACATATAATACCTCTCTGCCAATGTTACTTGAAAACCTTCCATGTCAAAACAACTTGACAGTAGATATAAACAATTCAATAAATACGCAATTGACTGTGTGCATTCTGGGCGCATGTTGATCGCTGGTTCAGTGCAGGCAACTGACATGCTTTTATTAGTCATACAGTATTAATGCAGGTGTCAGGAAATGTCAAATATAATTCCATTTTTAATTTTTATTTTTTTAAGCTTTTGGAAAAGTTCCAGGTCCTCATGTATTGTGCAATAACAATGACTTCCTTGACGGTTTTGGGACGTTCATTGCTGTCAATGGATGTCATAACAGGAAAAATTTTCATTAACTCCTGCCACCCAGTGATTAATGCATGATAGGGCCTATGAAATTAACGTTAACGGTTCTAGTGGGATTATAAATAAAGTGAGGGATCCAACATTACTGGGCTCTGATTCTTGAGGATATTCATTTAAAGCTCTCAGGAGTTTAAAGGTAAGTTCAATTTGACTACATTTCTTCCATGAATACATTTGGGTGTTTTAGGAATTATAATGCTAATTTAAGATATTGAACTCATGAAAAATTTGAATACACTTATCTGACTTGTTCCTCTTCAAGGGATGACATAAAAAAACAGATATTGGCAAAAACACAGATATTCCAAAAATTACCAAATACTGCACATAAATTAAAATATTTTATTATACAATTTTCAAACATAAAACAATGTTAAAAATGTACAATTTTTCCCTTTAGAAGTTGTTCCAGATAAAATTTTGTATCATCATCTAAAATATATGGATATTGAATGAAAAATATTAATAAAACAAATCATTAGTGTGAATCAGGTTTTATAAAAGTCCTTTTATATGCACTATAGTAGATTAAATCTCCATATCTTTATAAAGCCACATGATTTATGTGTGCAATATTGAGCAAAAAGGAATACTGCTTATCTTTTCTACCTAGAATATTCTTTTGTATCTCTAATTAACCAAACTTCATGGTTAAAATCAAATCACATCAACCTATGCTACCAATCTGATGACCACCTTACCATAATTTGGCACTTCTCTTACATTGCCTTGTGTTAAAATTTATCATTTCAGTGTTTATATTTAGAAGGGAGTATAAGAAAGTAATTATTATTGGTGATTCTGTTGTCAGACTATCTGGGTTCAAACCCAGTCCTGCCACTTACTGACAGTGTGACCTGGGTAAGTTACTTAAGCTTTCTCTATGTTAATTTCCCTCTTGGTAAAATGGGGATAATAGATTTAAATTGCACTAAAAACAGGATTTTGTGTGTGTGTGGTGTGTGTGTTGGGGGGAGTTGCATGTGTATGAGAGTGTGTATGTATTTTGAAAAATGATTTGGAATGTAAACTTCTTGTTGATTGGGTCTACTGATACTTCCCAGTATATCTCAAAGTGTTAGGTTGCTAATCAAAATTATAATGATAACATAAAATAACTCAATCCCTGATTATTCCAGCTAGAGTATTTCATTTCATTTCAATACACATTCATTAACCTTAATAAAGTCAAGTCCTCCTGGAAAAAAGAATCTAAGTTCTAATCAAAGAAACAGACATTTTAAACTGATAAGACACTAAAAATGTATAAAATAAAATCAGTATATTCAAGATACGGAAAGGGAGAAAAGAGAATACTTTTTTAGGTTTCCAGGAAGGCTTTGCAGAGGTTGTGCAATTCATACAAGAATTTGAGAATGAACAGGAGTTTTCCAGGTAGACAAGAAAAGTAAGAGTGTCAGCTCAAAGACAGGAACATGCAATTGCAACATCTAGGTGTGAGGGGGTGGATGCATTTTTTTTTTTAATTGCCTGTTGCTAGAGGCTAAAGTCTAAGTGCAGTGGGAAGTAAACAGAGGGAGGAGTTTAAGTGTAAAAAACCATGGTGAAGCTCTTTACACTTTACCCTTTCAATTATGTGGTTGTACTCAGATTTAGAGGTCTCTTACAGAGAGTTGGCAGGAAAAAGGGAGGAACTGAGCTTAGAGATGAGGTGACTAATTCAAAGGCCATCGCCAGGATTTATGATGAGGACAAAAATTAAGGAATTTTTCTGGGTAATAATACTAATAATTATTTTTCTGGGTAAGAATAATCTATCCTATCTAATAAAGAGGGAATATGCAAATTGACCATCACACCGTAACAGGATGGCTGCACCCACAGCAGAGGCAGGGATTCCATAACACAAGATGGCTGCGTCCACAGCAGAGGCCGAGTACCCATAACGAGCCTTAACATGAAATCGGCAGGGACCTGAGGCTATGACCCCCACCTGGTGGGGCTTGACAGGGACCTCAAGGCATGCCCTTTGCCCTTGCCAGGGCCAGGGGACCTCAGGCCACACACCCCACCTTGGATCCAAGTTGGGGGACATAAGGCTGCACTCCCTGCCCAGCGGGGCTTGATGGGGGACCCCTGGATGCATCCCCTGGCCCAGGCCAGGGGACCTCAAGACGTGCCCCCTTCCCTGGCACCAGGCCAGGTGACCTGAGGCTGTGCTCCCCTCCCAGCGGGGCTTGATAGGGATGGGGCCAGCTGGGTCTGGATCTAGCCCAATGGGGTTGGGGTCGGCTGGGTCTGGGTCTCGTGTGATTTCGAGGCACACATGGGTGGGCGGGGACTTGATTCTGTTTCCGTGATGTGCCCCAGACTCTGACAAGAAGAAGATTTTCATATATATTTTACTAATTTTCTTTAATCTCTGACATTTCTATTATAGAGAAAGGGCTAATTGCAATATTAAAATATTTCCTCTAATTAATTCCCCTTTAATGTGCACAAATGTTGTGCACTGGGTCACTAGTATATATATAAAAGACTAAGTGTCCATCTGTCCAACCAATAGCTATGATGCGCACTGACCACCAGGGTCAGATGCTCAATATAGGAACTGCCATGATGCACACTAGACATCCACTCTAATAAAAGAGTAATATGAAAATTGACCATACCTCTGCTACACCCACAAGATGTAGCAGCCATGCCCACCAGCCAATCAGGAGCAAGTATGCAAATTAACCCAACCAAGATGGCTGCCATCATGGAGCGAGCAGGAGGCTTGGGATTCCCCAGTAATGGAGGAAGCCAAGCTTTCCGCACACCCTAGCTGGCCTAGGCCTCCACTCAAGGCTACAAAGTTTCAATTATAGAAGATACATAAATCCCAACAAAAATGGTTGTGGCCACAGAGCAAGCAGGAGGCTTGGCTCTGCTCGAGGTTACAAAGTTTCAATTATAGAAGATAAAAAAATCCCAGATACCAGGGCCTCCGCTTGGGTTGCCGGGGGGCATGGCCGACCTGCAAACCACCACAGGCCCCTCGCCCAGGCCACCCCACGCCCCAAGGGAACCCCCACCCTGATCTGGGACACCCTTCAGGGCAAACCAGCCGGCCCCCACCCATGCACTAGGCCTCAATCCTATCTAATAAAAGAATAATATGCAAATTGACCATCACTCCAACACACAAGATGGCTGCCCCCATGTGGTCAAAGATCCTGCCCCCATGTGGACACAAGATGGCTACCACAAGATGGCCAGCAGGGGAGGGCAGTTGGGAGGAACCAGGACTGCAAAGGAGGGCAGTTGGGGGCAATCAAGCCTGCAGGGGAGGGCAGTTAGGGGTGACCAAGCCAGCAGATTATGGAAGTTGGGGCAACCAGGCCTGCAGGGAAGGGCACTTGGGAGGGACCCAGGCCTGCAGGGGAGAGCAGTTGGGAGGGGACCAGGCCTGTAGGGGAAGGCAGTTAGGGGTGACCAGGCCTGCAGGGGAGGGCAGTTAGGGGTGACCAGGCCTGCAGGGGAGGGCAGTTAGGGGAAAACAGGCTGGCAGGGGAGCAGTTAGGCATCAATCAGGCTGGCAGGGGAGTGGTTAGGGGCAATCAGGAAGGCAGGCAGGCGGGCAGTTGGGAGCCAGCAGTCCTGGATTGTGAGAGGGATGTCCGACTGCCCATTTAGGCCTGATCCCAGTAGGATCCCAGGGATCGGGCCTAAACAGGCAGTCAGACATCCCTTGAGGGGTCCCAGATTGGAGAGGGTGCAGGCTGGGCTGAGGGATACACACCCCCGTACATGAATTTCATGCACTGGGCCTCTAGTTTAAAAATAAACAGCACCACAGACCTGGCACTGACAAAACAACACTCGGCTTCCCCCAAGTGGGGCACAGGCCCTGCCACCACCCTGAGCAACACCCCACCAAATCGCAGCCAATGCTGCTAAGACCCCATGGCACAAAATGCAGTCCACAGCCCAGCCCAGCCCAGAAACAGTAGCTGTGGGCGCTGGGTAATGATGTCATGTAGCAACACCCAGTTTCCTCTCCCTAGTGACTAGCCTCCTTGGAGTTTCTTCAGCCCAGGAACATGGCTTGCTTTATAGCCAGGTGCAAATATTTTACAATTTAACCAAATGTTTGTGAAGCGTTTTCCTGTGCATCATCTCATTTGATCCTCACAGAAGTCCTGGAGTAGGTAGATAGGAGACTCAATGGAATCCTATTTTCTTTTCATTAGCCAGACAATGGAGATTTAGAAAGTTTAGAAACTTGACCTAACTGAAAAGAAGTAAGAAATGGTGGACCTTGAAAATGACTTCAGGTTTTCTCACTGCACAGAATATAGTCAAACACTGCTACAGTTAAATATTTTACCCTTTGTTCTCCCTGTGTGATCTACAATAATAACGTGCTTTGAGTTGATATTTACTGCTGTGTTACTGACAATTACCTGAAAGAGAAGTTGGGTGTTCCACTGGGCTGGAAAAAGTTTAGCTAAATCAGAAAGCAGGTCTAATTAAGCAAGTTTATCTATATATATAAAGCTCTCACAGGTGCCAATCGCACACGTGTGTTTCAATCTGTCATTGTCTATCGTGAATTTGGTTGACACTTCTATTATAGAGAAAGGGCAAATAGCGATATTAAAATATTTCTTCTAATTAATTTCCTTTCAATTTGCATGAATCCGTGCTCTGGGATACTAGTAATGATAATATCAATAATGGCTATCCTTTATCAAATATATACTATGTTTTACCAATATACATGTTACATCCATCATCAATAGCTGTGTAAAGTTAGTAAATCATTACCTTCATTTTAAGATTAAAAAAATTGAATTAGAATTTGATTGTCCAGAGTCACATTGGTAGTGAATGACAGATCTAGCATATTATTTATGAATCTAGGGACCTAACAGTCTTAACTACTAAGCTAGTTCATGAAGAGAAGCTGCTTTTCCCAGGAACACTTGAAAGAAAAAAGAAATAATCAGATTTGTGAAATGATTGAATTTGGAAAAGTTAAAGAGAAGATGGAATCTCTAGATGGCTGACTTGAGTGGTGAGGTGAATATGGTATCACCAAATTATAAGTTACATAGGGACTCTAGGACAAGAACTGTTCACTGAAGAACAAGGCTCATAAGTTATACTTGTGATTATTAAGTTTGAAACTTTATGGTATTTATAAATCCCAAGATTTTTAGTAAAATAAAAAATAAAAACTGCAACTAATATCTAATTATACACTCCTCCCTCAGTGACACTCAGGAACATCCCAGATTCAGTTGTATATCACTATTATCTCATAATATGACAAAACTACTGCTGGAAGTATGCATCATGGCAGGCAGTGGATCCTCCTGTTCTGGTGAGACTAGTCAGAAACCCAGTATAACCCAGACACAATTACCCAGAAATAATCCTGAAATCTTTAGTTTCTTACCACATAATTTAGCAAAGTATCCAATTCATCCTCACTTTTTGCACTGTAGGCTCACAGACCTTGTTTCTTTCTCCCAGCATAGATAGGGTCTTTATACTAACTCATGTTAGTTCCTGGCTGGAAAGTTCTCCTTTCCAAATTAACTCTTGCTCTTTATTCTGTTCTAATGATCTATGTACCTGTTTTTATTACACTACCATACTGTTTTTATTACTATAACTTTGTAATATAGTTTGAAATCATGGAGTGTCATGCCTCTCCAGCTTTGATTTTCTTTCTTAAGATTACTTTGGCTATTTTGGGTCTTTTGTGGTTCCATACATATTTTAGGACTGTTTGTACTATTTCTGTGAAAGATGTCTTTTAAATTTTGATAGGGACTACATTAAATCTATAGGTTACCTTGGATGGTATGGACATTTTAACAATATTAATTCTTCCAATCCATGAGTACAGAATGTTTTTCATTTATTTGTGTCTTCTCCAGTTTCTTTCCTTAATGTCTTATGGTTTTCAGTGTATAGGTCTTTTATTTCTTTGGTTAAATTTATTTTTAGATATTTTTTATGTAATTGCAAATGGGATTATTTTATCAATTTCTCTTTGTGATAGTTTTTTTATTAACTTATATGCATGCAACAGGTATTTGTATATTGATTTAGTATCCTGTGACTTCATAACCTTTTAAAGTAAAAGGTATTTGGATGAGGTTGGAAAAGGGTGGGATTGTAAGGATTTGAAAAAAGAGAAATAAAGAAGGTAAGAAACTGCACTTTGGAAAAGATACAAGTTAGGTTAGGTCTATTGCTCCAGAGGGTTCTGATTTTAATTATTGAAGTAAGATTCAGCAGCTGCTAGAGGACCTCAGCAAGCCTTTTAAATCTGAAATTGTTAGATTGTCTCATTTTTCTAGAACTTTAGAGAAAGAAAAATAACCATTCAGCCCATGCTCAATTGGGAAACAACATGTTTTGGAGTAGGACATAGAATATATTTCAAGCTTTCCCACTTTTTCATATGGCAGCTAAGGAGGAATAAGTACCTTCATTAGACCCCTGCCCAGAATATAAAATGACGTAAGATGTCACTAATGCTAAAACCTTAATCAGAGCAATGTATTTCCAATGTTACACTTACCTCAAGTCCCTCCCCTCCCACCCCCAGTCTTTTATTCTTGTGGTCTGTTGTAGATAACTTAGAATAATTTACCTTTAGCTAATTTACATTTAGTGGTTCCGCCAGTAATTTAAGGAAGTACTAAGTTAGGCCACTCCTGATTTTATAGTTAAGAACATTCAGAGTCGTCATGGGGCTTATTTACATCCCCACTGCAATGAATTGTCAGCACTGTGATTAAGGACACTTTCTTCTAATTCTAAAGTCCAGTAATTTTATTACATATCCCAGAAGTCTTTGTATACCCATTAAAAATATTGATTATAGCCATAATCTGTTTGGTTCAGTTGACAGAGCATTGGCCTGTGGACTGAAAGGTCCCAGGTTCGATTCCAGTCAAAGGCATGTACCTTGGTTGCAGGCACACCCCCAGTAGGGAGTGTGCAGGAGGCTGCTGATCAATGTTTCTCTCTCATTGACATTTCTAACTCTCTATCCCTCTTCCTTCCTCTCTGTAAATAATCAATAAAATATATTTAAAAATATTGATGATATTATCATATAACCAGTACATATAAAATAAACTGTGCAAGATCTCATTGGTTTTTAAAATACTTTTTTCTTTCTGCTGATTTATAATGCACAGTACTATGATCTGATGATGCCTAGATCTAGAGAAATGAAATATTACTTTAGTGAATAAAATGTAATTAATTTTAATCATACTGATGTTATGTAAAACAAAGTTTCTTTGTATAAAATATAGTCTCTCAAACATGGACAACAAGCCAGATGTTTACAGAAGGGAGTTAGTGGATGTTCAGGGTGTCCCTCTCTTCTGGAGCATTGCTGAGGAGTGGTCCCAGGTGGAGTCATTTGAAAGCCGACCAGATGACCTTTTAATCGCTACCTATCCCAAATCTGGTAAGACCTTTTCATTTATTTGTACAGTTAAACCTTGAATAACATGGGTTTGAACTGCATGGGTCTACCTATTTAAGGATTTTATATATATACATACACAGTTGACTGTCCATATCCCGGGTTGTGCATCAGCAGATTCAACCAACTGCAGATGGAAAACAGTATTTTTTTTTCTTTATTGATTAAGATATTACATATATGTGTTCTTATTCCCCCATTGCCCCCCCCCCCCCACACACACACACACTCATGCCCTTACCCCCCTGATGTCTGTGTCCATTGGTTAGGCTTGTATGCATGCATATAAGTCCTTTGGTTGATCTCTCCCCCTGACCCCCACCCTCTCCTACCTTCCCTCTGAGGTTTGACAGTCTGATCGATGCTTCTCTGTCTCTGGATCTGTTTTTGTTCATCAGTTTATGTTGTTCATTATATTCCACAAATGAGAGAGATCAAGTGATATGTATCTTGCTCTGACTGGCTTCTTTCACTTAGCACAATGGTCTCCAGTTCCATTCATGCTGTTGCAAATAGTAAGAATTCCTTCTTTTTTAAAAAATATATTTTATTGATTTTTTACAGAGAGGAAGGGAGAGAGATAGAGAGTTAGAAACATCGATCAGCTGCCTCCTGCACACCCCCTACTGGGGATGTGCCCGCAACCAAGATATATGCCCTTGACCGGAATTGAACCTGGGATCTTTCAGTCTGCAGGCCAATGCTCTATCCACTGAGCCAAACCAGTTTCAGCAAGAATTCCTTCCTTTTTACAGCAACAGTATTTTCCATCTTCAGATGGGAACTCAAGGATGTTGAGAGCTGACTGCATTGTTCTACTACAACATTTTGTATAAGAGACATGAGCTTCCAGGGATTTGGGGATCTGCAAGGATCCTGAAACAACTTTCTGTGAATACAGAGGACAGATGTCTGTAGTTACGTTTTTGGGGAGTCAAAAGTTAGAGTCAGAACCCCTAACGCCTGCATTGTTCAAAGGCCACTGTACTTGATTAGTTATTGATCCATATGTGTAAGCCCACTGATTAGCAGATCACTTGTTAAAGGATCATTGTAGCTGTTTGTTGCTGGTATAGTTTTGTTTCAAATTAGACAAACTCACTTCCTATTCTGAAAGGCCCCAATTAAATGGAAGCTTTAGCTAAAGAAAAATTAAGGCTGTTCTTTTGTTTCCCTTTTTTAATTCAAACAAAAATATTAAAACTGCATATATAAATGACTTGGTAAATTAGAATATGAATATATGGATATATATACTTCTATACAATTTAATGTTTAAATATTTTGTTCATTTTAATATTTTAAAAATATTTTGTAAAATATTAATATTTTATTACTTCCAACATGTTTTATAAATATGTTTAGAAATACTTCGTTATAAATTTAAACAACTGCTTTCTTTAGTAAACAGTTTCAAAAAAGAGAATTTAAGCCCTAGCTGGTTTGGCTCAGTGGATAGAGCATTGGCCTGGGGACTGAAGGGTCCTGGGGTTGATTCTAGTTAAGGGCATATGCCCAGGTTGCAGGCTCAATCCCCAGTGGGGGGCATACAGGAAGCAGCCAATCAATAATTCTCATTATTGATGTTTCTATCTCTCTCTCCCTCTCCCTTCCTCTCTGAAATCAATCCTATATAATAAAAGCCTAATATGCTAAGTGTCTGACCATTCGTTCAACCATCCAACCAGTCTCTATGACATGCACTAACCACCAGGGGAAAGATGCTCCAACTGGTAGGTTAGCTTGCTGCTGGAGTCTGGCCGATCGGGACTGGGCAAGATGGGCTGGACACGCCCAAGAGCTCTCCTGCGGTCCCTCCCCAGCCGGCCAATCTCCTGCAGTCCCTCCCGACCTCTAAAATATTTCTTCTAATTAATTTTCTTTCAATGTGCACAAATCCAT
Source organism: Eptesicus fuscus (assembly GCF_027574615.1). Classification (NCBI taxonomy): domain Eukaryota; kingdom Metazoa; phylum Chordata; class Mammalia; order Chiroptera; family Vespertilionidae; genus Eptesicus; species Eptesicus fuscus. The sequence goes on from NC_072474.1 coordinate 74,226,715, forward strand.
GCACTGGTCCTCTAGTAAAAATATATATTTTTAATTTTTAATTTAATTAAAAAAAAACAAGAATTTAAGATGACTTAATAAGAATCAATAACTTTTATTTCTTCAGATCTTTTTATGACAGCCTTCCAGTTTAACCAGTGATATTTACACAGAGAAATATCAGAGAGATGAAGCTCTCTTTAACTTTTGTACAATTAAGTAACTTGAGCCCATGATCAATCAACTGTTCTAATTGCTAAACTCTCTAATGTTCACTTTCTTTTATATTCTTGCCTCATTTCTTAATGCAAATGAGGAAAATACATTTTTAATTAGTATATTGACCACTGGTCTTCTTTTTAGGTTATAAATATTAAAATTACTTTTCCTGGAAGGAAAGCCTTGGATTCGTGAATTCTAATGTGCGAACATTACAAACATTGCATTAGAGCCATGAGTTCCTACAGAAAGTAAATAGATGTACCATACAGATTTTTGTAGATATAAAAAACAAGCTTGTGTCTTTCTTTGTTTTCTTACCACTTTACTTACATTGCTTTCTGAGTAGTTCCCCAAACCAAAATTATTTAGGATCAAAACTACTTTGCATTTACTTGTTGAGATACAAGCTTAGAAAACTGAGAATGTGTAAGTGTTGTTTTGCTATTTTTTAAAATATATTTTATTGATTTTTTTACAGAGAGGAAAGGGAGAGGGATAGAGAGCCAGAAACATCAATGAGAGAGAAACACAGATCAGCTGCCTCCTGCACACCCCCCCCCCACTGGGAATGTGCCCACAACCAGGGTACATGCCCTTGACCAGAATCGAACCTGGGACCCTTCAGTCTGCAGGCCAACGCTCCATCCACTGAGCCAAACCGGTCAGGGCTGTTGTTTTTCTATTGTTATATATTTATAAATATGAAACTATTAAGAAAGTCTTTGGAAGGTACCATTACACAAATAGTTCATCTACAAAGGTGCTCTTTGATGCTGAATTTTTTCTAATGTACCAAATGTTAGATGGCTAGGTGGCTACACATAAATTAATCATATACTTTTTGGTCATTTTCTTTTCTTTTGTTCCAAGTTAAAGATCTCTTACCCTTTGAGACAGTATGGAGGGACCTGGAGAGTATTATGCTAATCAAAATAAACCAGTCAGAGAAAGACAAATATCACATGATCTCACTTATATGTAGAATCTAATGAACAAAATAAACTGATGAACAAAAAAGATCCAGAGACATTGACGCATGCAACAGACTGATGTATTTCAGAGGGAGGGGGCAGGAAGAGATTAACCAATGAACTTATATGCATATATGCATAGACAGATAAGAAGTGCCTGGGGAAGGGACAGAAGTGGGGTGGAGGGGGTTAATGGGGAGGAAAAAGTGAGACATCTGTAATACTTGCAACAATTAATATAATTTTTTAAAATATTCAAGTTAAATAAATTAAAATTTTTATTTTATTGATTTTAGAGAGAGGAAGGGAGAGAGAGAGAAAGAGAAACATCCATGTAGGAGAAAAACATCAATTTGTTGCCTCCTGATTGAACATGAAACCTAGATATGTGACCTGATGGGGAATTGAACCTGCCTCCCTTTGGTATACAGAAGAATGTTTCCACGGAACCATACCAGCCAGGGAAAGTTAATTAAACCATGTATTTAAAAAAAAAAAAAAAACTCATGGAAAATAAACATTTTCAACTGAAAGCACATCTAAAATAGAATTTCTTTCTATCAAATTTCATTGGCCACTATTTTAACCACCCACTGATAGGAAATGAAATATGTTTAATTTAGGTCTCTTTTGTTCTGTGAATTATTGCTTAAATCTCTATAGATTAGGCAAAAAATTATTCAAGTATAATATTGAATTGACCCACCTTTTTCTTAGTACTGTAATTGTCTGAGTTAGAAGAATAGGAATGAGTCCTGTACTCATTATTTAGGGACATGAAGGAGTAAGAGTTGTCCACAAAAAGGACTAAATAAAAATGAGGCCTAAAGTACTCTAATATCTGGAACCAATTCAAAGGTGCCTCCATGTGCAGATCATTCTTCAAATACTATGCTGTTTGCATGGATTAATTATTTTTTTTTTAGTTTCCACCCTCAATAATTATTACATTTAGAGACTATCATTATATGTTTCGTGAAGGGGAAAGAGATGGGAACAGTTAAGAAGATATTTTTCTCCTATCAATTATAATCACTTTTTAAACAGTATCTTGATAACCAGAGCATCGAGTGACATAGACAATTAAATAGAGCATATGCTCATGTACATTATAGCAATTTCTCAAAGTCTGGTGAGACACAATTTCATAAAGAACAGAGTGACTTAATCCACTGTGTTCAAACAGAATATATTGTCTTTGACTTGGTAGTGTCACACTGGTCACCGCAGATAAAATGAAAAAGTTCTCTTTGTTTTCCTTCACCCCTGTTTTTCTCTTCACCAAAATGTTAACATTTTTACCCAAAGTGCCCTTCATTCCCAAAGAATAATAGTCTTTTTGATATTAATAGAAAATGTGGAAATTGGAGTTCAGAGTCATTAAAATTGGCTGCTTCCCGCATCTATCCCACACAGGAAAGTGAGCTATCATTACTTCCACAACATCTCTTTTCTAAAATTTTGTTTATTAATTTTTTTATTGATTGATTTGAGAGAAATGAGAGAGAGCAACATTAATTTGTTATTCCACTTATTTATGCATTCATTGGCTGATTCTTGTATGTGGCCTGACCAGAGATTGGAACCGGCAACCTTGATGTATGGGCGGACGCTCTAACCAACTGAGCTACCCAGCCAAGGCCCACAATGTCTCTTTTATACCCCATATTTTACTTCCTTTTCAGGCTTTACTTTTATGAGTATTTTAATGAGATTTGACACATATGCAGAATATATACATATAGTATATGTTCAAAATATATAAGGATGTCTACTAGGAAAAGAGAGAAGAGAAAAAAAGGCACATTTTTGTTTTTGATGTTACATAATGTCATGTGACCATCTCATACTCTTTTTGACAGAAAAGTTTAGAGTTCCTTCTCTCTCTTTCTTTCTTTTCTTTTTTCAGGAACAACCTGGGTCAGTGAAATAATAGATTTGATCTATAACAATGGGGATGCAGAGAAATGTAAACGGGATGCAATATACAACCGAGTGCCATTCATGGAACTTATAATTCCTGGAATCGAAAATGGTATTTTCTCTTAATGTTCCTTTTCACCATAGGAGCAAATTCCCTTATCTTTTTGTGGTGTCTAGAGGAGTGATGATGAAAAATGATACAGATATGAATCATAAGTGTCTATAATAAAAGAGTATTTACTTATTCTAATAACTATATTATACTCCACTTACACCCAAAGATAATATCTGAATAAGAAGAAATTTTGATGAATATATATTTTTTGTTAATAGGACCGATGGAAGTCTTTAACATTTGAATATTCAGTGATCATTATACACAAAAAAATAAGTGTTTGATTCAATATAGAATCATATCTATTGCTAGTTAGCTGATCTTTACAGACTCAAGAAAAAAAAAATGTTGAATTTAGGTCTCTTTTGATCTGTGAATCATTGCTTAAACCTGTGCAGATTAGGCCGCAAGTATAGTATTGAGTTGACCCACCTTTTTCTTAGCACTTGAAAAAAGTCTTACATTATTACATTGTTATAAAGTCTTACATTATTAAAATTTTTAAAATTAGTCATGAACCTCATAGCTTAATTTGATCTCAAGAAAGCTGGAAAGGGATAAAGAAGTACAAATTTCCAGTTATAAAAAATAGTCATGGGGATGTAAAGGGCACTAGACTTAAACCAGGGTGATCACTTCAAAAGCTATTATAATGTCTAATCACTATGTTGTACATCTGAATGAATATAATATTGTATGTCAATTGCAATTAAAAAATAAATTTAAAAATTAAAATGCCAAAAAAGAAAGCAGGAAAGGGATTTTGAAATCCTCTAGTTCAATTTCCCCACATTGTAAATTAGACAAAGAAGAAGATAAATGAAGGAAAAATTTGGACATCTTGACCTACTGCTGTTTCTGCCTCATCAGATATTATATATGATTTTATAGACTATTACAAAGATAATAAACTCTACAATTCATAGGCAATAAAACAGCCTAACTAACCAGAGTTAATCATTTTTTAATCTCATGTAGATTTTAGATTTATATGAGGCCATTTAGCCATATAATTATTTCAAACCATATAGTGGGGTTAAAGTTTACAAAGTCTTAGATTATATTGTAATTGACCTTTATGATTCCACATTTATAATGTAATTTAACTTTTATGCTTATAGGCATTGAGGATTTGAAAAAAATGCAGTCTCCTCGATTAGTGAAAACACACTTGCCTGTTCAACTTCTTCCTTCTTCATTTTGGAAGAATAACTGCAAGGTAGCAAACTTTAAAGAAAAAATTATTATTTGTGTTGTAATTTCTTTTACTAATTATGCAGGAATTAAGATGAGATTTCAACCCCTGGGTAAATCATTGTAAAAAATAATAATGTGGTCCATATATTAAAGATCAAAATATACCAATGGATTTCACTCCTATAGCTAAAGGGCTATCGTACTAATACTCAGTGCCCAAGCCATAAGATTCTCTCAGGTTTTCCCTTCTCTAAAATACCTTTGTGTCTAAATCCCTTCACTGTCTACTTGTAAACAACAGACATTTAAATACCCCAGAACTGCTTATTTATGAATTCAGTGTCATTGCAATTTATAAATATATAAACTATACTAATAAAAGGGTAATATGCTAATTAGGGCAGACGTCTACCAGACGACCTTCCAGACATCCTTCTGGACAAATCCACAGCGGCTGTGAGGGCCAAGGTGCAGCTGCAAAGGGCCCAATCTCAGGCCAGCAGTGGCAGCAGCAACAGGGTAATGGGGACGGTGCCTTCTCCTGATCCACCAGGTCGCCTCCTGCAGAGGGAGGCCATATTGCAGCTTAGGCCAGGAGCCGAGGCAGAGGCAGTTAGGGGCGATCAGGCCAGCAGGGGAGCAAGTTAGGGGCGATCAGGCCAGCAGGGGGGCAAGTTATAGTCGATCAGGCCGGCATGGGGGCAAGGTAGGGGTGATCAGGCTGGCAGGCAGAGGCAGTTAGGGGCGATCAGGCAGGCAGGCAGAGGGGTTAGGGGCGATCAGGCAGGCAGGCGAGCAGGTAGGAGCCAGCAGTCCCAGATTGCGAGAGGGATGTCAGAGGAGTCCCAGATTGGAGAGGGTGCAGGCCAGGCTGAGGGACTCCCCACACCACCTCCCCTGCTTGTGTATGAATTTCATGCACCAGGCCTCTAGTTATATATAATTTATAATCTATAAGTTATATATTTATGGAATTGTTTTAGGCTTCTTCTTTTAATAATCATCTTAATTCAAGCATAACATTTAGGAAGAAAAGTGCATATATCATATTCTATAGCTTGATGAATTTTCACAAAGTGAGTGTACCCATGAAACCAATAAATTAAATAACTAGCACCCTAAAAACTCTATTCCTGTACATTTCCAGGCAAGAATCCTTATCTCCAAAATAACCACTATTCAGAAAATTTTCACCATGAACTAGTTTGATTTTTTGTCTGTAATCATATAATATATAATCTTGAATATTTAGCTTATTTCGTTCAACATAGTGTTGGTGAGATCAATTCTTATCATGCTTGTGCTTGTTTTGTTTAATGTAGCCTCTGGATCACAAACTATGGTACCCTGAGCAAAAGTAACTCATCAGAGATGCAAATTCTTAGGCCCAATTCAGTCCTACTGATTCAGAAACAATGGGGGTGGGTACAGCCATCTGAGTTTTAATAAGACCTCCAGGTGAATTTGATTCAAGCTAAACTTTGAGAAACACTGATGTAAGGCATTTCATTATGTGTATGTGACTGTTTCACATCTTACTTGTCCATGGCACTTTTAGTGGACAGTTGGGTAGTTGTTAGCTGTCAGCAATGAAAATATTGCATATTCTTATGCAAGTCTTTAATTGATATATACATATTTTTCTTGATTAAATGTATTGGGATGGAATGGCTAGACCTGACTGGCTCTGCCCCTCGGCACCTGGTCTCACATCCTCCTGGGCTGTTGTGTCCCTTCCTGAAACCCTCACACCCAAAAGCCAATCATTATTTCTATCATATCAGTAAAAATTGGAATGCATTCGTTCACCTTTAGTAGAGTTTTTCAAACATCTTTTCAATCAGATGCACCAATTTAAACACTGAACAAAATTGTGCAAAAGAAGTTATTCTGCATCCTCATCAACACAAGATATAGCTAAAATTACTTAACTTTGGCCATACTAGCATATGTCTGGTGGCATCTCATTGTGGTTTTACTTTGTAGTTCTATAATGATAATTAAATGAAGAATGTTTAAATAGTTTAGATTTTTTTTTCTTTATTGGGGTTAAAATTATACAGGTTTCAGGTACAACAATTCTACAACACATCATCTGTACATTGTATTGTGTTGTGTGTTCACCACCCCAATTCAAGTCTCCTTCCATCACCATTTATCCCTCTATATACTCCTCCACCTCCCCCAACTCCTCGTTCCACCAGCAATCACCACACTGAGTTCTTTCTTTCTTTTTTTTTTTTTTTTTTGCTAAATCTCTTTATGTTCCTCTCCCAGTGCCACCCCACCCACACCCAACAACTGTGAGCTGCTCTCTACCCATGAGACTGTTTCTATTTTGATAGTTAGTTCCGTTTGTTCATTAGATCCACATATGAGGGAAATCATATGGTACTCGTTTTACTCAGACTTGCTCATTCACTTAGCGTAATGTTCTCCAGCCCCATCCCTGCTACTGCAAAGGGTGAAATTTTTCTTTCTTTTCTGTTTTTATGACCAAAAACAGAAAATTTTTCTTTCTTTTCTGTTTTTATGACCAAAGTATGCCATTGTGTTTTTTGTTTATTTTTTTCTGAAGTATCTATCAAGGTTTTTTTCTCCTTTATTTCTTGTAGAGGCTTCTTTCTTTTTATTATTAAGGTAAAAATTTCCCATATGCTCTAAATACAAGTCCTTTGATTAGATAATTAAATGTTATGTTTTATTAAATATTATTAATGAATTTAATAGGGTGGCATTGGTTAATAAAATTATATAGGTTTCAAATGTACAAATTTATAATACACCATCTGTATAGTCTGTTGTTTGTTCACCATCAAATCTCCTTCCTTCATCATTTATCCCCCTTTTACCCTTTTCTATCTGTCCCCAACTTTCTTTCTTCTTCTTGCCTGATTGTTCTGGCTAAGATTTCCAGTACTGTGTTGAATAAGAGTGGAAAAAAACAGACATCCTTGTGTTGATCCTGGTGTTTCTTATCTTAAGGGAAAAACTTATAGTTTTTGTCCATTGAGTATAATGCTGATTATAGGTTTGTCATATATAGCCTTTATTACGTTCAATTAGGTTTTCTCTATTCCCACTTTTCTGAGAGTTTTTAATCATAAATGAGTATTGTATTTTATCAAATGCTTTTTTTGCATGTATTGATATGATCATGTGATTTTATCCTTCATTTTGTTTATGTGTTGTACCATGTTTATGGATTTTGAGATATTGTACTAACCTTGCATACCCAGAATAAATCCCACTTTATCATGGTGTATGACCTTTTGAATGTATTGCTGGATCCAATTTGCTAATATTTTGTCAAGGATTTTAGCATCTAGGTTCATCAGGGATATTGGCCTATAATATCCTTTCTATGTAATGTCTTAATCTGGTTTTGGAATTCCAATAAGACTGGCCTCAGAAAAAAAACTTGGGAGTCTTCCCTTCTCTTGGATTTTTGGAATAGTTTGAGGATAGGTGTCAAATTTTCTTTGGGTAAAGTTCACCTGTGAAGCCATCCAGTCTAGGACCTTTAGTTTTTGGGAGTTTTTTTTATTTTAATTATTATTATTACTGCTTCAACTTCCTTATTTGTAATCAGTCTATTCATATTTTCTGATTTTTCCTGTTTCAGTTTTGGAAGACTGTATGTTTCTAGGAGTTTATGCATTTTGTTCAGATTGTCCACTTCATTGGTATACAGTTGTGTGTAATATTTTCTTACAATCCTTTGTATTTCTGTGTCATTTGTTACTTCTCTTCTTTTATTTCTGATTTTATTTATTTGAGTCCTCTCTCTCTCTCTCTCTATCTTTTTTTTTGGATGTGTCTGATGAGAGGTTTGTCAACCTTGTTTATCTTTTCAAAGAACCAGCTCTTGTTTCCATGGATCATTTGTACTTTTTTTAGACTCTATTTTGTTTAATTCTTCTCTGATCTTTATTAGTTCCTTTCTTCTACTTATTTTAGGGTTTGTTTTTTTGTTCTTTTTCTAGTTTATTTAAATGTAAAATGAGATTGTTTATTTGAGATTTTTCTTGCTTCTTGAGATATGCCTGTAACACTATGAATTTCCCTCACAGGACTGCTTTAGCTGTGTTCCATATGTTTATGTAGGGTTTTCATTTATATATGTTTCAAGGTATGTTTTGATTTTTCTTTGATCACATTTTTAACCCATTAATTGTTTGGTAACAGGTTATTTAGCCTCCATGGCTTTGTGTGTTTTCAGTTTTATTTCTTGTGATTGATTTCTAGTTTCATACTTTTATGGTCAGAAAAGATGCTTGATATGATTTTAGTCTTCTTAAATTTACTGATACTTATTTTGTGTCCTAACATGTGGTCTATCTGGTAAAATGTTCTATGAATATCCTGTGTATTCTGATGCCTTGGGATGATATGCTTTGCAGATATCAATTAAATCCATCTGGTCTAGTGTGCCATCTAAGGCTGCTGTTCCTTGATTTTCTGTCTGGAAGATTTATGCATTGATATCAGTGGGGTGTTAAAATTCCCTACTATGACTGCATTACTGTCAATTTCTCCCTTTATGTCCATCAAAATATGCTTTATATATTTAGGTGCTCCTATGTTGGGTTTATAAATGTGTACAATGGTTATATCCTCTTGTTAGATTGATCCCTTTATCATTATGTAGTGTCCTTCCTTGTATCTTTATAGCCTTTGTTTTAAAGTCCATTTTGTCAGATAAAGGTATTACTACTCCAGTCATTTTTACATTACCTTTTGCATGAAATATCTTTTTCTAACCCTTTAGTTTTACTCTGTATGTTTCTTTATTATGAGGTGGGTCCTTTGTAGGCAACATATATATGGATCCTGTTTTCTTATTCCTTCAGCTACTCTATGTCTTTTCAATGGAGCATTTAAACCATTTGCATTTAAAGTGATTATTATAGGTACGTATTTACTGCCATTTTATTCTTTATAATCATGTTCCTCTGTTTTTCTTTTGTCTTTCTTATTCTCCTCCTACTACTACTCATTCTCCTTCTTCTTAATTATAATCATTATAAACATGGATGGAGTGAATAATGTTTCATCTTTATTGACTGAATTTATCCAAAAGTAATTTATTTTTAATAAAAAATATGACATTTTTTCAACTCTAAAAATTGCTGTTTTTTAATTAGTTTTGCTAAGTAATGATACATAAAAAATATTCTAAATGTTAGAACAATATTAATTTTTGTCAATTTAATATTTAATTCTTATTACACTTGGTTTTCCATATTTCAAGAGATGTCTTTTTTAAAATATATTTTATTGAGGGAGAGAGAGGGAGAGAGAGTTAGAAACATCGATGAGAGAGAAACATCAATCAGCTGCCTCCTGCACACCCCCTACTGGGGATGTACCTGCAACCAAGGTACATGCCCTTGACTGGAATCAAACCTGGAACCCTTGAGTTCGCAGGCCAATGCTCTATCCACTGAGCCAAACCAGTTAGGGCTCAAGAGATGTCTTTTCAAAGGCTAAATAGAACCCAGATGTGTAAGGGATGAGAAGACTATTAAAATAATTAGGTTTTTGTCAATATCCTATGTCAGGATATATCAACACACACCCAGATCAGGAAATGAGAAAGAGAAAAATACGCATTCTGTCAAGGTAAGAAAAAGTTTACACATTTTTAAAGAAAATAAACAAAATTATGATTTATCATCTCTCTTCACAGATGGTCTATGTGGCACGGAATGCTAAAGATGTGGCTGTATCCTACTATTATTTCTACCAAATGGCAAAATTGCACCCAGAGCCTGGAACCTGGGAGGAGTTTCTGGGTAAATTCATGACAGGGAAGGGTGAGTCCAAATCTTACTTTAATCATGGAGTTTCATAATGAAAAGTCTTTTTTTGCAAGGATATATAAAGTTCAGATATAAATTTTGTAGTTATTATAAACCTAATATGCCCTCAGCAGTCTACTAATGCACGAGGAAGACAATAGAAGAAAAAGAGATGGCTTCCCTTTAAGGACTTTTGGAGAATATATGACACACAGGTTTTTAAGTCCTTGATCTCACTGTTTCATTAGTACTTGGTGACTACTGCCAGGTACTTTTTTTCTTGCTGTATGTCACTGTATTGTTTTGATTTTATACATATTTCTTCGACTCTCTTTTCTGAACCATTTCTTCAGTTTAATTCTATAAACTAAAAATTATTGAATGAAGATTTTAACTTCAAGGTTCTGTTTTTCTATTTGTGTATCTTCTCTTTCAAGAAAACATACTCATACCCATGGTAGTAACTCTAATTTTCATATAAACATTTTCCAAGTCTCTTTTCAAAGCAAATACATCTCAATGGTATCTTGCAATTTTTTTTTTTACTCCTGCCATTGTTTGGACTACTCTGTGTCCATTTCTACTCATTTATATTATCAATGCCCAACTCTTCTTAGAACTAGACACACTCTACTGCTGCCACAGCTCTTTCTTCATCTCTCCATCCTTATGTTTTTCTCTCCCTTTTTCCCTCTCCTATGAACATCTGTATCACTATTGTCTGTATTATTACCTGCCATATTGCTCTTGTAGCTTTAATTTTATTTACTAAAGGCTGTATTCATTTGTTAAGGCTGCCACAAAGTACCACAGACTGAGTGGCTTTAGCAACAAAACTTTATTTTCTCACAGTTTTGGAAGCTAAAATTCAAGATCAAAGTATCCTCATGATGGTTTCTTCTGAGGCCCTTTTTGTTATCTTGCTGATAACTATCTTCTGTGTGTCTTCACATGGTCTTCTCTCTATGTATGTGTGGATTGTAATTATCTCTCCTTATAAAGAGATCAGTTATATTGGATTAAGACCTGTCAGGGATATGGAAACTTTCCCATTTCCCTCTTAGTTCTTCTGGCTGGCAGAATGAACAAACATAAGGCAGGTTAACAAAAGTTTTAATACTTGCATTGTGGGGAATTCACATAAGCATGAAAATTTCAAGGACAGGAAGGCAAAATAAGGTCTATATGTCATTCTGGATCAAGGAGGAGGAACCAGGGAAGTAAGGCAAATGTACAAGGGGATTTTCAGTAAACAAATGTTTATGGGCCATCTTGAAACAATGGGACACCTGAAGGGCTTTGATGAAATGGGCTTTTTTCAGGTTCCTCCCTGCACCATACCTCGTTCAAATTAAACTGGAGTATCCCATGATGATATCTCCCTTCCTGGAGCATGTCCACTCTCTTAAATTATTTTAGTCAACAAAGGAAAAGGCCAAAGTTTCTTCCTGAGCCTCTGAACCTTGATTAATTTTAGCTTGAAATATGCAATCTGTATGCCAGAGTGGCAGACCTTGGTGAGACTGATTGTGATCCCCAACAGACGCATCTTAAGGAGCTCATTTTAACTTAATTACCTCTGTAAAGACACCATCTTCAAATATAGTCACACTAGTGACCCAGTACACAGATTTGTGCACATTGAAAGGAAATTAATTAGAAGGTGGCTGGCAGGGTGGGACTGGGCCAGATGGGTCGAACCCGCCCTGGAGCCAACCTCCCTTGGTCTCTCCCCTGCATCTACCAAGTGAGCTTGGTCCCTCTGGCAGATAAGGTCCCTCGGCCTGGCCTATGGGAATCGGGCTGAAATTGGCTCTCTGACATCCCCTGAGGGGTCCCAGAGTACAAGAGGGCACTCTGCAAAGTTGCTGTTGTACAGGGTATGGAACACAAACATAAGTGTGCAGTAAACCAGATTCAGGGTGACAGTGACCCAGCAAAAACATAATCCACAGCCAAAGGTGGAATCACGCAGCCACTTGAGGAACTGGGCTCCCTCCTCTCTGGTTCAGGGTGTGTCACCTGAGAACCGCCACTGCTAAGTCACTGCAGCTCAGCACCTCCTGCATTGAGCATCTGCCCCCTGGTGGCCAGTGTGCATCATAGTGACCAGTTGGAAGGGCAGATGGGCACTTAGCATATTAGCCTTTTATATATATAGATTCTGAACTACTGGGCTTCAGACTTCAACACATGAATTTCAGGTTAGACACAATTCAGCCATAATACTCTGCTTTCTGCCCCCCCCTCCCCAATTTATGTCCTCACATTCAAAATGCATTCACTACATACCTCAAACCCCAAAAGTCTTAAACTATTCCAGCATCAATTCTGAGTCTAAAATCTATTCTAAATATCATGTAAATCAGCCCTACCGGGTTTCACTCAGTGGGTAGAGCATTGGCCTTCGGACTGAAGGGTCCCAGGTTCAATTCTGATCAGGGGCACGTACCTTGGTTGCAGGCTCCTCCCTGGATTCCTAATTCCTCTTTAACTGTGAACTTGTAAAATCAGATAGTTTTCCTCCAAAATATAATGGTGGGACAACCATTAAGATAGACATTCCCATGTGGAAAGAACAAATAAGACAGAAAAGAAAAAGCTGAAATTTAGCAAGGCAAATTCTATTAGATTTCAATGCTTGAGAATAGTCATCTGGATTAGGGCCCACCCTCAATGACATCATTTTAACTTAATTACTTATTTAAAGGTCCCATGTCTAAATTCAGTCATATTATGAAGTACTGACTGGTATTTAGGACTTCAACTGAAGAATTTTGGGGGACACAATTTATCACATAACAGAAGTATTTTATTCTAAGTAGATTGTAAATTCAGTGAGAGCAGGGGTGATTTGATATAGCTCCCTTATACTAGCATATCTTTTTCTTGAACTAATAAATAAGCAGTATATTTTCCTTACCACTTTTGTTTTCAATTACACTTGGAATAACATTTAACAATTTAATAATTCTTGACTTCATGTAAATGGTTTTAATTTGCAAACATTTTATCTTTCAATGTAGTGGCTTTTGGTTCTTGGTATGACCATGTGAAGGGCTGGTGGGAGAAAAGGAAAGATTATCGTATCCTCTACCTATTCTATGAAGACATGAAAGAGGTAAGAAACAACCACAATTTCTTCTTTATTTTTTAAAGAAACCTATGCTTCACCTTTTTTGTATTACACTTTCCTTCCCTTTCGATCTATAAATATGACTAATTTATTATCCTACTAACTCTGACTTGAAAATTCATCTTTCAGGCAATCAGCTTCTTTCTAAATCTACTGCTTCCTACTCTAGTTCAGGCAACTATTTTGATTTATTCATTCTATCTCATTTTGTATCTATTATCCATTTAGAAAGAATGATCTTGAAACCTAAAAAAAAATATGTCTCTCAATGGATTATAGCCCTACATGAGAAATAAAGTCATTACTGTAATTTATGAATTTCAGCATATTTAGTTTCTGTCTATCTCTCTAACCTCTTCTGGTGCCATTGTTTCTTTTCTCTGTACATGAGCCTACCTGAAATATTTCTTCTCACTATTTTCAGATTAACTTCTTCTCATCCTTCATGTCTTCAATTAAATGTAACTTCTCCACAAAGTTCTTTTAAGACAACAATGTCAAATAATCTACCTCATGATTTTCTATTAAACTCTGTTTTGCTGATATTATTCTTTAAATAGTATCCACCCACCATTTCTAATTATTTTATGTATGTGTTTCTTTACTTATGTTTTGTTGTTCTTTAATGTAAGCTCCTTGAATGTAGAGACCAAATTTAATTTGTCTATGATTGTTTTCCCAAGTGGCAAACATAATAGGAAAACAATATAATTTCCTTATTTATTTTCATTTTTTTCTTATCTTCTGTCTGATTATTAGCATGGAAAATAGTTCATTTCCTAATTTGATAAAAAATACTTATTTTGATATTATTTACACAATCTATTTAAGAAATGTTGCACATTTCTTTAAATGGACTGTTTCTCAAATAGTTTGTCTACAGCTCTCTTTTCTCTTTAATATGGAGCCTATGTGTGTGGGACAAAGGGTAAATTATATAAGACATCACAAAAATGAGGATGGGCTGAGATCCCTGGAAACAATGTCTACTGACCTCTCCCTCCCCACAGACTATCTGGTTTAACTGCCTCAATTGCTCAGAATCCAGTACCTTGACTCAGCCTCATCTCAGTCCCTTAGATTTTTCTGAATTCCTTTAGATGATTAAGACTACCATTAATCTCTTATTTGGAAAATCTATTTTACAGTCTCTTGGGAAACCACCTTACCCAGCTAAGGTGACCCCCTCCGGTAGACTCCTTAGTCTAATTCTTTGACTTTTCTGAATCCTGTTTAAACAATCTGTACCTATGTCTCTGATTCATGGTGATTCATTACCCTAGTTGTGGGTCTAGAAGCAATAAGTAGTGGTTGGGGTGGATCTTGAAGAGGATAGGCATTATCTTGGGAGGAAAATTCCCAAATGAGGTCATAATACAGTGTTCCAGCAAAAGAAGTTTAGTCTCTTCAAATATGGGAGGAAAATCTATTTCTACTAGCAAAAAAAAACTTCAAAGATACTCAAGGGTCCTGGAGTCCTTGCATCATCAGATCATCCCCAAATTCTCATTATAAGCTTGAACAGTCCACACTTTCCTTATCACTCTTCCATTTAACCTTCACATCATGGACTTGGCACATTGTAATTCCTTCATTAGAATAATTAAGTTGTATGTCTAATTTCCAGCAAATTTAGTTCTTTAGCTACAAGAAATAGATTATTTAAGAGCCACTACAGAAACTCTAGTTCTGTTTCCATGAATTAAGATGGGTAGCTCCAGAAAGCTAAATTTCAGATTACCCTTATGCCTGATCTTACCAGGTCACTAAGATTATGACTATCTGCCTCAGTTTGGTTTTTACCACCAAGGACACCTCACCAATGAATAGCAGGGTACAAACTCTTTGGCCTGAGTGACATTCTTTCATTTGTATCTAACATGCTATCCTATGTATAGTCTGATTCACAGAAAAGGGAAATCATAATAAATACATCAAACAGATCTCTCTTTTTCATTGTTGCCTCTTTCTCCGCCCCATCATTCCTTATGCTGGAAAATGAACAGGATTTTATTTTACTTTCTCTTAATGTACTAATACTATAAAAAATCTATGTAGGTATAAAAGATAAAAAGAGTATCCTTTTTTCCCACTATATGAGAACTCTCTGAGATAAGTAATCTATTATTTTATTGAGATATAATTGACATATAACATAATATTAAATTCAAGTATACAACATAATGATTCAATATATGTATATATTGTGAAATTATCACCACATTAAGTGTAGTTGACATTAATCACCACACATAATGACAATTTTTTTGATGATGAGAACTTTTAAAATATACTCTCTTAGCAACTTTCAAATATACAATACAATATTGTATATTTGAAACTGTAGTTAACCATGATTCCTGGTCTTAAAGAAAATACTTTCAGCTTTTCACCACTGAGTATGTTAGATATAGACCTGTAATATATGCCCTGTATATGTTCCTTCTATACCCATTTTGTTGATAGTTTTTAATTACATCTATTGAGATGATAATATGCTTTTTATCTTTCATTTTGTTAATGTGGTGTATCACTTTGATTGATTTACAGATGTTGAACCATCCTAGAACCCCAGGAAAAAGTCCCACTTAATCACATGGTGTATGTTCCTTTAAAAATGCCATTGAATTTTGTTTGAGTATTTTGCATCTGTGCTCATCAGGGATGTTAGCCTCTAATTTTCTTTTCTTGTACTGCCCTGGTCTTTGGTATCAGGGTAATGATAGCCTTATAAAATAACTTTAGAAATATTCTCTCCTCTTCTATTTTTTTGAAGAGTTTGAGAAGGATTTCATTCTTACTAAAAATTTTAGTAGGTAGCCTATTCTTGATATTAGCTATAAAAATGGGGATTTTGAAAATTATATCTTATGATAATAGTAACTTCCTTTATCAACATCTTTTATTCTATAGGTTAATTTTATTTTTGAATATAAAAGGTTGAAATATTGATTCAGTAGTTTTCTTTGTACTTTTTGGAAAAAAAATTCTTCTAGCAGATACAACCAAGAGTAGGATATATACTTGGGAAAGCAAAATGAAAAGTATGGATAAAATATAAAATCATTTTCTCTACCACATTGACATATAGAACATAATTTAATGTGTTTAACTACTTCATGACTAATTCTATATGAAATAATTTGTTGTCTTTATAATTTTTTTAGAACCCAAAGCGTGAAATTCAGAAGTTGTTGAAATTTCTAGATAAAAACCTTCCAGAAGAAACTGTGAATAAAATCATCTATCATAGTTCTTTTGATGTGATGAAGCAGAATCCCTGTGCAAATTATACTACTGTACCAACATTTGATATGGATCATTCTGTGTCGCCCTTCATGAGAAAAGGTGAGGACATAACATACTAGTTTCTGTAGTGCTTGTTAGTCACATTAAATAGAATGAAGATGGATTAATAAGATCTATATTATAAGAAATGGAAACAGGTTGAGAGAAAAAAGTAGGAAAACTGAAAACA
This sequence comes from Eptesicus fuscus, assembly GCF_027574615.1. Lineage (NCBI taxonomy): Eukaryota > Metazoa > Chordata > Mammalia > Chiroptera > Vespertilionidae > Eptesicus > Eptesicus fuscus. The sequence continues at coordinate 74,243,540 of NC_072474.1, forward strand.
TTTGAGAAAATAATTTATGGCAAAGAAACTCTCTGATTGCTGTAATATTAGCAGGTAAGACAAGTCTTTAATAAGAAATGTTTACTCAAGAGCCTATCCTATCTAATAAAACAGTAATATGCAAATTAACCATCACTCCGCGACAAAATGGCGGCGACCATGGCCATAAGATGGCGCCGCCCAGTCCTCTCATCCCTGCTGGAGTCCCCCAGTCCGCCCAGCCTTGGCAGCGCAGGTTGTCCAGCTCGGAGGCGCCTGTGCCCCCACACCACGATTCCCGCCCAGCTGCGTCAGCCTGGGCTGGGGTCTCAGCCTGCGAGGGGCACGCACCCCAACGGCACGATTCCCCTCCCAGCGGTCATAGCCTGGGCTGAGTTTAAGCCTGCAAGAGGCGTGCACCCCCATGGCGTGATCCCCCTCCCAGCAGCCTTAGCCTGGGCTGGGGTCTCAGCCTGCGAGGGGCATAATTCCCAAGAGCGAGATCCCCCTCCCAGCGGCCATAGCCTGGTCTGAGTCTAAGCCTGCGAGGGGCGTAAATCCCAACAGCATGATCCCCCTCCCAGCGGCCTTAGCCTGGGCTGGGGTCTCAGCCTGCGAAGGGTGCAATCCCCCTCCCAGCAGCCATAGCCTGGGCTGGGGTCTCAGCGTGCGAGGGGCGCACACCCCCACAGCGCAATCCCCCTCCCCGCAGCTATAGACTTATCTGGGGTCTCAGAGTGCAAGGGACGTGCACCCCCAAGGCGCGATCCCCCTTTCAGTGGCCGTAGCCTGGGCTGAGTCTAAGCCTGTGATGGGCATGCACCCCAACAGCCTTAGAATGGGCTGGGGTCTCAGCATGTGAGGGGCGTGCACCCATACCACCTGATCCCCCTCCTAGTGGCCATAGCCTGGGCTGAGTCTAAGCCTGCGAGGGGCGCACATCCCCATGGCACAATCTCCCTCCCAGTGGCGGCAGCCTGTGGTCTCAACCACTGAGTCACACCAGCCAGGCAGATATGGAGAAGTCTTAAATGTTTCTTTTTTTGTTACATATATTTTATTGATTTTTTACAGAGAGGAAGGGAAAGGGCTAGAGAGCTAAAAACATCTATGAGAGACATTGATCAGCTGCCTCCTGCACACTCCCCACTGGGTATGTGCCCCTAACCAAGGTACATGTCCTTGACCAGAATCGAACCTGGGACCCTTGAGTCTGCAGGCTGATGCTCCATTCACTGAGCCAAACCAATTAGGGCTGTCCAATATGTTAAAGAAAAAACCCTATCTAATAAAGAGAGAATATGCAGGGGAGGGCATTTGGGGGTGACCGGGTTGTCAGGGGAGGGCAGTTGGGGATGATTGGGCTGGCAGGGGAATAGTTAGGCATCGATCAGGCTTGCAGGGGAGTGGTTAGGGGGTGATCAGGTTTGCAGGCAGAAGCGGTTAGGGGCAATTAGGCAGGCAGGCAAGCAGTTAGTAGCCAGCAGTTCCGGATTGTGAAAGGGATGTCTGACTGCCTGTTTAGGCCCGATCCCTGTAGGATCGGGCCTAAACAGGCAGTCAGACATTCCCTGAGGGATCCCAGATTGGAGAGGGTGCAGGTTGGGCTAAAGGACACCCCCCTCCCCCAGTGCACGAATTTCGTGCACCGGGCCTCTAGTGTATCAATAAGCATGAGTCTTGGCATCCATTGCTATATCAGAAGAATGCCCTTTGTTTTTCTGAATTATCTAGATATCTACCCATCATTCCCTAGAAATGTTGCTGTGGTAGGTATAAAGCTTATATGATACTAGAGGCCCAGTGCACGAAATTGTGTGCAGGTAGGGTCCCTAGGCCTAGCCTGTGATCAGGACCATTTCCTGCCCATTCACCAGTCCCCAGTCCCACCCTGCCACCACCCACACTGGTTCTCCATTTGCCATCTGGCAGTTGGAGCCTGCAGGCCAGGGGGTGGGGGAGAGGGACTGAGAAGAGTTGGTCAATGCACCTCATAGCGACTGGGCGAGCAGTCATTCTGGTTGTTATACCATTATGGTAGCTAGGCTTTTATTACATAGGATTACACATAGTAAATTAATGAGGAAAAGTGTCAACTCCTTGAGGTTATTGCTATGATTATGGTAAATTATTGCATCCTCAGAATTGAACTCAATGTATAGCTAGCATCTTGCAGAAAAATAGTTCTTTAATAAATAATAAATATGAGTTGAATTGAATTGCGTATGTATGTGTGTGTGTGTGTGTGTGTGAGAGAGAGAGAGAGAGAGAGAGAGAGAGAGAGAGAGAGAGAGATTTCGTTAGTTGTGTACATGTTAGTCAGCTTTGTTATAAAACAAACTACTCAAAGAATCTCAATGGCTTAAAACCACAAGATTTAATTTTCACTTAATGTTGGTTGATGTTGGTCATTTGTGGCTGCTGCAGTTCTGCTCAGAACTTTTTGAGTCTGATCAGTGTTGACTGGCTATCATGGGCTTAGCCTCTTGTGTTTTCTCTTTCTGAAACTCAGGCTGAAAGAACTGCCTGTTTGTGGGATACAACCACTATCATGGTATAGAAGAAAAGCAAGAGAGGTAGTGGAAACTTGCGGTGCCTTTTAAAAACTTCAATTCAGATATGGTATATATTGCACATATTCAAATTTCATTGGCCAAAGCATAACAAAAATTCAAGCCCAAGGTTAGTGAGGCAAGAATGAATCACAGAACACTTGACAATTTTCAGAGATGTAAAATCTTCTTACCATGAAGGAGAGAGAGAATAATACACACTGAAACAGTTTTGGAGAGAGCCTATAAAGGAAATGTTAATGGTAACTTTAATTATAATGTATCTTTATGCATTCTAGAGATTTTTATTTTAAAAAAGTTAGGAAGAATAACATGGATAAGTCTTGTTGGAGATATCTGACTTTCAAGCATGTATGATTTTGCCTCCCAGGAGACATTTTGAAACATCTGGAGGTATTTTTGATGGTCATGAGAAGGGTATGTAACTGGCATCTAATAGAGGCCAGGGATGCTGATAAACATCCTACAGTGCATAGGGCAACCCCACATCCTGCCCAGCAAAGAATCCTTTGGCTTCATATGTTAAGAGTGGAGATATAAATAAAATTCCACAGTTCAGAAATCCCAGGCAGGATTGAAAAATTTACTTTGACATCTTTTCTTCCATTTTTTAATCTAAAACTCAACTTCCAGATGTGTCTCCTGTGAGATATTCTACAAAAATGACATTGTTTTTATCACATACTTATTGCGAATGCTGTGTCCTGTATTCTTCTTTTGAGGTTTTAAATACAGTTAGTGTTTTGAAGATTGAACAACCTATAATAAAGACATATGCTTAATTACATTTAATGCTGTGATTTCCCAATCTTACTTGATCATGGAACTTTTTAAAATAAATTACTATTTGACATTGGAAAATGGGTCTTAAAAGGATTGAAACATTTTCTGTATCTTTTGTTAACAAATCTCTTGAAGTCAAAGAGAATATGTTTGATATTTTCCCAGTGGCATTTCTTGAAGCTACTTAAAAGGTTTTTCCTTCATATAAGATACAGGAAAAATGCATGGAATTTTTGGAAAACTAAGAAGGTGTAGGAGTGTGGGAGTGGTAGCAGGAGGTATTTAATGGAGTTATGGAGTAGATAAGACATGCTGAAGGTTTAAAATATAAGCATGATGATTCAAGTTAGAACTCATCTTAGATGGAAATTTGACAGTAATCTCAAATTTACCATTTATATTTCTTTTCAGGTATTTCAGGAGACTGGAAGAATAAGTTCACTGTAGCTCAATATGAGCAATTTGAAGAAGATTATAAAAAGAAAATGAAAGGGTCTACATTGCAGTTTCGTTCAGAGATCTAAGAAATACCTGCTCTTTGTCCAACTCCTTTGTTGGCACTTAAATTAGAAAAAATAATCTCTTTAAACATTTAGTAAAAGAAACTTTATATGTGATATTTCTTTATTTACTAATAATGGTGGTTTATAATAGAATATTCAAAGAATTTAAAAGTCTCCATATTGAGAATCAGTACTGTCTCTGTTTTTTTAACTACTTCCCACAATAATCTTTACTATTCTTAAAGATTAAACAATAAAATAAAGTTTGAAATCTATAAATTTACCTGGTTTATTTTTTAAAATTCAACTTCAGGGTCTTTGAACTTGCAAAGAAGATTTTTAGGGGAGTCTTTAAAATAGAGTGATTAGAACAAAAATATCCCCTTAAGAGGTTTTAATTTATCTTTGTTATATGCTTAGAATGATAACTATGTATGGTAATGACTATTAGCTAGGAACTTATTGTGATCATTTTACAATATAAACATCACTGAATTATTTTGCTGTACACCTGAAACTAATATAATGTTATATGTCAATTATATCTCAATTAAAACAACAAGAACAATTAAGAGTTCCACTGTCAACTCCTCTGTCTTCCTTTAAATTCCTCTGTTTCCTCAGAATATTTTTGGTGTTATCATTTGTGACTCATGGTCATCTGACATAAGGACAAAGTAAGATGCCAGTGTTGGTGTGTTGAAGGCTTGGGAGAGGCGGGCGCAAGGTGGAGGGGGTCAATGTGGGGGGGAGAAAACCAAAGGGGACATCTGTAATACTGTCAACAATAAAGACAAATTTAAAAAAAGATGTCAGTGTGAATCTGTAATTGTATTGAAAAAAGGCTTAATCTTTTTAAATTGTTGTCCTTATATATGATATATATAATTATAAATAATTTCTATCTATATATAAAAAAACCTAAGCAACCAGCCGACCGCCCAACTGGCTGGTAACTATGATGCACACTGATCACCACTGGACAGACACTCAATGCAGGAGTGGAAACCACAGGCATGGAAACATGGAACAGACTGATGAATCTCAGAGGGAAGGAGAAGGGGGAGAGGGCAGAAAGAGATTAACTAAAGATCATATATATATATATATATATATATATATATATATATATATATATACTAGAGGCCCTGTGCACGAAATTCGTGCCTGGGGCAGGGGTGTCCCTCAGCCCAGCCTGCACCCTCTCCAATCTGGGACCAACTGCCTGTTTAAGCCCGATCCCGAATCAGTCCTAAACAGGCGGTCAGACATCCCTCTCACAAACCAGGACTGCTGGCTCCCAACTGCTCACCTGCCTCTGCCTGATTGCCCCTAACTGCTTCTGCCTGCCAGCCTGATAACCCCCTAACCACTCCCCTGCCAGCCAGATCGACGCCTAACTGCTTCCCTGCCAGCCTGATTGCCCCTAACTCCCTCCCCTGCTGGCCTGGACACCCCTAACTGCCCTGCCCTGCCAGTCTGGTCACCCCTAAATGCCCTCCCCTGCAGGCCTGGGTCCCCACAACTGCCCCCCCTGCAGGCCTGGTCACCCCCAACTGCCCTCCCCTGCCAGCCCAGTCACCCCTAACTGCCCTCCCTGCTGGTCTGATTCCCCACAACTTCCCTCCCCTGCAGGTCTGGTCCCCCGCAACTGCCCTCCCCTGCAGGCCTGGTCCCCCACAACTGCCCTTCCCTGCAGGCCTGGGTCCCCTCCAACTGTCTTCCCCTGCAGGCTTGGTCCCCTGAACTGCCCTCCCCTGCAGGCTTGGTCCCCCCCAACTGCCCTCCTCTGCTGGCCCGGTTACCCCTAACTGCCCTTCCTGCTGGCCTGATTGCCCACAACTGCCCTCCCCTACAGGCCTGGTCTCCTCCAACTGTCTTCCACTGCAGGCCTGGTCCTCCCCCAACTTCACCCCACTGCAGGCCTGGTTCCACCCCAGCTGCCCTCCTCTGCAGGCCTGGTCCCCCCAGCTACTCTCCTCTGTAGGCCTGGTCCCCCCCAACTGCCCTCCCCTGCTGGCCTGGTCACCCCTAACTGCCCTCCCTGCTTGCCTGATTGCCCACAATTGCCCTCCCTTGCAGGCCTGGTCCCCCGCAACTGCCCTCCTCTGCCAGCCTGGTCACCCCCAACTGCCCTCTTCTGCTGGCCTGGTCACCCCTAACTGCCCACAAGTGCCCTGCCCTGCAGGCCATCTTGTGGCATCCATCTTGTGTCCACATGGGGCAGCCATCTTTGACCACATGGGGGTGGCCATCTTGTGTCTTTGAGTGACAGTCAATTTGCATATTACTCTAATTAGATAGGACTACAGGCCTGGTGCACTGATTCGGGCACCGGTGGGTCCCTCGCCTGGCCTGCAGGGATTGGGTCAAAACTAGCTCTCCAACATCCCCGAGGGGTCCCAGATTGTGAGAGGGCACAGGCCAGGTCGAGGGCCCCCACCAGTACATGAATCCATGCACCATGTCTCCAGTCTATAATAAAAGCATAATATGCTAATTAAACTGGACAGCCAAACAAACTTCTGGATGTCCTTCTGGACCAAGCCACAGTGGCAGCGGGGGCAGAAGCAGAGGTGGTTAGGGGCGATCAGACAGGCAGGCAGAGTGGTTAGGGGCAATCAGGCAGGCAGTCGAGTGGTTAGGAGCCAGCAGTCCTGGATTGTGAGAGGAATGTCTGGCAGTCAGACATCCCCCAAGCAGTCCTGGATTGCTAGAGGGTACAGGCCGGGCTGATGGACCCCACCCCTTGTGCATGAATTTCCTGCACCAGGCCTCTAGTATATATGTATATAAATGAAGAGAGAGACAGAGACAACAGAGAGAAATACAAATAATAATTGTTTTTCTTGAGTCACATTTTATTGACTTTGCTGCTCTGTGGAGTGCATGCATGCTACTGGAGACCAATCTCATAAATCACTGATAATAATCCTTGACTTGTTCTCTGCCATAAAAGAAGATTTAACTAGTTTCCACACTTTTTTTGTTTGTTTTTTTTACCACCAATGTATTAATTTCAAAGGCTCCACTACCTTTCACTGACTAATGATTTCCCATAACTCTATACTTAGTTCCTCATGCTCTTAGAACCCAAATTTCTGAAAAATGTAATTTGAATCCAGCATTTAGGTCACCATCTAGATCAGGGATAGGGAACCTTTCTTCTGCCAAGGGTCATTTAGATATTTATAACATCATTCATGGGTCATACAAAATTATCAACTTAAAAAATTAAATATTTGGTCAAACATTTAATGAACTCACCCCTAATGCCTCGACAGAGCCAGACCAAATGATTTTGCAGGCCTTATTCAGCCCTTGGGCCAGATGTTCCCCACCCCTGTTCTAGACAGAGATTACAATCAACTCATTGACTTACTGTGAAGTTATTTCATATCTTAGACATCGTGACTTTGACACAGACAATTTTATCAATCATGATGTCAGAACACCTCATTTTAGATACATTACATTTTTTAAAAATGAGTCAACACTACTAATTCTGTATAATCTGAAGCAAAGAAGGTTAGGATGACCCAATTACTTTTACTTTCTATATCACATATTGAAGCTGTTGTAAAATTCTGCTGCTGTGGCTGGTGATATTTGCTCAAAATATTCCCAGCAATGACCAATCCTTTGTTGCAGTATTTAGTTAGATTTGGGTGGCTTCGGGCAGAATTTTTTTGTACACTGAATCACCTTTCAGACAGACCTCTTCTCTTTACCTGGCATCTGGTCTACATCAGAGCACTCCCTCCAGCACATCTCCCTCTGGCATTAACCATTCTTAGTTATGGGAAAAAAAAACAAAAACCCTTTTATCCAAGATTCACTGCAGAGCAATAAAAAGAAACAGGCTATTGATACATCAAACCATTTTGAAAAATGTCCAGAGATTTATGTGGAGTAAAAACAGTAAATCCCCAAAGTCAAAGGCTATATTATTTCATTCACTAGTATAATGTAAAAAATTAGATAAACAACCATTTCAAAATGCAGTCCGAGACATCAGTCCAGAGGAAATACGTTGCACGTCTTACTCCTTGAACCCTTTGGAATGTTTAACTGGGGAAGAATAGTCTTTGTACTGGGCTAAACCAGCATTATCTTATAAAGAACTGTAAAGCTAACAGGAAAAAGCAGACATCCTGACCACGAGGATTAATGATTATGAACATTCTTTAGAATTTAGATTTAAGGAAGGGACTGTAGTGAAGCTATAAAAGGACAACTGGAGGGATCTTGTGGTGATAGAAATATTCTGTATCCTAGATATTAATATTCTGGTGTTAATATTATACCACAGTTTTGCAAGATGTTACCATTGGAGAAAACTAGGTAAAAGGCATTTAGGATCTTGTATTATTTCTTATAATTTTATACAAGTCTATAAGTATTTTAACATTTAAATAAGAAAAGAACAGTTTTGAGAAAGTCATATAACAATATCTGATCAAAAACCTAGTTAGAGAAAATTAACTTGCAGTTTAAGAGGATTCTAAGGCTTGATTAAGAGGGCGTGATAAAGGGAAGCTCCCATGAGGAAGGCACCTTCAGTTATGGAGCACGTGGCTACTTATTCATAGGGCTCACTTAGCTCTGAGCCCTGGAGACACAGAGATGAATATGACCTTGTATTTAATATTAATAGTCTTGTGATATCAACAGACAAATATTAAAAAAACAAACATAGAAATTTGTTCAAACTGCTCTGATTACCTTGACTGAAGGAAGGTTGGATCAAATTTTTTTCTCAATAGTTTGAGTTTTCAATTATTGTTTATAGAATGGAAAATACTAGTACAAGAAATAATACCTGTTAGCACTCTGGTGGTCTTTTAATAATGGCCTCACATCATTCAATTGTATGTTATCCAGTGACTGAATTATTTATTCATTAATCTCTTAACAGAAAAGCAGTTTAATGTAAGCTGATTAAAGAGATTGAGTTTCCAGGAAGAAAATCTACACTTCAACTGTTCCAAAAGGAAAAGAATATATCCATGCTGTAGAATTGAAACCGAGTCTTTTAAGCCAGTTGGAGTAAACATTTTCCTTTTTTCCTGGGCCAAAGTTCATTGTTTATTATTTTTTTTCAATTACACACACCTTTACCATACATTAGATAAATGCTTCTTCAGGTTCTCAAGGCATTCTCCAAAGTGAAATAAAATATATATATTTTTTAATTTCTTTATTGATTAAGGTGTCACATATTTGTCCTCATCCCCCCATTCCTATCCCACACCCCTCCCCACGGATGCCCCAACCCCCTGTTGAACTTAACCATTGGTTAGGCTCATATGCATGCACACAAGTCCTTTGGTTGATCTCTCCCCCCACCCCCCAACCTCCTCTATCCTCCCTCTGAGGCCCGCTAGTCCGATCGATGCCTCCTTGTTTCTGGTTCTGTTCTTGTTCATCAGTCTATGTTGTTCATCATTTCCCCTAGATGAGCGAGATCATGTGTCCCTAGAGATATACTTATAAGAACTGAATGTGAGACGAGCAATAATAGTTATGCTGACAGGCAGATGGATCAGTCTGTAGTGAGTTTCTTTCTGGACCAACAGTTCTTTAGAGACCCAATTTCAATGTCCACCAGTTCCTTATGTGTACATGTCAGCACTGACCCCTCAGCTCTGGATGGTGGACAAATGGTGGTAACGTAGGTCCGACTCCCTCTGGTTTGGTCTCGGCCGGACCCAGGGGCACGGCTTCACCCGGACTCAGGGGCACGTGGCCTCACCCGGAGCTAGGTGCGCGAGGCCTCACCCGGACCTGGGACCCAGCCTCACCCGGATCCAGGGACACATGGCCTCACCTGGACCCGGGGGTGCATGGCCTCTCCCAGACCCAGGGACACGTGGCCTCACCCGGACCTAGGTGCTCGAGGCCTCACCCGGATCCAGGGACACATGGCCTCACCTGGACCCGGGGGTGCGTGGCCTCTCCCAGACCCAGGGGCGCGTGGCCTCACCCGGACCTAGGTGCACGAGGCCTCACCCGGATCCAGGGACACATGGCCTCACCTGGACCCGGGGGCGCGTGGCCTCTCCCAGACCCAGGGGCGCGTGGCCTCACCCGGACCTAGGTGCGCGAGGTCTCACCCGGATCCAGGGACACATGGCCTCACCCGGTGAAATAAAATATTCTACATATTTCAAAAGTGCTGTTTGTGCATCAAATTCTAAAATTTTAGAATGCCATATTTTAAGTATAAAATTTTAAAATTAATTTAGATTAGTTCTCACTCATTTATGGAATATAATGAACAACATAAACTGATGAACAAAAACAGATCCAGAGACAGAGAAACATCGATCAGACCTTCAAACCTCAGAGGGAAGGTAGGGGAGGGTGAGGGGAAGGGGGAGAGATCAACCGAAGGACTTGTATGCATGCATATAAATCTAACCGATGGACACAGACAACAGGGGGGTGAGGGCATGAGTGGGGAGGTTGAGGGGAGTAATGGGGGGATAAGGACACACATGTAATACCTTAATCAATAAAGAAATTTAAAAAATAGATTCGTTCTCTATCTACCTTAGTATAATTGCTTTCATTGTAATTTTTTATTGTCTTTGATTTGTTCAACTGTGTTTATCTACTCAAATGAATTATGCAAATAGGAAATTTATTCTTCCAAAATGGAAAAGCACACAATATTTTGAAATGAGAAAGCTATCTTATGTTTTTCTACAATAAAGAAATTTCACAACCAATTAATGAGTGAATTAATATTTAATGAATGGATTAATGAGTGAATTAATATTTAATTTCACAACCAATTAATGAGTGAATTAATATGTTTTATTATTTTTCTCTTATATATATATAATTTTCAAATCATGTTACCAGTGTTTTGATTCAGAAAGCATTGGCACTGCACTTGAAATTCTTGACTTAATCAGCATAAAAATAATACTTTGGGCTTTAAAAATATTAAATATTGCCTATAGCACACAGTTGACATGGAAAAGTTCACATAGACTTATCTAAAATGTAGATTTGATGTTAAACATTTGATGTACAAATGATGTGAAAGTTATTGATAAATACTGTAATCTCATGTGATTTTGACAACCAGGTCCTATTCAACTTTCAACTATTCTACTTTTATAATAACCATCAAAAGCTCTGACTTGAAACTAGGAAATCTCAATTTATTGAAATTAGCAGTTGAATAATTGAGTTTAGCATATTCTCAATATTTATGAGAAAATGTGGTAGTTTTGAGTATCTCACACTCACCTAAAACAAACTATAAGACAGTTGCTCAGATAAATACAGCTATATGACACTTTTAAAACTAAAATCGAAAAATAAGGAATAGGTAAAGACTGTAGGTGGTTTCTCAAAGCAACAGTCTTATGATATAACAAATAATGTATAGTCACTTTTCTTGTAATAGTAATTAATTTAGCAAACCAATGGCCCACTAATGCATTATTTTAAACGACCCATTTATAATTAAGTAAACAATTTTATAAAGTATGTAAAATGTTTGATAAATTCAGTAATCATATAATATTTTAAATTATGTACATATACATATATATATATATATATATATATATATATATATACCAGTAAACCAAGTGTAGGTGATATATCTTAGGATATTTATTGCTTATAAAGAACCCAAAGAAAGAAGAGCAAAAATTAGAGTTGCTTATAGGGAAGAAGAATATAAATTAAAACATATATGATTTAAATTTATACATATTCTATTTAGAACGGCAACACTTAAAATATTAAAACATATAAATAAATATAATTCTTAAGAATCATTAAAAGAGACTGTTTTTCTAAACCACGCTTTTCTATAGTTGGTCCTCTTGTTACCCTCAATTAATTAATGAGCATGTGGATCTATATTTCTATCACTATATTAGTCAAAGTTAGAAACAAGAGAAAACAAACAAACAAAAGAAAAGGAGAGCAGGTGGCTTCTGTCTGTCTTTGGGGAGCTCACAAACGAATAAAACAAAGAGAAATGCAGGACTGCATATTATGTGTTAAATTGTCTTCTTCAGATATGAAATAGCCCTGGAATTCTGATATGTTATTTATTTCAGCTGGAAGAGACAGTACATATTGCCTATTGACATTGTCTTTTGTCTCTTAAAGAAAAGAGGTGGACTTTTTTCTTTAGGATTGTATAAATTAATTTTCTAAACAATTAAATTTTGCTCCATATAGGGACTGAGAATATGTAAGGAAAATTATTAGAATCAAAGCCATAACTAGACAAAGATCAGAATTTATATATTAAATAGCAAAATTAAAAGAAATATTCTTTAAAAAATTAAAGATTTAGTAAGACACAGACAGGAGGGATAAAAATTCTATTAGAATTTCTCATTTTATCTTACTGTCTACATCTCTTACTCTTTCCTTTCATATTCTCTCTGTCTGTAGTGCTTTTTTAAAACTGTTCAGTTTTTTATTGCTCCTCAGTTTTACTATTTTGCTATTGGCCAGTTTACTGAATTTTTTATTTCAATAATTTTATTTTAGTGTTTTCTTATAGCTACATAGATAATCAATTTGATAGTTTGACTTCTTATATTTTATTTCTGAAAATATTTTATACACTAGAGGCCCAGTGCACGAATTTGTCCAGGGCATGCCCGGCCCCTCTCACCCAGTCCTGATTGGGGCCAATTGGGGCCAATCAGGGCTGTCTCACCTGGTCCCGATTAGGGATGATTGGGGTCAGCCGGCCAGGGAGGGACCACGGGAGGGCTCAAGGGCATGTCCGGCCCATCTCACCCAGTCCTGATCGGCTGGACCCCAGCAGCAAGCTTACCTACCAGTCGAAACATCTGCCCCCTGGTGGTCAGTGCACATTATAGAGACTGGTCGAGTGGTGGAATGAATGGTCAGACACAGCATATTAGGCTTTTATTATATAGGATAATTGCAATTGTTTGATACATCTAACAACTGACACATTGGAAGATTTACATCTATTATCTTTGCTTCTAAAAATCTCTTTTTTTATAGTGGACATTTTCCTTGTGTGTCATGCAATTTTATTGTAAGTTAATAATTGTGTAAATATGTAAATGTTGGAATTTTTAAAGACCCATATTTAAAATACTTTTCTTTAGTAAATATTTGTATTTGTATCTCTCAGATATCAATATTTATACCAACCTGGAATAATTTTACTATAGCTTTAATATCTGGGTTCCAATTCTCAAACCTATGTACAGAGTACATTTAACCACAGACCCACATGCCACAGGCTTGTGGGTACAAATTCAAATGCAGTGTTATTATTAATATTATCAAGGACAGGCAGCTTTCATTCTAGGGTCACCTTGATTACATTAGCTCTGTAATATGTGCTATAATAAATTCTATTTCATCATGGAATGAATTTCTTAAATTTTGTTTGTCACACTTAAAAATCTTGTTTTCACTTTTTCTTTCTGACTTCTAGGAACTGATGGTGAAATTACTACATAATGGCACAAAAAAAAAGATTTAATGCATATTTTACTAAAATATATAAAGCAGAAACTACACAAAAGTTTATAAATGAAATAGGAAATGGCATTGTCTTCAATATTGTGGAGTTTTCTGATGAATTGTGCTGGTTTTTATAGCAAGCAACACTCCCTAAAATGTGCCCATGGAAACAGACTCAGTTAGTGTTCAGCTGGAACAAAACTGGGAAAAGTAGAAAGAAACAGTTTTACATTAAGCAAACTTGAATAAAATAATTCTAATTCTAAAGCCAGATGTTTGGCTTCACTCTCAGACCACCAACACTCCTCATTTACAACAGTTTCAGAAAAGAACAACATCTGTGCCTATATGGTTCTGACATTCAAACAATTTGCAATGATATGTGTGTCCTACTTACATCCCCTTGTTAGATATCTGCTAAAGATTATCACATGAGGCCTAATAAATCAAAGCCAGCTTTTAACTCAGCAATCCATGGTATGCTTTTTTTGGGGAAAGCAAATAAATTCTCAATAGAACAGAAGTTACAATTTCTTCAGCTGCGTTTGTGGTAAAAGCTTCTATGTCTAAGGCACTAGAACAGCTTCAAAATTCCTGAGAGCAAATTTGGTAAAAGCAAATGTAAACAGTGTAATAAGCAATAGAGTCTGTGGGAGCTCTGGGTGTTGAAGTGTTATAAGAGAAATAGAGGCCTGGTGCATGAAATTTGTGCATGGGTGCAGTCCCTAGTCCTGGACGGAGATCGAAGTGCTAGTGTGTGGCATGGAAGGGCAGGTCCCAGCTGAGCTCTGGGCCCTGGGCAGCACCTGGCCCCCAAACCCCCACACAACCCCTCTGCCTGAGTCATCGGGCCCCCACCTGGCTCCCTCAGTGCCTGGGAGCCAGGCAGCGGCCCCCCTCCCCCCCCCACCACCACTGGTCGCTGTCTGCTGGGCGATTAGTGGAGTGATCGGGCCCCACTCGCACGTGCCTTGGCCTGGTGACCCCTGCTCACCTGCTCCACCATTGCGCCACAGTCTTGCTCTCATCAAGGCCCATTGGGGCCCAGCGCCTCCACTGCCACCCTCTGCCAGCACTGCGTCGCTGATGCCTGCCATGTTCCTCACCACCCCCTGGTGGTCAGAGGATGTCATAGCGAGAGGTCAAACTCCTGATAGAGGGGACAATTTGCATATTAGACTTTTATTATATAGGATAGTAAGACAGCTAGAGAAGAGGACAAATGCAGACATGCACTGAAGATTTACATGTACCTATAAGTAGGTGTATAGTGGCAATAGTGGGCATCCTGATGGAACTTTCTTTTTTTTAATATTCTTTTTTTTTTATTTTTTAATTTCTTTATTGATTAAGGTGTCACATATTTGTCCTCATCCCCCCATTCCCATCCCACCCCTCTCCCCACGCATGCCCCAATCCCCTGTTGAACTTAACCGTTGGATAGGCTTATATGCATGCATACAGGTCCTTTGGTTGAACTCTCCCCCTCCCCCCCCACCCTCCCCCTACCCTCCCCTATCCTCCCTCTGAGGCCCGATAGTCCGATCGATGCCTCCTTGCTTCTGGTTCTGTTCTTGTTCCTCAGTCTATGTTGTTCATCATTTCCCCTAGATGAGCGAGATCATATGTCACTAGATATATACTAATAAGAACTGAATGTGAGACGAGCAATAATAGTTATGCTGACAGGCAAATGAATCAATCTGTAGCGAGCTTCCCCCTGGACCAACAGTTCTTTTGAGACCCAATTTCAATGTCCAGTAGTTCCTTATGTGTACATGTCAGCACTGACCCCTCAGCTCTGGATGGTGGACAAATGGTGGTAATGGAGGTCCGACTCCCTCTGGTTTGGTCTCGGCTGAGCCCAGAGGCACAGCGTCACCCAGACTAAGGGGCACGTGGCCTCACCCATACCCAAGGGGCGCGTGGTCTCACCCGGGCCTGGGACCCAGCCTCACCCGGATGGATCCAGGGGCGCACGGCCTCACCCGGACCCAGGATCTGGCTTCACCCGTACCCAGGGACGCTTGGCCTCTCCCAGACCCAGGGGCACGTGGCCTCACCCGGGCCTAGGTGCACGAGGCCTCACCCGGATCCAGGGACGCATGGTCTCACCCGGACCCAGGGACGCTTGGCCTCTCCCAGACCCAGGGCCACTTGGGCTCACCCGGGCCTAGGTGCACGAGGCCTCACCCGGATCCAGGGACACATGGTCTCACCTGGACCGAGGGACGCTTGGCCTCTCCCAGACCCAGGGCCACTTGGGCTCACCCGGGCCTAGGTGCACGCGGCCTCACCAGGATCCAGGGACACATGGTCTCACCCGGACCCAGGGATGCTTGGCCTCTCCCAGACCCAGGGCCACTTGGGCTCACCCGGGCCTAGGTGCATGAGGCCTCATCCGGATCCAGGGACACATGGTCTCACCCGGACCCAGGGACGCTTGGCCTCTCAGACCCCGGGGCACGTGACCTCACCCATGCCTAGGTGCACAAGGTCTCACCTGGATCCAGGGACATACGGTCTCACCCGGACCCAGGGACGCCTGGCCTCCCCCAGACCCAGGGGCACGTGGCCTCACCCGGGCCTAGGCGCACGAGGCCTCACCCGGATCCAGGGACACACGGTCTCACCCGGACCCAGGGACGCCTGGCCTCCCCCAGACCCAGGGGCACGTGGCCTCACCCGGGCCTAGGCGCACGAGGCTTCACCCGGATCCAGGGACACACGGTCTCGCCCGGACCCAGGGACGCCTGACCTCCCCCAGACCCAGGGGCACGCGGCCCCACCCGGGCCTAGGTGCACAAGGCCCCACCCAAATCCAGGGACACATGGTCTCGCCCGGACCTAGGGGTGCGTGGCCTCTCTCAGACCCAGGGGCACGTGGCCTCACCTGGACCTAGGTGCACGAAGCCACCCGGACCCAGGGGCGCGTTACCTCTCTCAGACCCCTGGTCGCGTGGTCTCACCCAGATCCAGGTGCTCACGGCCTCACCCGTACTCGGGACCCAGCCTTACCCGGATCCAGGGGCCCACGACCTCACCCGGACCCAGGGTTCAGATTCGCCCGGACCCAGGGGCACATGGCCTCACCCGAACCCGGAGTCCAGCTTCACCTGGACCCAGGGGCGCGTGGCCTCACCCAAACCCAGGGGCGTGAGGCCTCACCTAGATTCTTGAAGGACTCGGAGGTCAGCAAGCACGGAGTCTCCCACCCCATGTCTCCCAGGGGCTCGTCTGTCCGTGCTCGGCAGCGAGTGGAGCCGTCCCCTCAGCCGGAGACCGCCGGGGGAACTGCGCCGAGCACGTTCCAGGCCGCCATTGTGTCGCCTGAGCCATAGTTCTTAAAGTGTGGACTTTGGGTCACCGGCATCAGCATCATCCTGCGTACCCCTCTCTTTTATTCTAGTTGTAGAGCATCTGCTCAGCCAGCCCCCCGGTCTTTCTGGCTGGTGTCTGCTCTGCTCTCCCGTCGTAGTCTCAATATTGTTGTGGTAGGCAACGATCAGGCTGCCGCCCTATGTCTCCATCTTGGTCCTCCTTTGTACAGTTAAGTCTTGATTGTTGTTGGTGTCACTGGGAGGAATTGTCCTCCAGGCCAATTGGCCGTGAGGACCCTCTTTGTCCATATAGGAAGAGTTGCTGTGCAGGAGACATGTTTGTGGGCCGGGTCTTGATGCAGCAATGCCTTGGCGCTCACTGAGTCTGCCTCTAGAATGCCTCCCTTATGCAGGTGATTGAAATCTGATGTCATCTCCCACCAACCACTAGATGCCCTCGTTTCTGGGTCTCCAATGCAGTGTGGGTCAGCCACTACCTGAGGCACTCAGCAGGAAAAAGCTTCTGCTCAGCTTGGCTGGGGCGGAGCTACAGGGTGGAGCCTACAACCTTGGCTTCCTGTCAGCCCCGCCCTATGAGGCTCCTGTGTCTGTGTCCCTCTGTATTCCTTGCAAACACCTCTGAGAGAAACGCGCCCTGGAATTTCGCCCACTGCCAAACAGTCCAGTCCCTCCCCTAATGAATCTGGACTCCCAGATTCTCTCCTGGAACTGGGTTTCAGTGCAGTTGGAACTGGGTCTCAGCGCAGTCTGGCGTCCCTGTCTCCTTCCCAGCAGGGCCACCCAGTGGCGCAGGCAAAAGTCCGTCCTCTGCGCACCTTCCAGTGCGCGCGTCTGGAGCCGCCGCTTCTCTGTGCCTCCGCCACCACAGCCCAAATTCATTCCCCCAGCGTGCGCCTGGCTTCCCAGGGTTTCGCCCGGAACTGGGGTTCAGTGCAGTCGGAACTGGGGTTCAGCACGGTCCTGAGCTTATGTCTCCTTCCCGCTAGGGCAGTTCAGTGGTGCAGGCAACAGTCCGTCCTTTGCGCCCCTTCCCGTGCGCGCCTCTGGAGCTCTGCCTTCCCCCGCTCCTCTGTGCCTGCGCCCCACAGCCCAGGTTCATTCCCCCAGCCTGCGCCTGGCTTCCCAGGGTTTCGCCCGGAACTGGCGCTCAGTGCAGTCGGAGCCGGCGCTTAGCGCACTCCGGAGCCTTTATCTCCTTCCTGCCAGTGAACGCTGGCCAGGCCGTCAGCCGCCCCCTCCTCTCCGGCTCCATCCTCCCCGCAGGCGCGCGCGCTCGTGTCTCCGCCAGTTTCTCCATACCTCAGGCTTTTACGGCTCCCCTGATTGTCCCCGTGGCCCTCTCCTTCCCCCCAGCTGTGGGCATTTCAGTCCGCCAGCTCTCCTGTGGTTCTGGACGATGTCCGTTCTGACCTCTAGTTGTGCCTTTGAAATTGTTGTGCCCGGCTGCAGGTTAGGTGTTTCACCTATGCCGCCATCTTGGTTTCTCCTATATCTTTCTTTATTGATTTCAGAGAGAGAGGGCGAGGGAGATAGAAACATCAATGATGAGAGAGAATCATTGATCTACTGCCTCCTGCACAACCCCACCCTTGGGATTAAGCGTCAACCCTGGCATATGCTCTGTCAAGGATTTGAACCGAGACCCCTGGTTCATAGGTCAGTGCTCAACCACTGAACCACACCAGCTGGGCCTGATGGAGCTTTCTGAGACAATGGAAAGGAAAACTTAAACATAATTTCTAGGAATGTCCTCTAAAGAAAAGTAGACTAAGCATAGCCAGCTCTCAATAGCAATTCTTAGGGGGTAAAGTCATGACTGTTATACTTACAAAATTGTAAGCTTTACTGCCTCTGGCTCATTAAGAATTTAACTAAATAGCTCATTTCTGCCTAATCACTGCTAATAAGCCATATCCATTGTACTAATATTTTCTGCTATTGAATTAGAAAGTGAATGCAGGAATCCTATATAATAAAGAGGTAATATGCAAAATGACCATCATGCCCTCACACAAGATGGCCACCCCCATGTGGTCACAAGATGGCCACCACAAGATGGCCGGCAGGGGAGGGCAGTTGTAGGTGATCAGGCCAGCAGGGGAGGGCAGTGAGAGGTGACCAGGCCAGCAAGGGAGGGCAGTTAGGGGTGACCGGGCTGTCAGGGGAGGGCAGTTAGGGGTGACCAGGCCGGCAGGGGAGGGCAGTTAGGGGTGACCAGGCCAGGAGGGGAGGGCAGTTAGGGGCGACCAGACTGGCAGGTGAGGGCAGTTGGGGGTGACTGGACCTGCAGGGGAGGGAGGGCAGTTGGGGGGAGGACCAGGCCTGAAGGGGAGGGCAGTTGGGGGCAATCGGGCAGCAGGGGAGCAGTTAGGTGTCGATCTGGCTGGCAGGGGAGTGGTTAGGGGGTGATCAGGCTGGCAGGCAGAAGCAGTTAGGGGAATCAGGCAGGCAGGCAGGTGAGTGTTTGGGAGCCATAAGTCCTGGATTGTGAGAGGGATGTCTGACTGTCCTCAGGAATCAGGCCTAAACCGGCAATCGGACATCCCCCAAGGGTCCCAGATTGGAGAGGGTGTAGGCTGGGCTGAGGGACACCCCCAGTGCACGAATTTCATGCACCAGGCCTCTAATAATAATGATAAAAGTTCACACTTGCATAGTGCTGACTACCAGCAGCTCATTGTAATGAGTCCTTCACAAACACCTTTTTCAATGTACCTACTGTCTGTATGAATTTGACACAGTATTATCCCCATTTTCCAGAGTATAAAAGTGAAGTGCAGAGATGGTATATAAATTCCCCAGTGTCCAGCAGAACTGGCATTTGAATCTAGGCAATTCTGCTTTGCTATAAAATCCGACTTCATCCTGATCCATCAGTGCTTTATAAATTAGAAAATTGACACTGAAGAAATGAAAGAATATTTCCCAGGCTACTACTGATAGCAGAGTGGAAGAGACTGGGTTAGAAAATATCTTCAGTTCTGACCTTCAATCCTAAATTTCTAACATAATTGTCTGAAAATGGTGTAGACCAGAAAGTGAAGGGGATTTTAAAATAAAGTAAGGGAAACACAAAACTGTTAACTACATCCTGGGCAAATGATGCATAACAGTGCATGAGGTAAGGGTGTGTTGTAATATATCATCCTGTGCTTCCTATAGCTTTACCCCTTAGGGATTTTCTGTGTAATAATCCTGTCTCAGAAAGTTATACTTCTGCCCTAACCAGTTTGGCCAGTGAATAGAGCATTGGCCTGCGGACTGAAGGGTCCCAGGTTCGATTTCGGTCAAGGGCATGTATCTTGGTTTCAGGCACATCCCCAGTAAGGGGTGTGCAGGAGGCAGCTGATCAATGTTTCTCTCTCATCGATGTTTCTAACTCTCTATCCCTCTCCCTTCCTCTCTGTAAAAAATCAATAAAATATATTTTTTAAAAAAAAGAATGTTATAGTTCTTCTGGAAAGTTAAAAATGATACCCAGAAGAGCAAATGCTTGAGCCACTATATTTATAGAAATCTGAATCACCATTCTATATTTATTTCCTGGTTAAAGTCCTTTATTATTTTTGAGTACATTGAGATAGTTGTAACATGTATATTTATCCAACCATGTCAAAATACTGTATATCCAGGTGACATGAAATTAAACCCTAAATTCAGCTCTTTATTTATTTAAAAATATACAAAATCTTAAAGGGTCTCACAGTTCTCAAGTTAACATAAACTCTGGAAAGTTTAACAGCTGTAATGTATAATATCACCTTAATTTTACTAAAACCAAAATGAAAATGTTATTATTCTAGTTAAAAGAAAAAGATCCATTCTATTTCCTACAAATAAAATCAAAGCAATCATTAGCATTTCAAATAGTGGTAAAACAACCATTTAATACATGTTCACATCATCCAACTCTGAAAGTCAAAATTCTCAGAAATATTAAAAGCAGCACTTCTTCTAAAGCAGTAAATGTAACAATTATCTGCAAAGAGTAATTTGCACAAAAATTTAGAAGGTAGACAGTTAAAAGACAGCAGAAAATTCTAAGGACTAATATAGCTATGAAATCTCAATAATTAAATATATATATACTAGAAGCCCGGTGCACAAAATTTGTGCACGGGTGTGTGTTTCCCTCAGCCCAGCCTGCACCCTCTACAATCTGGGATCCCTCTCACAATCCAGGACTGCTGGCTCCCAACTGCTCACCTGCCTGCCTTTCTGATTGCCCCTAACCGCTTCTGCCTGCCAGCCTGATCACCCCCTAACCACTCACCTGCCAGCCTGTTTGCCCCTAACTGCCCTCCCCTGCAGGCCTGATCACCCATAACTGCCCTCCCCTGCAGGCCTGGTCACCCCTAACTGCCCTCCCCTGAAGGCCTGGTCCCCCCCAACTGCTCTCCCCTGAAGGCTCAGTCGCCCCCAACTTCCCTCCCCTGCAGGCTTGATCGCCCCCAACTGCCCTCCCTTGCATGCCTGGTCCCACCCAATTTCCCTCCCCTGCTGGCCTGATGGCCCACAACTGCCCTCCCTTGTAGGCCTAGTCCCTCTCAACTGCCCTCCCCTGCTGGCCATCTTGTGGAGGCCATCTTGTGTACACATAGGGGCATCCATCTTTGACCACATGGAGGCAGCCATCTTTGTGTGTTGGAGTGATGGTCAATTTCCATATTACTCTTTTATTAGATTATTAGATAGGATAGAGGCCTGGTGCACGGGTGGGGGCCAGCTGGTTTGCCCTGAAGGGTGTCCTGGATCAGGGTGGGGGTTCCCTTGGGGTGTGGGGAGGCCTGGGCAAGGGGCCTGTGGTGGTTTGCAGGCTGGCCACGCCCTCTGGCAACCCTAGCGGAGGCCCTGGTATCTGGGATTTATTATCTTCTATAATTGAAACTTTGTAGCCTTCAGTGGAGCCAAGCGTCCTGCTTGCTCCGAGGCCGCAGCCATTTCTGTTGGGATTTATTTATCTTCTATAATTGAAACTTTGTAGCCTGGAGTGGAGGCCTAGGCCAGCCAGGGTGTGCTGAAAGCTTGGCTTCCTCCATTACCGGGGAAACCCAAGCCTCCTGCTCATTCTGTGGTCGCAGCCATCTTGGTTGGGTTAATTTGCATACTCACTCCTGATTGGCTGGTGGGCTTGGCTTGTTGATGTAGTGGAGTGATGGTTAATTTACATATTACTCTTTTATTAGATAGGACATACACACACACACATACACACACACACACACACACACACACACACACACACACACACACACTAGAGGCCTGGTGCACGAAATTCGTGCACGGTGGGGGGAGTGTCCCTCAGCCCAGCCTGCACCCTCTCCAATCTGGGACCCCTTGAAGGATGTCCTACTGCTGGTTTACAGGGATCAGGCCTAAACCGGCAGTCGGACATCCTTCTCGCAATCCGGGACTGCTGGCTCCTAACCACTCACCTGCCTGCCTGTCTGCCTGATTGCCCCTATACACTCTGCCTGCCGGCCTGCTCACCCCCAACTGTCCCCCGCCGCTATCCTGCTCACCCCCAAAAGCCCCCAACCAGCCTGATCACCCCCAACTGCCCCCTGTACCAGTGTGCTCACCCCCAACTGCCTCCCCTGCCGGCCTGCTCACCCCCAGCTGCCCCCTCTGCTGGTCTGCTTGCCCCCACCTCCCCTCCCCACTGGCCTGCTCGTCCCAACTGCCCCCCTGCTGGCCTGCTCACTCCAAACTGCCCCCCTCTGCTGTCCTGATCACCTCCAACTGACCCCCACTGATGGGGTGAGGAGCTAATGCCTGTTTGCAGGCTGGCCAAGTCCCCCAGTGGGGACCCTCACCCCATGGGAGTGTGGCCAGCCTGGGTGAGGAGCTGAGGGCTGTTTTCAGGTTGGCCATGCCCCGCGGCGATCCAGGCTCCCAGCCCCTCCTTTTTTTCTTTTCTTTTCTTTTTTTTTTAGCATCTCCTTGAGCGGAGGCCAGGGCCAGCTGGAAGCAGGTATCTGGGATTTATTTATCTTCTACAATTGAAACTTTGTAGCCTTGAGCGGAGGTCAGGGCCGGCTGGGGTGGGCAGGAAGCTTGGCTTCCTCCATTGCCAGGGGCAACCCAAGCCTCCTGCTCACTCCAGCTCTGTGGCCGCTGCCATCTTAGTTGGGATAATTTGCATACTCGTTCCTGATTGGCTCTGGGTGTAGCGGAGTGATGGTTAATTTGCATGTTTCTCTTTTATTAGTGTAGATATTAGAG
The DNA here is from genome assembly GCF_027574615.1 of Eptesicus fuscus. NCBI lineage: Eukaryota > Metazoa > Chordata > Mammalia > Chiroptera > Vespertilionidae > Eptesicus > Eptesicus fuscus. The sequence continues at coordinate 74,266,436 of NC_072474.1, forward strand.
GCCCAGTGCATGAAATCGCGCGGTAGTCTGCCACTGCACGTACCTCATCGTGCTTGCAGCCCTGCCCACCAGCCCGCAGCTGCTTGCAGCATTTGAACTCTCTTAAGGGTGGTTGGGAGGGAGTTTCCAATCCTACTCCTTTTCCTCTAATGGTTTTCCTGCCCCTCCCTGCTTTCCCTATGTGGAGAGCCTCTGGCTGCTCCTCCCTCAAGGGCTAATCAGGGGAAAGAACCTTTGACCTTGGCTATAAAAGCACCTGTCTAATCACTGAGCTTATTAGGCCACCCAGAGTCCAGATGCATAAGTTACTTCAAATAAACATTTTTGGGATGTGTGTGAAAATTTAGGTCTCTGATATTGAAAGGGAAAAAAAAACTATTGCTTTAAAATAATGACAACACCTATTTCAAATATTGTAATGAAGGTATGAAAAAAACCCTCACATAAAAAGGCTGCAAAAATTTTATTTTACTTTGAAGACAGTAATAACAAAATAACAGGTTTCTTTCAGGCCACATCCTAAAAAGGTAGCTCCTTTTTTATGTCTTAGGCCTATACAAAGGTCTTAAAAGACCCCTGACCCTGCCTTCTGAAGATTTTAGGTTAACAAGTTTGTCTTAAAAACTGTGAGGTGCCTAATTTTTAAAAACAACCGGTCACACCCCCTTCCACAACTATATTGTCACATCATCCAAGTTATACTTTATGAACAGCCTTGATGTGCTACACACGTACAAAAAGTACACAAAGTGGGTACACTCTTTGCCTTAGAAGTATATATTTAGTAATCACTTAGTTACATTATTTTATTTTTGTGAAATGAAAACTGATCAACCAAACCTTTCAAACAGACCCACCAGACAATAAATATCACTATGTTCGATTCACAGTACATTTGGGCATCAACACTTCAATTACAGCTTTGTGTTTAGTACCAAAAACCTTTGCTTGTGTGTGTGTTTTCGCTACAGATCCCTTGCTCTGGATTACATTTTGAAAACTGCCTATTACAGGTAAAGCACCTTTCTAAGTACGCTTCTGAGAAACAGATGTATTTATGCACACAAAGGTGTGTGCACACCGTTTTACCCACAAATGTCCATATGATGCCTGCGCCGCGCTCCCAGCACATGCCCACCGCAGGTGTGCCGCTGTGCACCCGGGTCCTGGCATAAACAGGCTGCCCCTGAACACGCGGAAGCCCCGCCAGCCTCCCCAGCAAAGTTAACCAGCATCGCTACACCAGCTGCGGTGCAAACCTATCCACCCCCACAGGGCCTGGGGCCTGGGGAGGCGCAGCTCACACCCACCCCAGCTGCTCTGCCTGGGGCTCCTCGTGGGGTGGGGGTGGGGGTGGGGGTGGCGCGTCCAGTGCAGGGAGGCGCCTTGGAGCTCCTGCAGGTCTTTCTTTATTTAAAACACTGCGCCACACACACCGGGCCCACAGCGCCGCCTGGGCCTGGGCAAGGGGCCGATGGTGGTTCTCTGGGGGGGGCGCTGGGCCAGCCTGGGTGAGGGCTTCGAGGAGGTGGGGGGGGTGCCCAGCTGCCCCACCCTCAATCTGGGTGGGAGAGGCAGATCTGGGGTGGGGCCGGGGAAGGGGCTGGGTGACTGGTTGTTTGGCCGTTCTGCCATTACAGTGTCATGACCACGGGCCTTTTATGATATAGATATAGCCCAGCATGCATGGCTCAGTGGTTGAGTGTCGGCCTATGAACCAGGGCAGCCAATTAACAATTCTCTTTCATCATTGATGTTTCTATCTCTCTCTCCCTCTCTCTTACTCTCTGAAATCATCGGGTGGGGATTAACAAAATATTTTTTCCATTGATTTTTTTGAGCGAGTGGAACGGAAGGAGGAGAGGAAGGGGAGAGAAACATTGATGTGAGAGAGACACATCTATTGGTTGCCTCTGGTGACCAGATCCGGATATCAAACCTGCAATCCAGGTGAGTGTCCTTGCCTGGGAATCAAACCCATGACCCTTTGGTCCATGGCCTGACACTCCAACCACTGAGCAAAACAAGCCAGGGCAAGATATATTTCAATTGCTCATATATTGTTTTGGCTCAATTGTTGATATAGTCACAAAGAGCTACTATTCAACCTAAAGTACAAACTATTAAATATTCAATTTTTAAGACTTAGGCCAAGCAATGTAGTCAACAAGGACTCTTGCCCAGCCATAAACTTTGTCAGGCTGAGAGTGAAGGAGGTTCAGATATGGGGTGGGTGTATCTTCAAAGTTGAACAGGTCAGGAAGAGAGGAATGAGGAGGTAAATTTGGGTTATTAAAGAGCAAATTACATGTTAATAGAATGTATCATTTTAATGTTTTGCTGAGGCAATTTATGAGGTCTCAGGTCAAAGACACCTTCCTTAAAGTTTGTGGGTTTGTTTTTTCAGGAAATGGAAACCACTGGCAGAAGTATGGGGTAGTACAGGCAGTTGCTTACTGTTCCCAAGGCTACTAAAGGAAAGAAAGCACTAACTTGCATTGGAAAAGAGAAGGAATGCTTCAGCTCAAGCCCTTTTACCCTATGGAGAACAAGAGTGGAGTTATACTCTTCCTGTGTTTTTTGAGTCAGAGTGTGTGTGTTGGTCTGGTTCCCAGGAAAGCAACTGTTGTCCTCTATTTCTTCCTAGAAAGGATGTGTGTGTGAGTGTGTGTGTGTGTGTGTGTGTGTGTGTGTGTGTGTTGGAAGTAGGTGAGGTATATATACCAGTAAATGGAGACTGGACAAATTTTGTTATTATTTTCTTCTCTAGTGACAAGGTGAGGTCAGGAGTAGAGGTTTCTCACACTATCCAAATGTAGCGTCTTCCAGTTAAAGCTTTCATAAGCTGGAATGGTGTAAAGCAAAGAAGCAATTTGCTAACGAATGCACAAAATAAATCGAAATAAAGCCCAGATGCTCACAGACACAGCTCAAAGCTCTGACTGCTTGATGCAGCGCTAGCTGAGTGTAGTACCCAGGGAAGGAGTTTGGCAGGGACCTCTTGTTGCTCAGGGTGCTGGCTGCCTCTCTAAAGGCACAAAACAAATGCTTCATACTATTTTTGATTTTCACCTTTTTTCACAGAAGCAAAAATCCTCTTCAGATATCTTTCAATTAGTAAAAATGGGTACAAATGCAGGTCTTTTGTAAAAGACAAATAGCTACAGTGAACTTTGAAAACATGGGAGATAACTGTGCATACAAAACCCACAGCTGTCAAACAGGGCTTTTCTCTGGGCAGATAAGAAAATAAGTACTGCCATAGCACCCACAATGACAACTTTGGTGCTAAGATGGTCACCGTCTATTGTTCAGTAAATTCAGTTTACTACTGAGAAGGAAAGAAAAAAGTAGCCATAGCCATAGCCCCAAGGACCTGATCTTGCCTAACCAAACAAACCTCCCTTGCTTGAGGAAGAAGAGCCTATATCTGATTGGTGGCAGTTGTATATAAGAACTTACTTTTGTGCTCATTTTTATTTCAGTAGTGTTTACCCAAAAGGAACAAGTGAGAGAATCTGGGTTTAAACTCAAGCTTATCTTTCAGTTACTGAAATTCATGATCTCATCACTGTACTCTGTTCTCATTGAAGGTAGATTACTTGGACTTTGTGTCAAACTAATAATTAGAGATAAAACAATAATGAGAATAATTGTATGCTAATATTTGCCAAGCACAACTGACTAAATAAGATTAAGCTGTTTTCTATATCTAGGACTAAAACTCATTAATACATAATAAAACTATGATTATTAACATAAATCTAAAGCCTTTCATTCACCAAAATATTTACCAAGTGTATTCTAAGGGTCAGGATTATATTGTTAATCTGTGGTACCAACAACTACAGTTGTGCATGTTGTACACTCTTCAATTCCAAAAGGTACCATTCATATTGCCCCACACAACCCAGAGTCACAGCCTGGACTTGGAAGGACAGCTACTTTATAGAGTATTAAGTCCCAAGTTTTGCCATCAAGGAACTTTAAACTAGTATTGAACAGTGGATTCCTTTGGTTTTGAAGACATTTAAGGAAAGAATATCCAGATTCTGTATGGCTCTATTTGGATATTTTTTATTTCGTAATGTAAATAATTTTTATTTCTTGTGGATATTTCTTTATCCAGTAATGTTCCTTCATTGTCATTATCCTGCTTTCTCATGAATGATGTATATGGGATGTCAATATTCAGATGAGGGACTTCCCCAATTCTAAAGAGGGAAGTGAGGAAAAAGCATTCTGGTGACTACTGTCAGTATAACCCTCCTTCAGAGAAGGAAGTAGATTCATCTCCCTGCTAATCCCTGCCTTTTCAGGTAGGTGAGGTATGAAGACACCAAGAATTTCAAGAAGGTGATGCTTACTACTATTTCTATCACAGGTGGTAAAAGATGGCCCAGTGCTCAGGAATTTATTTATTTATTTATTTATTTATTTATTATTTATTATTTTATTTGTTTTATTTTTTCCATCACCATTTTGTTGTTAATCCTCACTAGAGGATACTTTTTCCATTGATTTTTTTTTTTTATAGAGATAGTGAAAGGAAGAGAAGGAAAGAGAGACAGAAAGAGGGAGAGAGAGAGAGGGGAAAGGTGAGAGAGAGAAACATTGATGTAAAGAAAGACACATCAATTGGTTGTCATCTTCATGCACCTCCACCAGGGCTTAGGGTTGATTCTGCCACCCAGGTATGTGCCCATGACCGGGAATCCAACCTGCAACCATTGGTACATGTGCCAAAGCTATAACCACTGAGAAACACAGGCCAGGGCTCCACCACATGTTATCCCCTTTATGCCCTCTACTACCTCCACCTATCCACCTCCACCCCATAATCACCACACTGTTGTCGATGTCCATGAGTTCTCTATCTTTTTTTTTCTCAATCCCTCCACCACCCTCAACACCCCTCCTGACTGCCTGCTCTCTACCTATGAGTCTGTCTCTATTTTGCTTGGTAGTTCAGTTTGTTCATTAAATTCCACATATGAGTGAAATCATATGGTACTTGTCTTTTTCTCTGACTGGCTTATTTCACTTAGCATAATGTTCTCCAGGTCCATCCATGCTGTCACAAAGGGTAAAACTTTCTTCCATTTTACAGCAGAGTAGTATTCCATTGTGTAAATGTACAGCAGTTTTTTATCCATTCACCTACTGATGGACCTTGAGCTGTTTCCAGATCTTGGCTATTTGTAAACAATACTGCAGGGAACATAGAGGTACACACAGTCTTTCAAATTTGTGTTTTGGGTTTCTTTAGCTAAATTCCCAGAAGAGGAATCACAGGGTCATGAGGCAGTTCCATTTTTTAAATTTTTGAGGTAACTCATTCTGCTTTTCCCAGTGGCTGCACTAATCTGCATTAGGATTCCCCTTTCTCCACATCTTTGCCAGCATGTATTTTTTGATTTATGGGTGATACCATTCTGTGAGGTGTGAGGTTATATCTCATTGTGGTTTTAGTTTGCATTTCTTTGATGACTAGTGACGTTGAGTATCTTTTCATATGTCTATTGTCCATCTCTATGTCCTCTTTTGAGAAGTGTCTATTCAGGTTCTTTGCCCATTTTTTTAATTGGATTGTTTGTATTTTTGGTATTGAGTTCTATAAATTCTTTATATATCATTCGCAAATACGTTCTTCATTCAGTGGGGTGTCTTTTCATTGTTTCCTTTGCTATGCCAAAACTCTTTAGTTTGATGTAATCCTATTCATTTTTTTTTTTTTTTTTTGTTTCCCTTGCCCAAGAAGATATATCAGAAAAAAATATTGCTATGAGAAATGTCTGAGATTTTACTACCTACGTTTTCTTCTAGAATTTTTATGGGTTTGAGTCTAACATGTAAGTCTTTAATCCATTTTGAGTTTATTCTTGTGTGGTGTATAAGAAGGTGGTCAGTGCATATGTACACACACATTTATCAGCGTGTACATTTTTATGAGAACAAGTAAGCAAACAATAACAAAAGCAAAAAAGGAGACATGTAATACTTTAAACAGTAAAAAAACAAAACAAACAAAAAAAGAATAACAAAAGCCTAATTATTGTATGGAAAATGTCATTATTAGGGCTTCCTTACCCTTCATATATTTGACATAACAGGTTGACCTAATTGACACACCTTTCTCTTTACTACCTCAACAGCCTGGCCTAAATCTACAGCATGGGGTTTCATCATTTTTTCCCCTTATTATCCCATGATGCATGAACTTATATTACAAGATAAATTTAAACTTAACTTCAACTAAGATAAACAAGTTTTAAATATTTTTGTTAGAATTTTCTTTTTCTTGTAGAGGTACAAGAAAGGCGAAACTTGAGTTTGGAATTTAAAAGCTCAGGGGTTCTGGTTATAGAGGCCACCCTCATGCCCATAGGATCCTCCCCACTGACTTCAGTGTGCCTGCTGTTATTTTGCATGGCTTCACTAATTGTGGCTGGGATAGTCCAATCATCTATTATACTGATGAGTTTATTTACGAGGTCTCCAATCTCTGTCTGATTTTAGGTTGTCTAGATGTCCATTATTGTCTTGCCTATATCAGCTGATTTTTAAACAAACACTGAAAAATTTAATTCTTAATAGCAAATCTGTATGTCCAATTAAAAATATTATTTCCCAAACTTTGGTAGGACTATATTGACCCTGTCTTTTTGGAACATGTCATTTGATTGCATGGTGAGCAGGAAGGTGATGGTTTGTGGAAGCCAATATCTTCATGTGTCACCAAAAGAAAAGAAAATTCCTTAGACTACAGAGTCATAAAATCATACAAAACATGAACAATCTAGCTTAGAGAATATCACAGAAAAATCATATGTTCCAAATCCTCAAAGAGAGCCACATTGATGTTAACTTGATGAGTCTCAATGCTCTCAGATTTGTACTGCACATGCACTGAGAAGGATTATGGTTCCCCATAATTGCATCAAAATACCAATAAACCAGATTCTTTCCCTTACACACACACTTTTGCCCTCCACACAAATTAAAAATTAAACACTGGATGAAAAAAAATTAGAAATCTGTTGTTAATGGCAAGGTCTTTTAGAAACACAACTATGTCTAGAATTTTTTTAAAAAAATCTGTAAGTACAATGGGAGATATAAAAGAATGTGCTACTTTCTTTCTGGGCCTTTTGACTATATCAAGCCTACATCGATCGGTATAATTACCAGGGCAAGGGGCTGGTGGTTGTAGTTGTATTTAATTTTGAAACAAATGATCTTAACAAAAGGATTGATACCAGAAACTAGACCATAAGGGAATCTAATAGGGTGGTTGAGGTAGTGGGGGTAGAGGACAGGAGCACATTTCTACCCTTCCCCCCCCCATACACACACAAGCTTCTTGTTCACTCCTTCTCTATGTATCTGCCCATTCTTAAACCATTAGCTCTAGCCTCTCTGTTTCTGCTGCCAAAATTGTTACTTCATCTTCAGCATGTTTGCTTTCCCATGATATTTGGAATTCATGCTTCTTCCAGATGAAAACACATACACACAAACATCACGACTTTTCATCACAACCAAAATTAGAAGACATTCTTATATGTGGTAGAGAAGCAACAGTCTTTCATCCACTGACCCTTCTGGTTCTTGGCCTATGCATTCCTCTCAGATCCTTTGAAGCCTTGTGGAAACCTTCAAATCTATACAATTTTTTACTTTGCTCAATTCTGGCCACCACCCTGATCCATTTCCTTCTCAGTGCTTCCTGGCTTTGCCAGCTGTTGAAACAGCAGGACTTGCCTCTGTTTCATATCTTAATTGCCTGTAAAATCACTGACTACTATATTCATATCATATCCTGAAACTACTTTTATTCCCCTCCCAGAACTCCCTAGCCCTGCCCTTCCTGGACTACTTCAGGCTCCCAGGGTTCTTTTCAACAGCAGCACCATTGACCAACAATGAAAAGTAAAATAGGGGATTAAATTGTGAGGCAAAGTTTGCTTTTTAAATCTCTCTTCTTTAAGTTTTTGTTTTGTATCCACAGCTAATTGTGCTCTTTGAATGATTTCCATTTTGAGCATGCTTGTAATTAAAAGACTTAATTTTAATTTTTATGAACTAACTTTATATTTGAAAGTAAATATCATAATGAACCATCTTCCAGTGTATCTGGTTCAATAAGATTAGTATTCTTATGTTTTCCAGTCCTACCCCCTGGATCCATTTCCCAATATTATTCTGAAATCATCCTCAGCCACTAGTCACAATGAACAATGTTAATTCAGGATTAATCCTCCTAGGTTTCTGAATTGGTTACACCCACATCCCAGATGTGACCAGGGTGTATTCAGATCAGCTGCCTTATTTTCATCTTGTTACTCATACCTTTATTCTCTGACATTTTCACAGTGTGGAGAGTTTGTGCTTTTTGTCTGGGGAAGTTTGCTTTGTCAAAGAAATATTTCCTTATAAACTGTAAACCTCTTATTTGAATAAGATAAATCACGAACATTTGTTGACTTTGGGTAGATCCCACCCATGGTAGATTTGCACTGTGACAAAGGGAGCAGAGCTGGGAAAACTAAGTCCATTTCTGGGTTGCCATTAACTTGTTTTGTGTCTTTAAGCAGACTCTGTATACAGTCAGTATAACTGTATTCAATATGTTTGAAAAGTTGAGACAGGGAATATGTAATCATTCACAAAATAATTTTTTAGAGATGAAAACCACAATGTCTGAAAAAAAAATGCACTGGATGGGATTAATATCAGATTACACATTGTAGAAGAAAGGGTTAGTGAACATAAAGGCATAGCAATAGATGTCATCCAAACTAAAACACAAAAAGAGAAAAGGACTTTTAAAAATGAATGGGACATCAGTGAGCTGTGAAAAACTGTATGAGTCTCGAGTCTCAGAAGGAAGAAGAAACAGAAAAAAGATTTGAATAATGACTGTAAAACCCACATTTCTAAGAAGCTTGATAAACCTGAAGTGTGCACGCATGAGCATAGACACACACCCATGAAAACAACCACACCAGGGCACATCATCATTTAATTGCTCAAAATCAGTGACAAAGAACATAATCTCACAAGCAGACAGAGAAAACAGATGCATTCTGGACAGGAAAAGAATGGTAGGAAAGAAAACAGATTTCTATAAGGAAAAATGAGGTAAACTAAAGTTTAATTATGAGTGATACATTTATTTTGCATTAAGTCCAGATACTTTTTAACAAAAGTCTCTGAAGTCTGATTTTTTTTAATTCAAAGTAAGATATGCAGTTCCCTTTCTTTCCGAAGCTTCCACCAAAGACCTTTGTTCTGCTTGTCACTGAGCCAATTGCTGCTCTTGCAATCTACAGCTGTATACCCACAAAAACGCCCTTTGTATTTAGATCTCTGTGTGCTCAGTGTAAGAGGCCAATTTTACTTTGTGCCATGTTGCAGTGTTTTAGGAATAACATCAGTTACTCAGCTTCTGCTTTTTATTCTCTCTATTTCTCTAGGATTTGACTGTCAGTAAATATTCTATTAAGAATCTGTACAATTTGGTACAAAAATGACTACTCCCAAAGATGTCCTGAGAAAAAATTTAAAGATGGTTCATGGCTATCCCATGATCTATGCTTTTGTGGACAACTGGGAAAGGATTGAACAGTTCCACAGCAGGCCAGATGACATTGTGATAGCCACTTACCCCAAATCAGGTGAGTTCTGTGGCCTGAAAAATGCAGGTCTCATATCAACCTTTGTTTTCTGATAATCAACCTCTCTATAGAATCATCATCCTAAATAAAATTAATATGCCTATCAGTCAGTCTAGCAATCTACTTCAAATATATTAAAATGGGCATTTGGTGCATAGAAAATGAAATAGCAGAATTAAGTTTCTAATAAAATATATTAGGATGGCAGGCTTCCAATGGGTACTTTTCCCCTCAGATTCAGGTCATGGTTTATAAAAAATGTTTCTTTTTGCCACAGGTACCACTTGGGTAAGTGAAATTGTGGACATGATTTTAAATGAAGGAGATGTTGAAAAATGTAAGCGAGACTTTATAAATGTGAAAGTTCCAATGTTGGAAGTGGCTGTCCCTGGACTAAGAATATCAGGTAATTTTAAGCCATTTGGAAATTATAATTTTGTAATATTACTTATTTAACATATTAATTATTGTGTTTATGATTTCCACTAAAAATGTAGTAAATTTGGAAATTTAAAATGGAAGTTTGAAAGCAATACAATAACTGAGGCATATAGAGAAACTGCAGTTTTAGTCTATAACATATTTGGGTATGGTAACCAAAAATGAATGAATTTTGTTGTAGAAAACAATTAAAAATTTAGTTGATAACATCAAAAAATTCCTTATATTTTATTGACTTTTACTGTGTAGAATTTGGTGGAGTAGAGCAATAAGTTCCTAATTAGAACTTTGCTGTAGTTAAATAAAGAAAGAAGTATCAATACCTTTTAAAAATAAAATTTATTATTAATGTCATTTATTATTTCACAAATATTTATTGAATGTTTCTAAATAATTATGTACTGTTATATGAGATAGATACAAAATGATTAGTAAATTAGCTGTCCTAACCCCAAGGAGCTTATGGTAATGATGGGACATTAAATAAGTAAACTACCAATATGTGAATATTATTGGTCTTATGTATCCATAGAATAGGACTCTATGAAAGAAAACAACAGGAAAGTTTACTTTAGACTGGATGATTAGGGATATCTCTCCTGAATTAAGACCTAAAACCATCATATGGTTGGAGGAAGCATATTTCAGGAAGGTGAAGTATTAGCTATAAAGACCTAGATGTAAAAAAGGCATTGGCATAGTCCTGGGATTTAAAAAGCAAAAACAAAACAACAACAATAATGAAAGAAGGGAAGAATGAAATGCAAAACAATTGGAGGCTTGCTGGGGGACAGATCATGTAGGACTTGTAATTTTTAAGAAATGAGCTGAGAGAGAATCAGAAAAGTATAATGTCCTAAAGGCAAGTGAGAGGTGTTAAGAAGTGAGGCCTGGCTCTCTAGTGCTGCTGGAAGCCTGGAATAAGTTCAGTGAAGAAATTGTATGTCAATTTAAAGAGCAGAATCCAAATGCTCTTGCCTACTGGAGCTAGTTGCTTACACAGGCAGAGAAGGACCAACTGGGCATGTGTCATTCTTCCTGTGTGGTTGCCTGAAGTCAGAGGGAAAATGCTAAAGCTTGGAACTAAAGGACAAGCAACCAAATGAGTGTTAGAGTGACCTAAGACTCCTTGCCCATAGAAAAGTATGAAATAAAAAAGTGGTAGAATCAAAGTAATCAGGAATAGGGGAGTTGGAGATTATTTGTGGGAGACAGGGGGTGGAGGTGGTTAGTAAGGCTGTGCAGCATTGCCAGAGAGTGAGTAGGTGAGGTACACCAGGTAAAGGAGGATAAACTGGCACTCATATTTAGTCTGGAGCCCGCATGTGAATACTTGTGGTGTCATTACATATTCCCAACATTTATATTTATGCATGCAAAGGGTTCATTTAAAGGATATCAATGACAAAACAATTACAAGACAAAAGAAAGTTAAGGGCCGGAAAAGGAACAACAATGTGGGAAAACTTCACAAAAGAAATAGACAGAAGAGTTCATGTCATGGCACTGAGGAATAGTGAGTTGTGGAATGTTATGATCTCTCATTTCTATATGCTGAGTAAAGAGGCTGTAACTACCAGATGGGTAGAAGCATAATGAAAATAGGCATTTTATAGATAAACAATTAACTTTTTCTTATAAAATTCAGGATACCCAATTGAATCTGAAGTTCAGATAACAATTTTGTTAGTACTAGAGGCCCGATGCATGAAATTCATGCAAGAGTAGGTCCTGTCAGGACTGTTGTTCCACTGTTAGACCATTTGGTCAATTTGCATATTACAGTTTTATTATTATAGGTAAGTATATCCCAAATATTACATGGGAGATACTTATGCAAAAAGGCATCTGTTGTTAATCTGAAATTCAAATTTAACCAGAATTTCTGCATCTTTATTTTCTAAGTCTTCCAACTCTATCTTCAGTGATATAAAGGGGTTTTCTTAATACAACCATGTGCTACGCACTACTCTCTAGAAAGCATTTGCTGGTAAACAAAACAAACACTATCCCTGTGTGTTTGGGGGTGGTGACAAGGAAGACAAACGAGAACTGACAATAAACCAATGATAAATGAATGATGAAAGCAAACTAAGTGCTATAAAGAACATTTAAAAAGGATGTTTTAGTAGAGAGATACTGAGTGACTTTTTAGCATCTGCAATAAAATTCTGTAAACAGTTGAAACATAGGATTGCTTTGAATGAGTGAGTCAGATAAAATTTGGGACAGGTGTGTCTTCATATACAAAAGGTGGGAAGATAATGTAGGATTTACAGGTAATCTAGATGTTAGACTGGATATAAGTAATATTGTGAAGAGGACTTTATGATTTATTGGCTGTGAAACCTGAAAGAGGAAATGACAATTAATGAGATCTTGATGACTCTATAGGAGATGACATCTGTAACAGCTATATCTGGAATATGATAAAGGCCACACATCCATTAAGAGAATAGTAAGTGAAAAGGGTTAGCACAGCTCTTCCTAGCCTATGTCACAAATGCTCTATGTCTTTATTCTACAAGTAACTTCAGACTGGCCAAGTCACTTATGTAGTGAGATCCTCCTGATTCTCAACATGGAAAATAAATGGATACTTTCTGCTTCAAAGGAATTTATATATCCCTTGTCCAAAGACTTCATGTGAAACCAAGATCTACCACATATTAGGTGTATGACTTTGGGGAATTCAGCTAACACCTAAAAGTTACACAACATTTTTATTTTGCATATACATATGACCCATAAAGGAAATAATGAAAATGCAGAAAAAAAGCTGATGCTACACAAAAATGACATCACCGTTACTATAGTAGCTGATGTAAAACTATAGTTGATTTGAGACTTACTAGATATTAGAGAGAGAACATTTTTATAATTATTTATAGTATACACAGGTATGATAAAACCGAAGTGCTAAGATTGGTATTATTACTCCTCATTTTGGAGATGCAGAAAGTGAAGCATAGAGAATGTGATACTTTCACATGTCTCACAGTGAGTCAGTGATAGAGTTAGAATTTGAATTCAAGGAGACTAATCGCATATCCTATGCTCTTAACCATCATACAATATTGCCTCTTGGAATCTGGGTAAATAATTTCTATGATTAGTTTAAAATTTTGTAACATTATATACTGTTCAGAAATATTTTGAAAGGCTGGTTGAGAAAATCAGGAAATGCAGGGTCCTTGGAGACTCTAATATCTCCATATACCAAACTAAATTTTTCCAGGAGTAGAACAATTAGAGAAGAATCCATCACCCCGGCTTGTGAAGACACATCTGCCGATTGATCTCCTTCCTGAGTCTTTTTGGAAGAACAACTGCAAGGTGCCAGTCAATTTTTAATGTGACCCTTGACTCACTCACATCTATACTAATAAAAGGGTAATATGCTAATTAGACTGGAGACCTTCCAGACATCCTTCCAGAGAAAGCCATGTGGTGATGGGGTTGAGACAGAGGTGGTTAGGGGCAATCAGGCCAGGAGGGGAAGACAGTTGGAGGCAATCAAGCTGGTGTGGGGGAGGGGGAGTTAGGGGTGATCAGGCCAGAAGGGCAGTGCAGTTGGGGGTGATCAGACTGGCAGGGGGGAGGGCAGTTGGGGGCAATCAGGCTGGCAGAGGAGGGCAGGTGAGGGTGAGCAGCCTGGCAGGGGGGCGCACAGTTGGAGGTGAGCAGGCCAGCAGGGGGTGCAATTGAGAGCGAGCAGACTGGTTGGGGAGGCGACCAAGCCGGCAGGCAGAGTGGTTAGGGGTGATCAGGCAGGCAGGCGGGTGAGCGGTTTGGAGCCAGCGGTCCCAGATTTCGAGAGGGATGTCCTACTGTCGGCAGTTGGACATCCTCTGAGGGGTCCCAGATTGGAGAGGCTGCAGGCTGGGCTGAGGCCCCCCTCCCGCCCCCGTGAATGAATTTTGTGCACTGGTCCACTAGTAGTAAATAATTGCTCAGATTTTTTTTTTATTTGTTACCTTGAGAACTGAACTGCATAAGAAAGTGTTTCAATGAGTGTGCTTCAAGTATATTTTTTATCCTCACCCAAGGTTATGTTTTTTATTGATTTTAGACAGAGAGAAAGGGAGAGAGAGAGAGAGAGAGAGAGAGAGAGAGAGAGAAACATTGGCTTATTGCCTACCTTATGTGCTCATTGGGGATTGAATCCTCCACCTAGGTCAGTGATGGCGAACCTATGACACGCGTGTCAGCACTGACACGCGTAGCCATTTCTGATGACACGTGGCCGCATGCCGAGGATGAAACATTTGCTGCTCCTGAGGATGAAACATTTGCGACTAGAGTCTTGGAGTTAGTTTTTTCCTCAAAGTGACACACTACCCGAGTTATGCTCAGTTTTTTGGCAAAGTTTGACACACCAAGCTCAAAAGGTTGCCCATCACTGAGTAATCGCCCTGACTGGGAATTGAACCTGCAAACTTTTTGATTTATGAAACAACATCCAAACCAATTGAGCCCCCTGGCCCAGGGCTCAATTATTTTAGTATAATCCTACATACTAAAGGTTTCCAACATTATATAGCAACAGGATTCTCATCTCAACACAATATTGCTGCTGTTATTTCCCAGGTATCTCTGGGTAGTCTGGTCTTCTCTGAAAATTCAACATAGGATGTCAGTTCTTATGTGATTGGTAAAGTTCTCTGGTGAAACATTTATGACTGGATATTTGTTTTGGAGAAATTTTAAATTCAATTTCTTCAATAATTGTGGAGGTATTCAGATTATCTATTTTATCTTAGCTGACTTTTGCTAGTTTGTGATGTGTGAGGAATTCTAAGTTGTTGAATTTTGTAATGAAAAGCTATTTATAATATTCCATTCTTATTTTTTTAAACAGATGTTATTTTATAGCAATTTTATTTATTTTTAGACCAATTTTAGGTTCACAGCAAAATTGAATGGAAGTCAAAGCAATTTCCCATACATCCCTTGCCCTCACACACATTTAGATTCTCTGTTATCATCATCTCCCACTAGAGTAGTACATTTGTTACAATTGATGAACCTACATTGACACATCATTATCATAATTAGGGTTCTTTCTTGGTGTTGTATATCCTATGGATTTGGAGAAATACACAGTATGGAATTGGAATTACACAGTATGTAGACTTTACAGATTTTATTCTTTCTATCATGCATTTAACATTCTTCTATGTCTTTTCATGGTTTAATAGGTCATTTCTTTTTAGTGTTGAATAATATTCTATTATCTGGAGGCACCACAGTTTTTTTTACATTCACCTACTGAAAGACATATTGGTTGAATTATGAATAAAGCTACTACAAACAATCATGTGAACATTTTTCTGTGTACCTTATTTTTTTTAACTCTTTTGGGTAAATACCAGGTACTGCAATTGTTAAATTGTATGGTATGAGTATGTTTATTTTTTTAATTTTTTAAAATTGATTTGTAGACATTTCATGGATTTCAAATATGTTGCTTTCCTTGCCTGTATGTTAATTTTTCTCTTAAAAAATACCATCCATTGTTTTCTTCTCCTCCTGCAGATGATTTATCTGGCTCGAAATGCCAAGGATGTTGCAGTCTCATATTACCATTTTGACTTAATGAATAATTTGCAACCTCTTCCTGGCACCTGGGATGAATATCTAGAGAGATTCATGGCTGGAAATGGTAGGTAGGCCTTGGTCTAAAATTAATAAGTAATTTTTAATTTTTAATAATGCTATTAACTATTACTGCTATGACTTTTTCTTTTAAAAGGCTTATTTTTCCCAAGTCAGTAACAAGTATATCCAAATACCATTTAAAAAATTAAATCAAATATGTCTAATATTTTACTATGATATTCAATATATAAACTTGGTGTTAAACATAGGCTTGCCTGGCCAGCATGGTTCAGTAGTTGAGTGTCACGGTTCAATTCCAGGTTAGGGCACATGCCTGGGTTGGGAGCTCGATCCCAGTAGGGGCCTTGCAGGAGGCAGCTGGATCAATGATTCTCTCTCATCTTTTGATGTTTCTCTCTCTATCTCCCTTCCTCTTTGAAATCAATAAAAAATATATTTTAAAAGACAAAAACATTGGCTTAATGAAAATATTCTCTAACCTCTTTTTAGTTGCTAGAAATCCATTCTCAGTTTCTGTTCATGATTGAAATTGTTTACCTTGTCCAAACCATTAGTAAAATCTGTTATACACATATTTATAGTACTTAGATAAATATTTGATATGAGTACTTCATAAAAAGAATAGTCTCCTTCCATGGGAGTCTAAGTATAACCTATTGAAGGTCAATGTATTTTCAATTGAAATGCTTCCTTGTACCTTATATTTTAAAATCTGATTATTTGTAAATTGGCCTTACATTCTCAGTTCCCTTGATTATTAACATCCACAAAATGTTTGTACAATTTGATTTATTTTTCAGAAACAAATCTTTAATTTCATGAATGCTTATGGAAATAGGTTTTTTTGTTTTGTTTTGTTTTAGTGGCCTATGGTTCCTGGTTTAATCATGTTAAGAGCTGGTGGAAGAAAAAAGAAGAACACCCAATACTTTTCTTGCACTATGAAGATATGAAAGAGGTAAAATGGTAAAAATTCATTCTGAATAATTCCTCACTACATCCTGGGGTAAAAGGATTAATATAAAATTTTCAAAATGATATGATTGCTTTTCCAATTCTTCATGCCTGCTTATCCAAATCTTGTTAATATCATTAATGACCTTCTAATTGTGAAACCTTTAACATTTTTATTCCTCTGATCTTATTTATTTTGAGTACTTTTTCATTCTGAAAGTCTCTCCTCCATCTAACACATTATCACACTCTCATGGTTTTTTAGTGTATCTCTATCACTTGGTCATTTTTCTTTTTAAGCTACTTGCTTATATTTTGGTATTCATGTCCATGCCCACTATTGCCAAAACTATTTATGTGCTATTGATGTCCCCCAAACTTTATTTTAATTTCCACACTGCATTCAAACCCATGCTTTTATTAACATGAACATCAAATTTAACATGTTTAAAACTAAACTTATCTTGCTTCTGTCTCTCCAACATGTACTCCTTTTCTTCTTTTATTCTCTATTGGTTAATGATGTTGTATGTCCATTCAGTTTTCAAGACTTGAAAGCAAATTGTCCTCATTAACTTCCATGTAGTTAATGTAGTTCAACTAGATCCCAAACATCCATGGGTTCACATGCCCTATTATATCCTTCAAATGTGCTCTCCTCCTTTATTTTCTTTCTACCTTCCTCTTAGTCAGGGTCTCATAATTATTCATCTAGTCTCCTTATGAACCAGTATTAGTTTAAATACTACTGCAAAGCTCCAGGCCTATTCTGGGGCTATTTTACTCAAATTAGGCAAATGTGTAGGTGTGTGCATGCACATAGATGGGAAATATGTGGAAACCACATTTCTGTAGTTCTTAAAAGCCTGGGCATACAAATGAGAATACTTTTTAGATTTTCGGGTTCATGATGGAAGATACCATATCTACGATTCTTGTGATTGCATCCACAATACCTAATATAGCACCTATATTGTGTGAATAATAGATTGCTTGAATGAGTTAATAAATAAATGAGTAAGCAGTATTAAGAAACATTTTAGTGACAATCCTACTTTGCATACCAGAAATTATGCTTCAGTAAAATCTCCCTTGCTACACGTATATCTGATTAATCCCCAGGTTATTTGTCCTCGGTGTTTCTGTTCTGCACAGGATCCCACTTGTCACAGTTGTTTGCAGCCCATAGAGAATCTGTGGTCTAAATCTTACCAGTGTTTGAGGCAATTAATGTCAACTTGGTGGCATACACAGCTGTAAAACTAAAGTGGTTTTGATTAATCAGATTCAGTTACCTATTCTTTATAAGAGAGAAAATTGTTCTTCTGTTCCAAGTATCTCTCTTCCTGTACACGTGAGTAGCACTTGTTAGCTTTATGAAAAGAGCAATTTTAGCTTCTTAATATAGTTCTCTTTCTCCACAGAATGGAGAAATAAATTTCCTGATCTGGGCTGGCATCCAAATTCTGAGTCACACATCATGCTGTTTCCCACATGATGCTCTGGTGTCAACCTTTCCTCTTTATTCAGTTAACATGCCTTATTCAAATCAACTCATTTATATTGATTGATTTGCAGTGTAGTCTAATCAGCTTTGTAAGCATATCCAGATACTTGAATCCCCTTCAGATCTTCTATCCAGATAATAATTAAAATATAATGTTTTTCTACTGCCATACAGATATTCCTAGACAATGTTATACAAAGAGGTATAATGTAACAATATTAGAGCAAAATTATAATTACACTAGAGGCCCGGTGCACGAAATTCGTGCACAGAGGGGGGTTGTCCCTCAGCCCAGCCTGTACCCTCTCCAATCTGGGACCCCTCAAGGGATGTCCGACTTCCAGGGATCAGGCCTAAACGGCAGTCGGACATCCCTCTCACAATCCAGGACTGTTGGCTCCCAACTGCTTGCCTGCCTGCCTTCCTGATTGCCCCTAACCACTTCTGCCTGCCAGCCTGATCACCCCTAACCACTCTGCTGCCAGCCTGTTTGCCCCCAACTTCCCTCCTCTGCCGGCCTGGTTACTCTTAACTGCCCTCTCCTGCAGGGTTGATCACCTCCAACTGCCCTCCCTTGCAGGCCTGGTCCCTCCCAACTGCCCTCTCCTGCTGGCCATCTTGTGGTGGCCATCTTGTGTCCACATGGGGGCAGGATCTTTGACCACATGGGGGCAGCTATATTGTGTGTTGCAGTGATGATCAATCTGCATAGTATTCTTTTATTAGATAGGACAGAGGCCTGGTACAGGGGTGGGGGCCAGCTGGTTTGCCCTGAAGGGTGTCCTTGATCAGGGTGGGGTTCCCTTGGGGCGTGGGGCAGCCTGAGCGAGGGGCCTGTGGTGGTTTGCAGACCGGCCATGCCCCCTGGCAACGCAAGTGGAGACCCTGGTAACTGGAATTTATTTTCCTTCTACAATTGAAACTTTGTAGCCTGGAGCAGAGCCAAGCCTGGGGCTCCCTCCGAGGCCTGCAGCCATTCATTTGTGTTGGGGTTATAATTGAAACTTTGTTGCCTTAAGCGGGTGGGCCCGGCCAGGGTGTGTGGAAAGCTTTGCTTCCCCTGTTGCCGCCGGCAACCCTGGCCTGCTTTCTCAAGCTCCATTCTGCTGCCATTTGTTTGAATTTGTTTACCTTCTATAATTGAAACTTTGTAGCTTGAGTGGAGGCTTAGGCCTGCAACGGCTGGCAGAAAGCTTGGCTTCCTCTGTTACCTAGGAAACCTTGCTCTCTGTGGCTGTAGCCATCTTGGTTTGGGTTAATTTGCATACTCGCTCTGATTGGATGGTGGGCGTGGCTTGTGGGCATGGCTTGTGGGTGTGTCGGAGGTATGGTCATTTTGCATATTTGTCTATTATTAGATAGGATATCAAGAATAAAATTCAGAGAGAAGCCTAATTAGTTGCATCTAGTTTATGAGTGACTGCATAAATTCTCAATGAGGTGAAAGAGAAATGCAAGAGAGGGAGATTCAATAGGAGTCAGCACCCTGTATTTGAAATTGTGCTGGTTTATAAAGTAAAATCACCATAGATACTTGGACTATGGCCAGATTATTCTCCAAACACATTGAATCCCTAAGAGAAATTGCTCTCTATTTGCCTGTTCATCTATGTGTTTTCCTAGTACTACTACTAACTTTTCTTTTGGCTTTTTCTTCACTATCATCATTTCTGACTTTTTACTCATTCTAAGCATTGACACCCCTTAATTAGCCATTTTATTTTTCTCTCATCAAGGCCTCACACATAAAATATTATCATAACTTCCCTTCTAGAGACCTCCTTGCCAAAAAATACGCATGTGTAAACATGCATGTGCACACACACAGGCACAGAGTTAATAAGACACGTTATTAAAAGCTATTTCTTTCCTTTGGCATTACAGATACAGTCCAAATCCTTCAACAAGATATCTAAGGATGTTCCTAATTTAAACCCAACTTATCTTTCCAGTTTTATAGCCTCTCTCATTCCTACAAAAAACTCAGATCTAACTCCAACCATTTTGTGTTTTTTCTCCCTTGAACTATGAGACACTAATACCTCCAAGAGTTTTAACTTTTTCATTATGGAAAATTCACTGTCCAACACCTCAAAAGACCACACATGTTGCTAAATTAGATCCACCTTTTTAAACTCAGCATAGATATCACTTACTCAAAATCTTTCTAGACATATCCATGCAGATTTTAGTTTGGCATCCTAAAAAGTTACAAAAATTAAGTTTATGTCATTAAAATAACCCATTTCTCATATTTTATTCTTATTATCCTCAATGGCTAATTAATAATTTAGGTCTCAATGACTTTGCTCATTTATTAGTTTATTTCTAATTATTTATGTCTAAGCAAGGTCTAATCAGTATACCTTAAAGCAAATATACTTGAAGTTGTCCATGAATTTATTATTTTTGTTTTTAAATACTGTTACTAAAAGCAAGAAAGAAAAATTTTAAAATATGTTTTTATTATTTTTTTTGGAGAGAGAGGAAGGGAGAAGGATACAGAGATAGAAACATCAATGAGAGAGAAACATCATAGATTGGCTGCCTCCTGCATGCCCACTACTGGGGATTGAGCCCACAACCCGGGCATGTGCCCTGACCAGGAATTGAACCTGTGACCTCTTGGTTGACGCTAAACTCCTGAGCCACACTGGTTGGGCAAAATAAGTTTTTATTAAAAGCAGAAAAAGAAAGGTGGAAAGAATAAAAAGATATTGGGTCTCTAAAACATGCACAATTAAAATCTGATTACAAATTGATTAAAATGGGTTTTAAGATTATTTTCTATAAGTATTGTTAATATTTAGCTCAAGGTTTATTCTTATTGTATTTTTAATGTAAACTAAAAATATAAGATTTGTAACAAACAAAACATTTCTACTCTATTTTTGCTAAACATAAAATATTGATTCAATATTCAAAATAAACATTTATGAACACATATTATAGTTTTTACATTAATTTTACCATTTTCTTGGATATGTCTCTTACCCACTAATAGAATCCAATGAAGGAAATCAAGAAGATTGCTACATTTCTAGAGAAAAACCTAAATGATGAGATCTTGAATAAGATCATCTATCACACCTCATTTGGAATGATGAAGGACAACCCTCTGGTGAATTATACACATATACCAAGTACAGTGATGGATCAGAGTAAATCCCCATTTATGCGCAAAGGTGAATATTTTTCTAAGTTTAGGTTTCATTTTTACTTTGTTATATATTACTCTGAAATGAGGATTAACTTTGTGATCTCTACCAAATTACTTAACCAGTTTGGGTATCAGTTTCCTCATCTGTAAAATAAGGACACTAAAAATAATAACCACACAACATTGCTGAATCAGATTAGAAATTACTAAAGGAAATAATGCTTGTAAAACTATTGTCAGAATACCTTGAGTATTTGGTACATATTTCTCCTTGTATTTGCTACTCTGCTACATGGGAGTGGTCTTGTTAATTCTGAGTCATTCCAAATTTGTTATATCTAAATCCTCAATCTTTGTCTAAATTGGCATAGACCTCCTTCTCAGTGATAAACTAATGTCATTCCGTATAGTAACATGTTCTTTAAAGTCCCCGTATTATTTAGGAAACTTTGTTAAAAAGGATTCACCAAGAGAAAAGACTTTTTTTTTACACTATGGGAAGTTATGTTACCTAAAACTTACTTCCATTTTGGCTTGTTGTATATGATTTGTGTTAAAATGTTTTATTAATGATAAAAATAATGCATTTAACAAATTATTAGCTTAAGCAAATTTAAGAAGTTATGCACCTAATAATGCCACCTCTGTTTTCAATATTCTTTACTGAATTGGAGGGGAAGGGTGGAATTTCAGTTGGTGCACTGGGAAGTAAACATAACCCTGGGAATGGATTTGGGATAGGAATGTGTAGAAGAAACGCCTTAATTTTGAAAGAGTATATGGTTACATTTCTTATAAAACATTTTCCTCCAGAACTTATTACAATGGAAAATAGTTTCAGCGTTTTAAAATTGTGTTTGATTTTCCAAAATACTATATTTAACTTTTCAAAAGCAACTTCTGGTATAAGAAGGCAAAGCAAATGTTTCATCGTAAATAGTGAAATACAAATTTGAACATAAAACAACTAATAATACACACACATTTTCTGATGGGAGACTAAGAAGAAAAACTTATTCCAGGTGATTTACTGAAACTTCTAGAATAGTTTTATCCCCAATAATATGAGAATTGATACCATTGCATGATCCTCATTAGAGTATAGAGGTAGAGGAGATAAGTTCAGTATCTGAGTCATATGATTTCTCCAACTTCAACCTAAAAGAGTGCATAATGGCTTAATAAGAGAGAGAGTTTTTACAAGCCCTCTAGAAGTGGTAAAGAACATGTCCTTTATGGTCAGATTGATCTGGAATTTATCCAGACTCTGTCACTCCCCTAATTTATGACTTGGAATACATTAATTAATCTGCCAAAACTCTGATTACATCACTAAAAATAGAGAAAGTACTAGCATCTATGGCACAGGTTTTGGGGGAAGATTAAGGTAAATGATATGTAAGCATTTGGAATATTTTTCTGATCATAAAATAATACACAAAAAAGTAGCAAGTCTTATTACTTTAAACAATTCAAGATTCCTCTATCCATTTATTCATTCATGAATTCAATATACTTTTAAAGAATACACACTCATTCATTAAGTTATATGTAGAAAAAACTCTTTATAAATACCTATAGTTAGCACATATTCTATAGAACATACAAGGTTGAATGGCACATGCATCTGTTTCAGGAGGCTCATAATGCAATGCAAGAGACATGCATATAAATGGATGCTGAAAAGGGCTCAAAATGATATGACCAAAGGGCCATTCAAGTCTTGAAGAATTCTATGTTGAATAAATCAATGTTATAATTTAGCCACACAGTGGTAAAGGTAGTAGGGACAGGATAAATGATGTCCAATATTTATACCTGTGTCCCAAATTACAACAAAGCAGAAAAATCTGGGCTTTGGCCCGCATTTATTGTATCAGAAAAAGAAGTTACACATTCCTTACTCTTATAACACAAATATATTTATATGTGTTAATTTATATTGAAAATAGAAGATCATTGGAGTACTTTATATGTGAATCTTTACTGTTTAAATCTGTGCTTTCTGTTTTATAATGACATCTTCACATATGTACTATCTTGAATATACACTACCCTCATATACATTCCTAAGAGCTCTTGCCATCAGGCACACATAGAACAAAGAATAATAACCAGGGAAACAACTTAAGGGGATGTTTTTCATTAAAAGGACTTGAAATCTTCATCAAGCCATCACAAGTTAATATAGACACAATGCAATAGGACATATTTAATATTTCATAATATAGCAAAGTAAATGTTTCCCCCCAAGCATATTGACAGTACATTAAATTTTATTTTTCAAATAAATATAAGAATCCAAGTTTAAGAAACTAAATAAATTTATGTCACAAAAGTTTACTTTTGAAAAGATAATTCAGGAATGTTATGTCTTGATGCTATTCTTCTCATCTAAAGTGCAAATACAATAGAAGTCTACTCAACTCAGAAATAACAAGTATCATACAAGTATCATACCATCCTCATTTATGCATAAGTAAGAACTGATACTTATTAGCTCTCTATTTTATGGTTTGGTTGTGCTGATGAACACTCCTTTGTACAGTTTCCAAAAGTAACTCATGGAATAAAATATGCCCTGGCCAGTGTCCAGTTATAATCCATGACTTGGGAAATTTATAAACTCTAAAAGGATTTCTTTCAGGAAACTCCACATTGTACAACCCATAAATTTGGACAAGAACATTAACCCTTCTCAGAATGTGTCTTTAAATGTCAGACTCTATAGTTATAAGCCATCTTCTAGGGGGGAGGAATTACCAGTAAAAGAGAAATGACATTTTAAAGTATTCAGATACAAGGAAAGTCTTTCTTCAACTTTTCTTACATTTTCTTTTGGTATATGCTAGCTTTACCTTCATAATGGAAATATTTTATTCCTTCACATGTTTTTGTATTTCTTGTTTTTAGGGATTGCAGGTGACTGGAAGAATTACTTCACAGTGGCCCAAAATGAGAAATTCGATGCCATTTATAGGAAGGAAATGTCTGGAAGTACTCTTCAGTTCCGCACAGAGCTTTGAAGAGTGTACACTGCAAATCTGAATGAACTGACCTGTAATTTGTTGAAACAAGGGTAGTTGTGATTTGATGTGGGCAATCAAATGGGGTTTAAAAGGAACAAATGTGCTTTTAAAACTTTAATTTTCCAGTGTCATTAATCAGTTCCCAGTTTTGCTCCTGACTCTGAGCTTCCGAATTTTGTAAAGATCAATCATTACCTTTTTGTAGACTATTCTTGCCTTTTCCTAGTACTGCCAAGAAAATATTTATCCTACTCAATCTCCATATATTTGGTCTAAAAATTATGTTTCCCTCCCTATTAACATGGCACAAGAAATGTTGTTTGCACACTGACACCATCTTTCCTAGCTCTGTCCCTATTTCCCTTTGTTGAAAACTTAATTCTGGGCACACTGTTCCATGGCTGTTTTCTGGGTTTCAAGATGTTCCTTGCAGTGTCTCTATTTTGATAACATGCTTCATGTCCCACATCATGTAGTTTAGATTTTGGAAATGTGTGTGTCCCTAATCTACGTACACATCCAAATTTCTAATTTCTGAGTTTACAAAGGTGAAAGGTCATTAGTCTCCCTTGGGCTCTTTCCTGATAACTGGGCATCTACTCTGAGACCCGGACTGGGGGCTGGAACCTGTTTTCTGGGGAGAATCCTTCCTAGATCTTATCAGCCTCTTCTTAACTTCTGAGAATTGCCTATTGTTGGGCGCTGGTCTCCATTTGGGAACTTTAGTTTATTTCCTCTTGTGTCTGAACAGGTTTGGATCCCTTATTACCCCAGAAAAGATCATAACTGAGGCTAAAATTTCCCAATCTGGTGTCTAAGGGATGCTCTCTAGGCTGAATATCCACTAAGCCATACCCAACGTCCCTTCTTTCCACTATCTCTCACTATACCTCTCAGTTTGGGCTCTTCAATATGTCTCCTAGGAACATTTATTTATTACAGTTTTGCCTTGGAAGTAATTATTTCTATCTTCCTATGCAGCAAGATCTTTTGCCTGCAAGTCATGTTTCATGTGCCAAGTTAAATGCCAAGCCCAAGTTCCCAAACTAAAGCTTGGTTCAAATGCCCTGGGCCCTTACTTGTTTTGGGGAGGAGTTCTGACACATGACAAACACCCTGAGTCACAACTGAGATGGCTACAATAACTTGGGTACAATATTTTGCCTTTATAGGCAAATCTCTGCTGTCAGCCACTGCACCTGGAATAGCTCTCAAGCTTGTAACTTGTCTTTCTCAACACCAGTAGAGGACTGATCTAATGCCAACTGCAAAGCTTCTAGGAGTGGTATAGCTATGATCTTAGAAATAATTGTTTTGACATTTGTTATCTATCTTATGTATTATAAATTATTTCAGGGAGTGAAATGTGTGTGCATGTTTCTTAAAAACATGTTTAATTAATCTTGAATAGCTAAGGGTATTGTGGAACAGTTCCAACTTTCTAGAATATTCTTGCCAACAAGGAGTAAAGCCAATCATGTATCTATTTGCTTTATTATCTTTATTAATAATATGCTAATGTGGTATGGACTTCTGATGCTATGGTTTATTTAATATATATATATCTTAACTAGCCTTTAATCTGTGTAATAGATTGGCTGCACTAACTGCCTCCACTAGCAGGATACAATAATTTACACTTTTCCTAGTTGTCCTTTGTGGAAATATGTCTCTGTAACTGGACTTTACTCAAAAAAACTGAGTGATCTTTAGCTCTGCTCCAGGTAGTTTTCTAGGCACGGTGGATAGAGTGGAGAAAACAGTAGAATATAAATTGTCCTTACATTTCTTACAGGTCACTGCCTCTTATTCATGTTTTTTTTTTTTTCTTTTCTTTTCTTTATTGATTAAGGTATTACATATGTGTCCTTATTGCCCCATTGCCCCCCAACCCCTCACTCATGCCCTCACCCCCCCCTGGTGTCTTGTGTCCATTGGTTAGGCTTATATGCATGCTTACAAGTCCTTTGGTTGATCTCCTCCCCTTACCCCCACTTTCCCCTACCTTGCCTCTGAGGTTTGACAGTCTGATTGATGCTTCTCTGTCTCTGGATCTGTTTTTGTTCATCAGTTTATGTTGTTCATTATATTCCATAAATGAGTGAGATCATATGATATTTATCTTTCTCTGACTGGCTTATTTCGCTTAGCATAATGCTCTCCAGTTCCATCCATGCTGTTGCAAATGGTAAGTATTCCATTGTGTAGATGTACCACAGTTTTTTAATCCAGTCATCTGCTGATGGGCACTTAGGCTGTTTCCAAATCTTAGCTATGGTAAATTGTGCCGCTATGAACATAGGGGTGCATATATTCTTTCTCTTATCCATGTTTTCATCTCTGATTCAAATGGCAACATTCCGGTTCACTCACTCCTCAGATTACACTGCACAGTATTACTCCCATTAGAATTCCAGCTTTAAAAGTACTGAATATCTTTTGTAACTATTCAGAGAACTGCCACCAAATTAATTTCCTTGAAACAGTGAATTTGTCATTATCCCCCCACCCCCAGTAATCATTGCTATAATAAAAAAAATAATAAAAAAAACACAACACACACACACTTAGATTAACCTCATTCTATTTCCCTCTAACCCATGGCACCTGATGTGCGGACAGTAATAGCAAATATGTGGCAATGATGTGATTACTCCCTCTTTCATGGCACCTCACTAATCAATTCAAGGAATTGTTTTTTAAGAAGCCAAAATATGGCTTAAAAAATCTCTTCATCGTGACATTCAAAGCAAGTACTGGAACTTGTTTAGAGTACCTATTGTAATAGGTACCTATTATGAATCTTTGTCATTATTGGTAAAAGGGAAACAGGCAAAAAGACGCTTAAGGGAACAGTATCTTGGATCATTCTTTAGTGAGATACTTAAACTTTAGAAAACCAAGTAAATAACGTTTTAGTTTTCTCATCTGTAAAATTAAGTAATTGGTTTGTATTTCTTCCACATCCTAAAATTGCCTGACTGCATTTGCTTTCTGCATCCTGACAATAGTAATTAAACAGTTTTCACATGTGTTAACATGTGTACATGTATATATGTAAATACATGTTTATATGTAAATGTATACACATATCTCATTGGTTCTGTTTCTTTGATGAATACAATGCATATTCTGAACTTTATTGCTGCTCTATGTTTTCATGAAAGTTTTGGACCAACTCATTTGATCATTCACAGTTATTGGTAAGTATTGTGAACTTCCAATGAGTTAGAAGTATTTAAAGCTATAAGAGTCCTTCCCCATAACTTTTCTATCAGATAGTGTGAAACACAAAGCATTCAAACTTATATGCCAACATCTATTAGCAAGGAGGCCAAAATATAGTCATATCTCCTTGTTCTCTGCCCTATTAAGCACTCTAAAATACATGTCATGAAAGATGGTCCTGAGTGAGATGGAAAACTGTACTTAAGAGTAGTGAGAATACGGTGACTAGGTCAGAATTCTACTGGTAAGGCATCATTCTAATTGTCTAGTTATCTTAAAGGTTTATCTGTAGTGCCTTTAAAAGAATGGCAAAATGACTTTATCAAGACTTATCATCTAATCTTTAATTACCAATGCTACATATTTACTTAAAGAAAATTATTTAACCTGATAAACATTTCAAAAGTTGGAAAATGCTATTAATATATACTGTTTCCAATTTATTATTTCTGATAAAGTTTTTTTATTGTGTGCTTTAAATAACTTTTCATTATAACTTTTGGATTTATAATAGCATGTTCCATCTGACACTTCCACTTATTGGTAATGCCAATCATATTATCACATGAGTTACATCAGATTTATTTTTATTAGCATTTTATTATTTTATGGACAAGAACATCATGTAAATTCAGATAAGATGTAGGATTATACAATATTAATAACCCATCATCAATATCATAGCTTCTCCTTTGCAGAATTATAAGCTAATTGACTTAACACTTTTTATATACATTGGAGAAAATATCAAGTGCTCTCAAATTCTAAGGACAGTGTATTGGTCAGCATTCAACTTGACCCTTTAAAGAAAAGATTATACAAAAAAAAATTATTATCTTAACAGATGAACAGACCTTGAAGAAAAAGAGAAATGAATAGATTTGCCATTTACTAGACCTCAGTAATACTTTATTTTTATTGTCTAGTCTTAGTGGCATTTAAGTGCAAAGGTTTATGGGTCATACTGCAAGGAGCTCCTGGGTTCTGTAAAGGTTGCTTCAGAGGTTGCCAAGGGACTGGAGGCAATAGAGGTGATGGGCATTTGCCCCCCGACCCCTGGTTTTAGATACACCAGTTGTGCTTTTTTGTTTCTTTAATAAGCTTTCATCTAGAACAGTTTTAGATTTATAGAATTATTCCCAAGATAGTACAGAGGATTCCTGGGTACCCCATACTCAATCTCCCCTACTAGTAATATTTTACATTATTATGGTATATTTGTCACATTTAATAAACAAATATTTATACATTACTATTACCTACAGTCCAACATTGTTTAGATTTCCTTTGTTATTTTATAATGTCATTTTCTATCCCAGGACCCCATTCAGGGCACCATGTTATATTTAACCATCATGTCTTCTTAGTTTTCTTTTAGGTGTGAAAGTTTCTCAAACTTTTCTCTGTGTGTTTTTTATAATCTTGATTTTTTTTTTTGAGTTAGCTATTTTGTAGAATGTCCTTTATATGGATACTAGAGGCCTGGTGCATGAAATTCGTGCACAGGGGGGGGGGGGGTCCTTCAGCCCAGCCTGCACCCTCTCCAATCTGGGACCCTTCGAGGGATGTCCCTCTCACAATCCAGGACTGCTGGCTCCCAACCAGTCACCTGCCTGCCTGCCTGATTGCCCCTAGCTGCTTCTGCCTGCCAGCTTGATCACCCCCTAATCACTCCCCTGCCAGCCTGATCAAAGCCTAACTGCTCCCCTGACAGCCCGATTGCCCCTAACTGCCTTCCCCTGCCAGCCTGGTCACCCCTAACTGCCCTCCTCTGCTGACCTGGTTGCCGCTAACTGCCCTCCCCTGCAGGCCTGGTTCCCCCCAACTGCCCTCCCCTTCTGGCCTGGTCACTCCCCTGCCAGCCTGGTCCCCCCCAACTGTCGTCTCCTGCCAGCCTGGTCACCCCCAACTGCCCTTCCCTGCAGGCCTGGTCCCCCCCAACTGCCCTTCCCTGCAGTCCTGGTCCCTCCCAGCTGCCCTTCCCTGCAGGCCTGGTGCCCCCAACTGCCCTCCCCTGTAGACCTGGTTGCCTCCAACTGCCCTGCCCTGCAGGCCTGATCACCCACAACTGCCCTCCATCTTGTGGCGGCCATCTTGTGTCCACATGGGGGCAGACATCTTTGACCACATGGGGGTGGCCATCCTGTGTGTTTGAGTGATGGTCAATTTGCATATTACTCTTTTATTAGATAGGATATGTATTACTTTTATCATGGCTATAATAGGATAATGTGTTTTGGGGAAAAAGACCATAGAGTTAAAATACCATTATCATCACATGACATCAAGGATATACGTATACTAACTATATGACTTATCACTGTTGTGTTGACCTTGATCACCTACTTAAAGTAGTGTTTATTAAAGTTACTCTTTGTTTTTCTTTCCATATTATACACTTTGGAAGAAAATCACAGTCTATAGCTTAAACTTAAGAAGCAGGGAGTAATGGTTTACCCTCTGAAAGGTGGAAATTATTTAGAATTCTTATCCTTGGGAGATGTTTTAAAACTCTCCTGCTATTATTTATTTATAATTGATTTATATATATTAGTAAGGATTTATGGATATTTATTTTATACTTTTTGTTAGTATTAAGTAATACTGTATTTTCTTGCTCAAATTTTTCCAGTTTTGTCCATTGAAAACTCTTTAATTTCTTGTTCCATGTTGTTAGCTGGCTTAAAAATGTAAATATATCTTGCAAATTACTGAGAGTCAAAGAAGTTTCTGATTTCATTAACATATATATTATATATCAATTATATAGTATAAAATTAAATAATGTATGTGGAATAATTATTATATTTTATATCTTGTTAACATTTGCATTGATCATTTATTAGATGCCAGGCAATCTTGTAGAAGTACAAGTATACCTGTTATACAGTGAGGAAACCCAAACTTTTCGCTAGGCTTTAAATCTAAGCCTATTTGACTCCAAAATGTCATTCTCAACTGCTGTATGACCCTATATCTAATTATCCTATCTAACAAAAGAGTAATATGCAAATTAACCACCACTCTGCTACACCCACAAGCCACGCCCACAAGCCACACCCACCAGCCAATCAGGAGCGAGTATGCAAATTAACCCAACCAAGATGGCTGTGGCCACAGAGAGCAGGAAGGAGGCTTGGGTTTCCCTGGCAATGGAGGAAGCCAAGCTTTCTGCACACCCTGGCCGACCCAGGCCTCCCCTTAAGGCTACAAAATTACAATTATAGAAGATAAATAAATCCCAACAAAAATGGCGGCAGCCACGGAGCTGGAGAGAGAAAGAGGCTTGAGTTGCCCCCAGAGATGGAGGAAGCCAAGCTTTCCGCACACCCTGGCCTGCTTTGGCCTCCTCTTAAGGCTACAAAGTTTCAATTATAGAAGATAAATAAATCCCAACAGAAATGGCTGCCATCACGGAATGAGCAGAAGGCTTGGCTCCGCTCCAGGCTACAAAGTTTCAATTGTAGAAGATAAATAAACCCCAGATACTATGGCCTCCACTTGGATTGCCGCGGGGCATGGCTGGCTAGCAAACCACCACAGGCCTCTCGCCCAGGCCACCCCACGCCCCAAGGGCACCCCCACCCTGATCCGGGACACCCTTTAGGGCAAATGAGCTGGTCCCCATCCATGCACCAGGCCTCTATCCTATCTAATAAAAGAGTAATATGCAGATTGACCATAACTCCAACACACAAGATGGCTGCCCACATGTGGTCAAAGATCCTGCCCCCATGTGGACACAAGATGGCCACCACAAGATGGCCAGCAGGGGAGGGCAGTTGGGAGGGACTAGGCCTGCAAGGGAGGGCAGTTGGGAGGGACCAGGCCTGCAAGGGAGGGCAGTTGGAGGTGATCAAGCCTGCAGGGGAGGGCAGTTAGGGGTGCCCAGGCCTGCAGAGGAGGGAAGTTGGGGGCAAACAGGCTTACAGGGGAGCAGTTAGACATCAATCAGGCTGGCAGAGGAGTGATTAGGGGTGATCAGGCTGGCAGGCAGAAGCAGTTAGGGGCAATCAGGACGGCAGGCAGGCGAGCAGTTGGGAGCCAGCAGTCCTGGATTGTGAGAGGGATGTCCGACTGCCCATTTAGGCCATCGGGATCGGGCCTAAATGGGCAGTTGGACATCCCTTGAGGGGTCCCAGATTGGAGAGGTGCAGGCTGAGCTGAGAGACACCCCCCCACCACACAAATTTCGTGCACCGGGCCTCTAGTATGTAAATAATACCCTTTAAATATTAGATATTAGATCACTTCTTAAAACCCTACCATAAACATAATTAGGCAACAGTGTCCAAGATGACAATGTAAAGGTTTCAAGCTCTGTCCACTCTCACAGCCCAACTATTGAAGGGACATTGCCTATAAACCTGTGAGGATTAAATTTATTAATGCTTTCCTGCTATAAGCTATGTTATGTTGTTTCTTGTCATGTTTAAATAAAGATGACAATTCCATAGTTCAAGCTCATATGGGGTAATGTAATTTTTGAGTGTTGACTTAAAAACTACTAATTTGAAAGAAATATTTTTTTAAAAAGTCTCTGTTGAAATGCATTAAGTCCAAGTAAATGACTAATAAGACAGTTTGTGTAATGCACCTTATTTATAAGATGAGGACTGACTGTACTCTGTTCTGTTCTATCCTATTCAGGGAGGGAGAGAACAAGCTGCCATAAATATTGTGGAGAAACTTCCCATGCAACTTTAAATATGGGGGCAGGGGGGAGAAGGTGATAGAACAAAATATTTTCTCACAACTTGTGTTGTCTCTATCCCCGCCCTCCAGTCTTATTAGCAGGAGTACCAAAGTTCCTGAGTTTACTGAAAGCTTATATCAAGAAAACAAGATTCTTGTGGTTCTACTTGGAGTTTCTGACAAGATAGCCTGGGACAGGATGCTCCAAATTATGCATTTTACATAAACATCAAAGCTAATTCAATGACTGTATTATCTGGTGCTATTTCCAAGTGATGACCATTAACTACTCTTGTTTTACAAGTAACTGCCAGGTAGATGGATGGACATATAGATGATAGATAGATATATAGATAGATAGATAGATAGATAGATAGATAGATAGATAGATAGATAATAGATAGGTAATAAATAAACAGATAGATAGATAATAAACAGATATAATGACTACCAAGACACTTCTTTTGTATTTGAATTTATCTTTAGAAATGCAAAAAAAACAACCACATTAATCAAATAAAACTTAATTTAAAAAGAGGAAGCAAGTCCAGGGAATTATAGAGCTCAACTCTGGGCCTTTGTCCAAACATGCACTGTTTTAAAAATAAAAGAAGTGGGTGACTTTTCCAGTAGTTTGCAAACTATTTGTTAGCTTAAAGAACTGGTGTAGATTTAATTTCATTGAGAACTTTTTTACTTAATTCCTGGTAATTATACCTTCCATTGAATAAAAGCTAAATCTTTAAATACATTAGTATGTGGGAAAACTATATTCTGCCATTGTTTTGCCCGAATTCTTATTGACATATTTTGGGCTCTTAGGTTTGAAGCACACCGGGTCTGTGCAACAAAGCCAAAACACAAAAAGAATAAACCAGGAAAAGGCAAGAATAGAATATAAATTAATTACATAATAGAGTAAAATCTTGTCAAAACAGCCTGTTAGTGAAGGCATAGTATTTGAGTGGTACAAAACTTCTATCCCAATACCTAAATTTTCTTTTACTAATGCACTTTTACAATGTTTTTTAAGTATAGCACACACACAGACTAGTGTACAAACCTTAAGTATCCCGATAAATCTTCCCAAGTAAACATATCATGGTAACCAGATCCATATCTTAAGAAATAGGGCAATACCAGTCTTCCCATCCCTTGTACTTCCATGGAGATACCCAGTTGAAACTGTACAATTTACTAAAAACAAGTCCTTTCCTCGCTGTGCTGCAGCCAGCTTTGGTATAAATCAGGTGTTCATATATGTGAAAGAAACCCATATATGTGGGTTTCTTTCTGACGTCTGTTTTATTCTGTAGGTCTGTTTTTCTATTCATGCTTCAGCACTGTACTGCTTTAATTAATATAACATAAAATATAATGGAGATTCTGATCGTACAACATCTCCAGTTACACTTTTTCTTCAAGATTTCTTTGTCAATTATTGACCTTTTGCATTTCCATATACAATTCAGCTTGTCAATTTCCATTTTTAAAAATTCTATGAATTGTTTTGGGATTACATGTAATATATTTATCAAGAAGTGATATGTGTACAACACACTGTTTTATTGGGGATTTCTCCAATTTTTTACTTTAATAATTTTATCAGTGTGAAAATATTACATAATTTTTGCCAGAATTCTTCTATATTGTATCTATCTGGTATCATTTTAAATACTGTCTTCTTTAAATTTTATTTTTTAATTAATTAATTAATTAATTAGTTTGTTTATTTGTTTGTTTAATACTCACCCAAAGATATTTTTTCCATTGATTTTTTTTTTTTATTTACTAGAAGCCCGGTGCATGAAATTCGTGCATGGGGCTGTGTGTGTGTGTGTGTCCCTCAGCCCAGTCGGCACCCTCTCCAATCTGGGACATACCTTTCACAATCCAGAACTGTTGGCTCCCAACCACTCGCCTGCCTGCCTGCCTAATTGCCCCTAACCACTTCTGCCTGCCAGCCTGATCACCCCCTTAACCACTCCCCTGCCAGCCTGATTGATGCATAACTGCTCCCCTGCCAGCCTGGTCACCCCTAACTGCCTTCCCCTGCCAGCCTGGTTTCCCCTAACTGTCCTCCCCTGCAGGGCTGGTTGACCCCAACTACCCTCCTCTGCCAGCCCGGTCACCCCTAACTGTCCCCCCTGCAGGCCTGATTGCTCCCAACAGCCCTCCCTTGCAGGCCTGACCACCCACAACTGCCCTCCCCTGCTGGCCACCTTGTGGTGGCCATCTTGTGTCCACAAGGGGGTGGCCATATTTGACCACATGGGGGGTGGCCTTCTTGTGTGTTGGAGTAATGGTCAATTTGCATATTACCTCTTTATTATATAGGATTAACTTTTAATTTAAATTCTTTATTATTAAAAGTATTACATATGTTTCCTTTTTCCCCCCATTGACCTCTCCCACCCCCCAGCACATGCCCTTACCCCCTACTGTCTGTGTCCATTGGTTATGCTTATATGCATGCATACATGTCCTTTGGTTGATCTCTGACTCCCCTCCCCCTCCCATTCACCCCTGCCTTCCCTCTGAGGTTTGTCTCTGTGTTTCTATTTTTTTTCATCAGTTAACATCATTCATTATACTCCACAAATAGAGAGAGTGAAAGGGAGAGGGAAAGAAAAGAGAGAACCATAGATGTGAGAGAGAGAGAGAAACATTGATGTGAGAGAGACACATTGATTGGTTGCCTCCTGCACCGACCAGGGTTGGGATGGAGCCTGCAACCTAAGTACATAGGCTTGATCAAAATCGAACCCTGGACCTTTCAGTCCTTGAGCCTGTGCTCTAACCACTGAGAAAACTAGCCAGGGCTTTAAAATTTATTTAATAATTTTTGTTGCTGGTACAGAGAAATGCAACTGATTTTTGTTTTTAACCTTATATGCAGAGGCCTTACTGAATTAATTTCTTAATTTTAATAATTTCTCTGTAGATTCTGTCAAATATTTTTTACACTATCATGTTATCTATGAGTAATATCAGCATTTAATTCTTTCTTTATAAACTTTATGTATTTTTATTTATCTCCTAATGTGCTGGCTAGGACTTCTAATACAATATTGAATAAAAGTAATCAATTGAGCACTCATGTTCTTTTCTGCCTTTTACTCTTGCTTATTTACTTTTGATTTTTTGTTCTTTTCAGGGAAATTAAAGCCATTTTCAGAGTCATTGTTGTCTGGGACTCAATCACTCTTTCTTTCCACCCATCAAGTAATTCTTAAGATGGAAGCTTTGATCATTAATTTTCCACTAGTTTTCTAATATGTGTATTTAAATATAATTCACTTGAAAACTTCTTTATCTGTACTCTATAGCTTTTGAACTGCCATAGTTTATTACCATTTAGTTAAAATATCTAGCTTAATGTTCACTGGAATGTTTTATTAGGTTTCTAACTTAATTCCACTCTCATCAGAGACCATACTCTGTCTGGTTTTATTCCTTTGGTGTTTACTGACATTTTCTTTATAACCAACCATGCAACCTTCGAAAGAAGTAAATCTCATCATGGCAAGACTCCAAAAAACCCAAATGGAAAGCAATAAATAAAATGCCAAAAATGAATGCTTTTCTAGAAGTAAAAAAAAAAACGTTACCAAGACTAAGAGCTATGCCATATAGTTAAAAGGAAAACTGAAACAGACCCATAATAAAGCCTGTATCTGCAGACCTACCCCCTCCTCCCCGCACCACCACCACCACACACACACTGCCTGATTCCCAGTACAACAGTGCTTCTGATGCTTTCTCACTAAGTTCCAGAAGACATCTTCTCAGGCTGGGCTTTGCCATCTTTAGGTTTATTCACAAATCTCAAAATGATAAAACTGAGTTCTGGGGTGGGTTTGGCGGGGAGTAAGCAGATGAGCATTGCCAAGTGATAGTGAAGATGCTTCTCCTGGGATTTCCTCAAAGTGAAGGTGGCTTGGTTGTTTTAATTCTGAATTCCTATTTTCTCCTTTGCTCACTCTGTCCCTGGAGAGTTGAAGTGTCTTAGCTAACCAGTAAATTTGAGAGACTGGCTGTATGCTCTGCTCATCCCTACTCTTCTCCTGGGAGTGGCCTGAGCTCTTTCTTGAGGGATAACTCCCTTCTAACTCTGGGCTTTAGAATAGCTCTCTTTGGCTGAGACCTGAAGTCATATTTTCCAGCTTGGCCTCTGACAATAATGATGGTAATAATTTGGCTCCATTTTTAACCATATGTTTTATTTCTTAATTTTATAGAGAAGCTGGGCCAGAAGGAGTAAGGCTAATGGGTCCCCAAAGGACCCATGTGTGCTTGGGCTGAGAGCACTGAAAAATGAAATAAGTAAAAATTTTTAGGTAACTCATACACAAGGAGAGACTTTTGCCATGGGAAAGTGTTTAGTCTGTTCCTTAAACTTTAGTATGTAGGGAGAGATTTTTTGACCTTGGTGCTTTAATAAGGATTATATTGGGCCAGTCTTGACCCCTGCAACCTTGATAAGAGTCTTTATATCAAATCATATGGTAGTGGCCTTGATTGTAACTGCAGCTTATGTATAATTTAACTGTACATGAGTGGAGTTTTTTAAGTAGGGTCATAGAAAAGGTGGTGTAGTCCATCAGAATGGCCTTGATAAGAGCCTGGAGAAGACCCAGCCAAAAGGTAACTAAAAGAATAGTCTTAGAGAATGCAAAGGTGTCTGCAAAACAGAGTTTGCAGATACCAGTAGAATTTTCTCCTTTGCCTTGGTAAAGTCAAGGATCCTATATAATAAAAAAGGTAATATGCAAATAAACCAAACAATAGAACAACCAAACAACCAATCAAAGCATAATATGCTTATGATATGCTAAGGCTGCTCAACCCGCTCACTATGATGTGCACTGACCACCAGGGGACAGATGCTCTGACTGGTAGGTTAGTTTGCTGCTGGCGTCTGGCCGATCAGGACTGATTGGAACTGAACGAAACAGGCCAGACACACCCTGGAGCCCTCCCGCGGTCCCTCCCTGGCCCGATCGTGCACTGATGGGGTCCCTCAGCCTGGCCTGTGCCCTCTCGCAATCCAGGACCCCTCGGGGATGTTGGAGAGCCAGTTTCAGCCTGATCCTGCAGGCCACTCATGGCAGGTAGGAGGTGAAGGTGGCATTGCACTGCAGGTTTCAGCCCCATCCCTGCAGGCCACCCAGAGGGACCCCACCCATGCACGAATTCGTGCACCGGGCCTCTAGTTCTATTATAAGCACAGATACACAAAAGCACCAAAAACAGAACTCATCAAAGCATGACCTTGAGGCCCTTTAGCAGGCCCTGTTCATTCTCAACTGGAGTAGCTGAGGCAAAGTTCCATACAGTGAAAAAGAGTCCTTAGGGCCTTTTAATCACTGGTAGGCAAAACATTACTAGCTGCTTCTAAACTGCAAAGCAGTTGAGTTTCCTGTGTATTACAGATACCAGGTTTTAGTAAGATCTATTAGTAGGATCTAGACAGCAGTAGAACCATTAACCCAATCTTATTCTGTTCTTACAGCCACGCCGACCGGGCTTACAGATTCTTTGACCTTTTTAATATAATCCATATCAGAAACTTTCCTTAGGTTTCCTGAGACTCTGAAATATGATCCATTCTAATGACTAAAAATTTAGGCTACAATGATTAAAAAAAATGCCTTGACTCTACTAAATTACTAAAACTCCATTTGGCTGTGATTGGTGAAAATTAGAAATTGAAATACTCTGGATTATGCACTTCTATTTCGCAAAGGCAAGACATTTTTATTTGGGTTTTGGGTTTCTTTGAACTTAGAGTTGCAATAAAATTTAATTTTTAACTTCCCTTAGGAACTTGATAAAGAAAGTGAGAACATAGACAACTTTAGGATATCTTTATGCTGTTAGCATTTAATGATTAGAACTTTTTTTTTTTTTTGCATTTTATCCCAATAATACTATTTATTTTCATTGCATAATCTCTGATAATCTATTTTGATCAGCAGGGCTAGACATAATTTGATTGAGAAATGAATAGGGAGTAAATTATAGAATGGCTTTTAAGTTGACTTAATTAATGTGCTGTTTTGAGTCATTTTATGGGAAAAATCTGACTACCCACCAGATTTTCATGCTGCGTGGGAACTATCCCAGAAGGATAGACTGGTATTGGAAGAGTGAAATGGCAAAGTTGGTGCCAAGATAATTCTGATTTAAACTGCTGATCTCATTCCTCAAGAGTAATGATCTTATTCCTGGTTAATCACAGTTTAATGGTTAAGCCAGTGAATAAAAAAAAAAACACATATTGAAAGTGTGTTAGTGAGGAATGCTTCTTCCACCCATTTTGTTTCCTTTTCATGAAAAAAACTCTGTTATTACTCCAAACCTCTTCCTCTACTTTACTGACTCTAACACCAGTGAGGTTAAGTCAGTATCCAATTAGTAAATTTGAAAAAAATAACTGGGCACGCTCTGTTCATCTGTGCTTTTCTACCAACTGACAGCTATTCTGGCCACTAAAATATTCTACTTCACTTCTCCAGGTGTAGACCCCACATATAGACATGTAGACCTTCTCCAGTTCAGAATTACTTAGATCTAAGTCTTCCTAATTTTGAGGTCAGTATTAACAAACTGATCTGTTCAACAAACATAAAATTAAATTCACTGAATGGTTTCAATTAGTAATAAAATTAATTTGGCTTTTATCTTTACCTTTTATGCCCTTTCTCAGAACATGGATGGAAAAATGGGGTTTCTCTTTATTGAGATCTATTCAAAGACCTTAATATCTGTTTTCCAAATTTTGCCAAGCACAACTATTAAACTACAATTCCCACATTCTCTACTGTCCTCTTTCCTTAAATAGAATTTACAGTCACATTTCTAATGCACAAAATTTATATCAGAGCAATGAAGCTAGCTAACTAGTTCTCTCAGTAGCATTTTATTGATTGGATCATCTTCCCCCCATTGACTTAACAACCCTGTATTTTATTATGAAAATATACACATACACACACATTTCTGGATTGATAGTGAAAATATAAAGGAAGTTGAAGTCTTAAGCCATGAAATAGTTTACATATATACATAATGTGTTTATTATATTTACTATGTGATTTTTCTCTGTTGAAACACAAAGCACATTTATTAACTTCTTGTTATTTCTTACCACTCCAAATTATGTACTGATACATAAGTAATTTAATTGTCTATAAAAGGCAATATATCTTATCCATTTTCCCAGTTCCTAACACAGTAAAGTCACAAACTATGTATTCTCTGAAGTGTTGTTGAACATATTCATGTAAACTATAATGCTCTACACAAATATAAATTGTAGAAGTGATTATGGGTATTGTTAACATATTTTTTTTAAATTTTAGAATGTAAGACAATTGCTGCTTTTTGGGATACATACAAATATTTTCAAACTTTATATCGATGAGGGTGATAAATGGGTCTGCTTATAACTGCAGGTTGGAAGTTTTATCTCCTGAATTTATTAATAGGCTTTTTAAGGTAAGATGATGATACTGACTAATATCCCCCCACATCTTTCTACTAAAAGAGACCTCTATCAGATGGTTATATAGGTAGACAGTGAATTTAGACTGATATGTAGTTCGTCTAGCTACGTCTGCATTGGCAATAAAGGATTTAAATATCCCTTCCCATGTGTGGGTGCATGCAGCTTACCTAGGAGTGGAAGACAGTCAAAGCACAAAATTGGGTTCACACACAGCATTTGAGGGGTGAAGTAATTTTTCATGCTGCGTGGGAACTATCCCTCTATCCCTATCATTGGGAGTTTCACAACATCAGGGTGGATAAAACTGAGAAAGCTCCTTCTCTTCTTGCTCTCACCCATCAGTATACTGAAAAAGACCAGCAAGTATTAATAATTCCAGAGTGACGACTTTTAGGTGGATACATCCTCTGCTTATTGTGCGGGCACTGGCGGCAGAGGAGATCTGTCTTCATGAGCTGGGACAGAAGAGAGGAAGTTAGAGACCACCCCAGGAGCCTGGGACTAGCCCTGAGACAGCCCCTGATGACTTCCAGGAAAAATGTGAGGGAATCTAAGGGCAACTGGAGTTCCTGTTCAGCCAGTAGTATTTTTAGTGCTGTGGATTTTGTTTGTTTTAACTTTACTCTTTAAAGATGTTGAATATCTTTAGCTAGGACATACAGTCTTCATCCAGTTCAACATAAGCTTCACTACTGCCTCTTGCTGATTTACGCATTTAAGTGACTTGTCTGATTCCCAAAAGACATTTTAGTTTTTTGCTTGTCCAGGAATGCCTCATCTCGTTCTTCCCTAAGATATATGGTTCCCCCTCAAAGCAATATTTTCTGTTTGCACAATTTGTTACCAGATGTAATGTTTCATTTGAAGCTGAAATCTATTGTTGTATTAACCTATCCAGTCTTCCCTGTTCTCTCTCTCTCTCTCTCTCTCTCTCTCTCTCTTTCACACACACACACACACACACACACACACACACACACACACACATATACAGAGAGAGAGAGAAAGAGAGAGAGAAAGAGAGAGAGAAAGAGACACACAGAGAGAGAGACAGAGAGAGAGAGAGAGAGAAAGAGAGAGAGAGAGAGAGAGAGAACCACAGGATCCTCATGGAGAGAAAAATTAGGAATATTAATCTCCAAGCTACTACTCTGTCCGTGAAGGAAGAACCACATTTGAAAATGATATATTATCAAACACCAATAAATTCTTACTAAATGTTAATGGGCAGAATTATATTTGCAACTTTTAAATTTAATATATGTTAGAATTCCAAAAATCATTAAAATCAGAAAATTGTGTCCAGATGATTCATTTTGAAAAAGAAGGTAGGAACAAATGAATATAGATGGAATAAACATACAGAGAATATTGCTTCAAAATTGTTCTGTTAAATCCATGTGTCATATGTATACCATGGAATGAGAAATTAAATATGATGAACCTTGTGTAGAGATACACTTAAAAACACACTAAAAAAGAAAGAAAGAAGAAAAAGAAAAAAAGAAAGAAAGAAAAACACAGGCATGCCAGAACTTGGAGGCAGTTATGAACTGCCTTAGACAAATCTTTGTTTTGTAGCTATAGATCTGCCCCATTCAGCAATCACAGGTGTGTTTAATTCAAAGCATTTATCCAATACAATTTCCCAGAGAATGAGAACAATCTGACATGAGTAATAATGAGATAGTATGTGATGTGGTTGCCAAAAACAATG
Source organism: Eptesicus fuscus (assembly GCF_027574615.1). Lineage (NCBI taxonomy): Eukaryota > Metazoa > Chordata > Mammalia > Chiroptera > Vespertilionidae > Eptesicus > Eptesicus fuscus. Next base: position 74,307,982 of record NC_072474.1, read on the forward strand.
TTATACAAGCCAGCTTTAACACTCCTACATGGATCCTTTAAGTGTAAGTAAAATCCAAAGAAATAAGCAAAAGTCTAATTTTATGTCTCATGGCTTGTTTATTAGAGACAAAAGGACTCTTGGATCCTGAAAGTCAATAGAGACATTGGCTAGTCTTTTTCTGAAGTGAAAATAATCTTGCTAAATACAATGTCATTAATGTGGTATGAATGATTTTCACACAAATTTCATGCATATTTTTGTATTTTGTCCTGATATTCAAAAACCATAGAAAAAAATTTTAAGGTCTTAATACAGCTCAATAAGGAGTTTTTGTAAAAACTCTAAAATGAAAAGAAAGTTTCTCTTTTTTATTACCCTCTCAAATTTCTTTTTTCCCACAATATTAAAGTATGGTTGTCTCTTCAATCTCACTACACATATATTGAAAATAACCTCAGTGATTTTACCACATTTCTATATAATTATGAATCTGTATATATAAAAAAAGCCAGCTACTGGAATACCAGGACGACCAGAACGACTAGTCGATATGATGCCCATTGCAACCAGCCAATCAGCCTGATCAGAGGTGGGGCCTGCTGGCCAACCTCCCTTAGCCCCTCTCCCACACCAGCTCAGCCCCAATCAACCCCTATCGGGTGGGCCAGGCAGACCCCATCCATGCACAAATTCGTGCACTGGGCCTCTAGTTTAGAATAAATGCATAAAAAATTTATAGGCAATAAATTGGACAATTGTTTTCTATCTTTTAAAAATTTTTATTTTAAAAAAATGCATTTTAATGAGCTAACTTTTGAAGTTTAACTGGTATGTAGTAGCTTGAGATAAAATACCACTATGCCCCTCCCTTTGACAACCACCACAACTGCTGTTTGTGTTCATAAGTGAGAAGGGGGTCCTAATATGAAGTAACAGAAGATTTGACTTTGAGTTGTGGGTACATAGTGCTATATACAGATTTGGTAACTTAGAAATCCATACATGAAACCTATATGTTCATGTTGACCAATGTCACCCCAATAAAATTTAATTAAAAATAATACCACTAGGGACTTCTGTGCTGTGAAAAGGAAAAATATATATATTCCTGGTTACACAGTCAAGTTAAAGAGTCTGAGTGACAATAATAAGCAGCGTGAATTGAGCAAAGGCATTCAGGCAGGAACCTGTTTTCTAATTCTGCCAAAATAGCTATGTGGCTGCTTAGTTTATCCAAATACATTTATATAAGACCCTTTTGGGTGGTAAATGGAGTTGGGAAAGGCTGTGGGCTTTCATTTGTACTCTTGACCTCACAAATGCCAGGAGTGGGCAAGTTCCAGGATATTTTTTATTTGGTAAAAATAAAAAATATATATTAATCTATAAAATGACTCTTTCTCCCTAGTATCTCTTCACACTGACATATTATTTTCCTGGCATGTGAGTCAGTAGAGATGAAAATGCTATGATATTTTAATCTCTATGTATTATCATTTGTTTGAATGAAAGGTACAGGGTGTACAGTCCCCAGCAGAGGCACCTCTTTCAGCACTCCAAGTTTGCACTCTGAGTACACATTCCACAAGGTTATTGTTGGACCGTGATTAAGGCATATAGAATAGTTTATTGTCTACAGTATTTCAAGTTAATTATTTCTAAGGGAAGTGTTTGGTTTAGGCTGGTTTTGAACTATAGAATAAGTAAAACCAGAAAAACATGTTCCAAAATATGTGATTTACAAATAAATTTCTTGACTACAATTGACTTATAAATGGTCAGTTACACTGTAATAGAGAGGTAAAGAAGTTTACCACTTACAATTTTTCTCATTAAAATAGTACTTACACATGGAATGAATCTACACATAGAAACTTTTCATAAGGCTAGAGTACAAAAATGAAGAACAGTGATGTTTAGAGTAAGCCAGCTATTTTAGGTCTGGTTCTGGATGCCTCTGAGCTCTTTGAGGGGTCCTCTATGGGAGACCAAATTCTAAAGGCTGAACACCTGAGGCTTTCAAAACCTTTATTGTCACTGATTACTTCTTGTTTTTATGAAATTGTTGAAACTCTTTCCTTTGTGTCACCTCAAATCATATAGTTCGTACAAAATGCTAGAGCTGTTTGAGAAAAAAAATGTTTATTCATAAAATACAATGCCCCTGGCCCTAGCTGGTTTGGCTCAGTGGATAGAGCATCAGCCTGAGGACTGAAAGGTCCCAGGTTTGATTTCGGTCAAGGGCATGTACCTTGGTTGCAGGCACATCCCCAGTAGGAGAAGTACAGGAGGCAGCTGATCGATGTTTCTCTCTCATCTATGTTTCTAACTCTCTATCCCTCTCCCTTCCTCTCTGTAAAAAATCAATAAAAAATATATTTAAAATATTACAATGCCCCTGGATAAAATAATTTTGTTATAGGGCATATGGTGTACCTTTTTACTTTTATAATTATTTTATTTTAACTATCTTTCTTTAGTACTCCAGAGTTTATTCAAGGGAATGGGTCTTAATATCTGCCACAAGTTACCCTCAACAGTCCCCTGAGAACGCTGAGTAAATTTTGACATTTTTATTTGCTACCATAATAGCTGAGTACTAGATAATGTATATATCTAGTATTAAAAGGTATTTTTTGTCACTGATGGAAAAGTCTTACTTAAAGTGCTTACATGCAGCTTCAGTGCATACAATCATTTTATGTTATCATGAAGCCCTCACAAGTGAAACCTGGACAGGCTGACCATCTATCTATATAAAACGCTAATATGCAAATAAATCAAACAGTGGGACAACCAAACAACCGAACAACTGGTTGCTATAACATGTGCTGATCAGCAGGGGGTGCACGCAGAACATGGAGAGCATCAGCAGCAGGCAGCAGAGAGTGGAACATGGTGGGCAGCAGGATGGTGGAGTAGGTGGGGGGGGGGGGGCGCCAGACCAAGGCAGGTGGTCAGTCGCTGTCATTGGGATTAGCCTCTGGTGGTTACTGAAAATTCTTTGCTCCCATGCACCGTGGTCCAGCCGGGCACTCACACCTGCTACCAGAGCGAGCAGCCAGCCCCGCTCGCACCCACTGCTGGCACCAGCCCCAATCACTCTGCACCATCAGTGCATGGGAGTGGTGGCAGTGGGAGCAGGGCTGCCAGCAGGCAGGGGACCTGGGGGGGCCACGGCAAGAGGGGGCAGGCAGGAGTGTGGAGGATGGGCCTAGACCCACCCCTGTGCCCACCACAGCGTCACGACCCATAGTTCCTTTTAAGGTGCACAAATTCATGCGCTGGGCCCCTAGTGTAAATATATTTGCCATTTGTCTGAGTTGATTAAGCACATTGTTTAGGACACTTCTCCCACCATATTCTGAATAGCATTAGGTTAAAACATTTCAACACAAAGGAAGCTCAGGCATGGTGGCCTAAAAAATAAAACAGAAAATAGAGCAAAGGAAAACAGGAAAGGAGATGTCAGAGGGTTTTCTAGGAGAGTAGGAGAGTGAGAAAGAAACCTGGGGACATGGTCATGAACTTGAATTTAAAGTGAGACCAATTACCACAGTAGTGTTTTTCTCTAGCTTTGTTTGGGCACAAAGTAGGTGGAATGTTTAACTTAATAAGGGCTGGGAATTTGCAAAGCCAGTAAGATGAGGAGTTAGTACAGGGGGTGACTAGAATGAGTTATCATCAAGTATTTATTGAGTAATTTCTCTAGGACACAGTTATTAAAAACCACAAATGAAATCCTAAAAACTAGCATGGATTACTTTCTATGCTCAGGGCTGATCTTGTATCATTTCATTTAATCTGAAAAACTCTCTTTTAAATAAGCACTATTATTAGCTTCATTTTATAAACGGAGGGACTGAATGATTAAATACTTTGAGTCAGATAGTTCACTTACTTAGATATTAAGTATGACACAGTCAAAAAAGCCTATAGGAAATACAACTAGGATGGATTCAAGACTGTGTAAATTTTTAAAATAAATTAGTATAATATTTTGGGATTGGAAAAAACAGATCTTTCTGTAGAATATAGGAAATACAGCAGTACAGTACTTAGAGTACAAAACTAAAATAGAGCAAAATATTTTTGGAATCGGTTAACCAATGATTATTGAGAGACTAGAAGAAAATGGACAGCCTGGCCAGAATAAGTAAATGGCCATGAAAGAACACTTTTGGAGATTTAGTCTCTTTAAGCAGGAAGGCTACATGAAAATACACCAACAGGAAGATATTATTTGAGTAATATTAAAAAGAATCCACAGAACAGGAAGATCCTATTTAAATAGACTCAATGAAAAAAGCAGGAGATTTTTAAATGTAATAAAAAATATTAGAACTGTGAACAACAATTTTTTTTTTAAATTGTACTTTCCAAATTTGAAAAAATCAATAGTGGAACAGAAATAGATATTCATGAAAACTGAGTTATCTTAAAAGTTAGATGAAAGAATGATCCTATAAATAATATACAGAAAAGTGAAAAATATAAGTGACAAGATTAAGGGTTAGAGAAATGGAAGAGAGATAAATACTCTGTAGAGAACAACAAAGGGTTTACAAAGACAAAAATTGGGAAAACAAATTCAATAATCAAAAAATAATTTTTAAAAAAGTGTTTTACTATGCTGAATAATAAATTAAAATTTTAGATGAAATGTGTCCAATAAATCCAAGGCAGGCTTTAAGAAATGAAAACTCGCACTGGAAAGATTTCAACATTTGAAGAGAAAACAGTTTATGCTCTGTCAGAATAAATTGGTTTATTTTATTTCAAAGGGAGGAAAATAGGACCACTATTGGGTTCCCCTTTGTAATAATGGAAACTATAATGTCTACAGCTTTTGAGAAAAGTGTTTGTGCCCTAAGAAACTCCTGCCAAAATATTACTCATGTAGCAATACCAAAGTAAAATGTTTTGAGAACATTTAATGGTTCAAACAGTATTCCATTCACTTACATTTTGAGAAAGTTATTAGAAGTATTTATACCAAAAATAACACAACTAGTATAAAGATCTCAAAATAAGATGAAATGGACCTGAACAGTGTTGAGGAGTAACTAATAAAATGAGCAGAAAAATAAACACACTGTTAATGTGCTTGAAAACTGCTTGAAAATGATTTTGTAAATAGGAAAGGTAAGTATAACCTATTCATAAAAATATTTATAACACATATGAGAGATAAAGATACTATTACTCAAAATATAAAAATTGACAAAACAAGTTTTTATAAAAATGTGTGAAGTTGATGAGTAGAAAAATTTTCAGAAGGAGATATCCAAATATTCATTAAACTCACTCTTTATACTATTGCAGGTCCAACAACCTTTTTAAAATTGAATTTATTGGAGTTGCATTGGTCAATAAAATTATATAGGTTTCAAAAATATATATATAGGTTTCAAGTGTACAATTCTATAATACATCAACAGCACCATTGTGCATTCACTATCTGAAGTCTAGTCTCCTTCTGTCATCATTTATCTCATTTACCCTCTTCCACCTTCCACCACCCCTACCTTCCCACTGGTAATCACCATACTGTGGCCTGTGTACATAAGTTTTTGTTGTTTTTGCTTAATCCCTTCACAAATTTCACCCAGCCTCCCAATTCCTCTCCCCTCTGACAGCTTTCAGTCTGTACTCTGAATCTATGAGTTTGTTTCTATATTTTTTATTTTGTTCATTAGATTCCACATACAAATGGAATCTTATGGTATTTGTCTTCCAGCAATCTTTCAATACATTGGGACGAACAATCCATTGATTTTGCGGCTTGTCACATTCCCCCATTTCCTCTCACATTCTGATTTTCCACTTTACCCAGCTGAGATTTTACGATACATCAATCATTGTTGTACCAATCATACATCTTAGCTCCTTTACCCCATCCTCATATTGGTCTGGCAAAATCCTAATGTTAACAGCTACTAGTAAAGGTGGCTGGGAAATCCATGTAATCATGCTGAATAGTAATATTTATATTCATAATCATCATTTTATAGTCATCGCCTCTCCGGCATTCTGTTTTCATTCGCTTTCCACTCTCCTAAGATAATTTCATACTTTCTCTGCTGTTCTCAAGCCTCCAAAACCACTTTCCACTTCATGACAAAAGTAATCAGAAGAGAATTACCACAAACTCTCGTCAATCAGCCTATGTGTGTCTGATCCCTCATGCGCTTCACATGCACCTTTTCCTCTGAATGTACTGTCTCCCATGCCCACTTGCTCTCTTTCCCATCTTTTTTCACAATCATTCCCTCATTTCATGAATGTTATTTCTTCCATGTTAAAAGCAAAATACAAAAATCTCTTTATTCTTCGTAAGTCTCCAGCATGCACATTTCTCTGCTCCTTTACAACAAACTCTTAGAAGGTGTTGACTACCGTATATTCAAAATCTCCAGATTCTCTCCTCCTTGAAAAACCCAGTGGGATTTTTCACATCTATCATCTCATCAGATGCTCTTGTCAAGTTCACCCAAAGTCCATACACACATACATATTAGAGTATATGTGGGTATATATATGTAGGAGTACAGAAAAATATACAATTGATTAACATTCGCCAGGGGTCAGGATAAATAAGAAAAGCTTGCGAGGGGAAAAACAAAATTATCAAATTTTTGTTAAATAACTTTGAAGTCCTTTATTGGTTGCAATGGTCATGTATATGTAATAGTTATAAAGCTGAATGTGAAAGCTAATAAAATTTGAAGAGAAAAGAAAAAGAACAATTGAAAAGTCTAAGGAACAATTTAATTATAACCTAGGACCAGGAATCCCCAAGCTTTCCACTAAAACTCAGGAACTGAAAGAGGGGGAGAGTGGGAAGAAAAAACCTTATTAAAGTTTTCATTGTACATGCTGTGTGAAAGAGAATGCTATGAACAAAAGAATAAAGTCCTACTAAAGATTTCCTTTTGCGGAGAATAATATTTTATTTGATGTGTGGAATTATATATCTCTGAATAATTTATAAATGTTTACTTTATAGAAATATATAAGCAAAAATAAAAAAATATATTAGAATTTACAAATGACATGGCTGAACAAAATAAATTAAAATAACAATAGTATTTTTTAAAAATGAAATAAAATGTTAAAAAGCATAAGCAATCTAAAAAAATAAGAAAAGTGGGCCAGGCAGGAAGAAAATGGAAGAAGAAAGAAAGAAAGAAAGAAAGAAAGAAAGAAAGAAAGAAAGAAAGAAAGAAAGGAAGGAAGAAAGAAAGAAAGAAGAAAGAAAGGAAGGAAGAAAGAAGTAAAATAGAAGGAAGAAGGAAGAAAGGAAGGAAAAGACTAGCAAAAATATATAAAATGACAGAAGACAGAATGGCATGTCTAAATGACATGTCATATAGAAGAAATAATGAACAAAATTTTGAGTCTAAAATTATAGTGTAAAATAGACATAAAAACAAAGAGATTGTGGATCTTAATATTATTATTATTATGCATGACACAATTGAGTGATAAAAAACTTCCTTAGTATGAATGCATAGTCCTTTCATTTATTCATAAAACATTTACAAGCTGATCACCCTATAACCCCAAAATACAATAAAATGTAAGTACATTCCATTCTGAATTAAGAAATGGTACAAATTAATGTTTCTGATCAAGTACAACACCTGAATTGCATTATTAAAAGTGAAAACAACATCACTGTCACCTTGGAATTAAGCAATTACTCTCCTCAAATGTATTTTTCAGATATGCAAATCTCAAAGTACTAACTTTAAAATGTCATTTTTTTTCACCAAAATTATCCCAGATGAAATTTTTTTCTGGATCATATAAGAAAATGGGTTCAAGATTTGGTAAGTATGATAGCTATAATTATATGCATAGGAAAAGTGAAATAAGATTTATTTCATTATTACATAGGTAATAAGATTATTATTAGTAGACTAGAGTTTCGGTGCATGGGGGCGGGTACCTCAGCCCAGCCTGCACTCTCTCCAATCTGACATCCCTCTTGCAATCTGGGACCGCTGGCTCCTAACCCCTTTGCCTGTCTGCCTGATCACCCCTAACCCCTCTGCCTACCTGTTTGATCGCCCTTCACTGCCTCTGCCTGCCTGCCTGATCATTCCTACCTTGCCCCAATGCCAGCCCGATCACCCCTAACTTGCTCCCCTGCCAGCCTGATCACCCCTAACTTGCTCCCCTGCTGGCCTGATTGCCCCTAACCGCCTCTGCCCCGGCCACTGGCCTAAGCCTCAGTCTGGCCTCCCTCTGTAGGAAGCAACCTGGCAGATCAGGGGAAGGCACTGCCTCCATTACCCGGCTGCCTGGGCCCTTCACAGCCACACCTTGTCCCTTTGTAGCTGCACCTCAGCCCTTCACAGCTGCTGCGACTTTGTCCCGAAGGACGTCTGGAAGGTTGTCCGGAAGACTTCTGCCCGAATTAGCATATTACCCTTTTATTAGTATAGAAGTTTCTTATTTTATCTTAAACTAGAGGCCCAGTGCATGAAATTTGTGCATGGGGGGGAGGGGAGGTGTGTCCTTCAGCCCAGCCTGCACCCTTTCCAATCTAGGACACCTGGTGGGATTAGGCCTAAACGGGCAGTCGGACATCCCTCTTACAATCTAGGACTGCTGGCTCCCAACCACTTGCCTGCTTGATTGCCTCTAAATGCTTCTGCCTGCCAGCCTGATCACCCCCTAACCACTCCCCTGCCAGCCTGATCGACACCTAACTGTTCCACTGCCAGTATGATTGCCCCTAACTGCCCTCCCCTGCTGACCTGGTCACCCCTAATTGACCTCTCCTGATGGCTTGGTTGCCCCCAAATGCCCTCCCCTACTGGCCCTGTCAACCCTAACTGCCCACCCCTGCAGGCCTGGGTCCCTCCCAACTGTCCTCCCTTGCAGTCCTGGTCCCTCCCAACTGCCCTCCCCTGCTGGCCTGATCGCCCACAACTGCCCTCCCCTGCTGGCCATCTTGTGGTAGCCATCTTGTGTCCACATGGGGGCAGCCATCTTTGACCACACAGGGGCGGCCATATTGTGTGTTGGAGTGATGGTCAATTTGCATATTACTCTTTGATTAGATAGGATGACTGGCAGATTGTCTTCCAAACCTGAAGTTCCATAAGAAAACTACTCCTATACACATTATTCCTACATAGAAAAAATTTGAATATTTTAGGGCTCTTTTAATTAGAATTAATGGCAGTAATCATTATATCTTGATTTTTTTTTACCTCAACATCCATAATGCCTCTACAGTTGAGGGCATGAATAGAAGGACTATTTACTTGTGATATTTTTAACCAAAAGATGGCAAAAATGCTCAGGAATATTTTTGAGATTCAAAAGTTTGGTACTTCCAGCTTAAATTTCTTGAAAAGTACTGTGTCCATGCAAGTGAATTTAGGAGAGACATAAAGCCAGAAAAGTTATCTTTTTATCTCCTAAGTGAGACAAGAAACAGTTTATTATGCGGGGTAAGGAATGGAAGAGTGCAAGACATAAATTCCTCCATTTGGCTGCGATGATAGATACCAGTTGAAGCAGAAATCAAAAGCTAATGATATTTGGGATTTCTCTGCCAGTGTATTTAAAAACAAATAATTTTTAATAGCACTTTCTAAATTTCACCTGTAAACTGCTTTCTGTATAGATGGCATCTCTGCCAATGATTTTATTACCATAATTTCGTAGCCAAAACATAGTGGAAATAAGAAATATATAATTCATGGAAATGAGATATAATTACAAAGCTTTCAATTGTCAAAAATTTTTCAACTTCTCTGACCTTGATTTCTTCATTTATAAAATAAAGTTAAGGTATAATAAATTTATGAGAATTCAACAAGAAATTGTTTGTAAAAGCACTTTCAAAACTATGATATACAAATATCTGTGTATCCTGTGACAGCTGTAAATGATCTCACTCAGGACTTCCTTTCCTTCAAGTAGTTTATCTGGCTTTAGGATGTGCTGCCCCCAAGTGGATAGTAGCAGCTAGTGCTGTGAGGTATGATGAGTCAAAATTATTATGATTTTCAAAATTTTGTTAATGAGGTAAAAATAAAGTTCCGCTACACACTTTGTTGTACATATAGTGTGTGTGTGTGTGTGTGTGTGTGTGTGTGTGTGTGTATACACATACATATACATATATATATATAAAATAAATGTATGGGCATAGCTAATATAAAGCAAATATATGATATAAAGCATGTTATGTGTACATATGAATACACAGATATACAAAACCAATATGAACACACACAGCACATATTAGGAAATTTCATGACTATGCTACATTCACTAGTTTCCTTCAAATCTAACAAAAACTACAGATTATATTAGTAGCCTATAGAAGCCATTGACATGCTGTTTAAAATAATTTAAAACAGTAAAAACATACCACTTATTATATATAAATTAGCTATTAACATTTCTAAAAAATGCTATCATTTTAATAGCAAATTTTATCTGACGTTGTTTTCAAGACTATTTAAATAAAATATAGTTGGGTTTTATAACAGAACTAGAGGCCTGGTGCATGAAATTTGTGCATGGGGGGGTGTCCCTCAGCCCAGCCTCTACCTTCTCCAATCTGGGACCCCTTAAAGGAGGTCTGACTGCCTGTTTAGACCCAATCCCACTGGGCAGTCAGATATCCCTCTCATAATCCAGGACTGCTGGCTCCCAACTGCTTGCCTGCCTGCCTTCCTGATTGCCCCTAACTGCTTCTGCTTGCCAGCATGATCACCCCCTAACCACTCCCCTGCCAGCCTGATTGATGTCTAAATGCCACCCTGCTAGCCTGTTTGTCCCCAACTTCCCTCCTCTGCCCGCCTCGTCACCCCTAACTGCCCTCCCCTGCAGGCTTGATCACCCCCAACTGCCCTCCCTTGCAGGCCTGGTCCCTCCCAACTGCCCTCCCCTGCTGGCCATCTTTTGTCCACATGTGTGTATGTAGTAAAGCTAAAACTTGAAATTTATCAACTAACTACAACTTATTATTCTTTACATTACACTGTGGTACAGTCAAATTAAAGGCAAGATTCTCTTTTACTATTAGACAGCTACATAAATATAGAAAATGGGCCTGCAAGGAATTGTGTGTGTGTGTGTATGTGTGTGCGCGCGTGCGCGTGTGTGTGTGTGTGTGGAGCGGGGGAGGGGCATGAATTTGATGGGAGTAGTTGTAGTTCTTTTGAAAATATATTGGGCCCATGAAAGTAAATAGAGCCAGAGACTCTACAAAATCAAATTAATTGATCTAGTGGGAGGTTCCACTGTAAAGGTAGCAAAGGGCATTGGTATATGAGAACATTGGTACAAACTTCTCTAATACTTTAAATAATAATTTTTAAAGTGTATACCCTGCAACCATCCTTCATTTTAGAACTAGAACACTTCTGGTAACTTAGAAGATCACATCATCACCAACCACTTTCTCCTCATTTTATTTCAGATTTAACCACTATCCTCACTTTTTAATAATAAATCCTTTTATTTTATTTTCATAGTTTTACCAGGTATGTATTCATTACTAGACAAATTTAATTTTGCTTGTTTTTACATCTTTAAGAAGCTATTCTTTGAAGAGTTTGTTTTTTGTAGCTAACTTTCATTAGGCTAAGGAAAGTCCTTTTAATCCTAGTATTCTGTAGTTTTTAAATATCATAAAATGGTGTTGAATTTTACTAATAGCTTTTTCTGCATGTATTAAAATTATATTTTTCTTCCTTTAACTTCCTTTAACTTGCTAATATTGTAGATTATATTAATGGATTTTTAAATGTTAACCTTGAATTCCTGGAATAATCCTGATTTATACAGGAAGCTTATTATACATAACTGAAAAGGCTGTACTAATATTTATTATTTGCCTTATAGATATCAATGTGATTTTCCTGTGATTTCTTTATTGTACTTTCTAAATCATATTTTGGGATCATGGTTACCTCGCTCCATAGGAGAACATCTGAAGTGACGTATTCTTGAATATTTGGTAAAATGTGTTCAGGAACCCATCTGTTCTGGACCTGGGAACTTATTTATCAGGAACCCATTTGTTATTGTGGGAATTTATTTATCAATTGGTTATTTTCACTTTTCTCCTACTCAATATAATATCCTATGGCACTTTAACTCCATTTATCCCTCATGAACTTACATGCTATTACTTTTTTATTTCTTTTTTTTCTGTTATGTTTTTCAATTTTATGAGTTTTTAATGTTGTATTAAATTAGTGGTAAGATTTAACCACATATTAACCATTTTTTTTGCTCTAAATATTAAATATATGTATACATATTTGCACATATATAATAAAATTAACAATAATTATCTAAATATTGAAAAATAAAAAATAATACCAATGTTATTTAATGATAAATACATAAATAATAATAGTACATAGAAATTCAGGAGAATGCAAAAAGTTGAATACACACTTATGAGAAACAAATGAGCAGGCAAGCTATAAAAAATGTATTGTAATATTAACTTCTTCTAGTGGTTGTAGTTCCTTGTTTTCATCACTTGGAATATTTCATGCCAATCCCTTCTGACTTGAAGTGTTTCTGTTGAGAAATCAGCAGACAGCATTATGGGAAATCCCTTGTAGGTAATAGATAACTATCTTTCTCTTGCTGCTTTTAAAATTCTTTCTTTGTCTTTTACCTTTGGAATTTTAATTATTTGCTGTGGGGGTTCAGGATCTGAAGGAGGGGCCAATGCACAAAAGCAAATACTATACAATAAATATTAATTTAGAAGGCACGGCAGCCAGGTGGAGACCTGTCTCTTGGAGAGGCACACTGAAACCTGGCCTTATATACTTTTTATTAGTTTTAGAAACACATCTTGCCTTCACTAAAGCATGGCAAACAGGTAGCAGACAGACTGTCTGTAAAATTACTAAAGATCAGTAAAGATCAGTAAGGTCCAGTAAACACTTATTTTGAGGCTATTAGGTCAGAAAATTTCTTTGAGCCACCACTATCTCAACACGGAACAATCAGTGCTTAGCATCAGCCTGCTAACGCCCAAGGTCTATTGGCCTTTCACATTCCTTGGTGCACTCTTATGACAGTATTGGGAAAGCAGTGGCTTCCTGCATCTCCCCTTTTTATTTTCTTAATAAATCTTAAAAAGTGTATGCTGTCTGTAGGGCTTGAGTTCTTTTAAGACTCTTCATTCTGCATCTGCAGACTAGAAATAAACATATAAGAACAAGAATGAGACAGACAATAGTGGTTATGCTAAGAAGCAAATGTCAGGAGATCCAGGGAAAGGAATTAAACTCTTTTATGTCCGTTTTAAATTGTTGCCAGGCATCTAAGGAACTAGTTTGTAAGTTTGCCTGGGATAATTGTACAATATGCTGTTGTAATTCTAAAATATCAAGGGTTGTGTTACCTTTACCCCAAGCACCAAGAAGGTGACTTTTTATTGATTCCCAAGGGTGTAAGGTACTGTTTTAGGGAACAGGGGTAACATAAATCTAGGAAAAATTATAATGACACTGTAAAGACATTCTTTGCTCTAAGCTGTGGATTTTATCACCCATCCAACTGTAGATTTTAGTGCTGATAATTCTATCTCAAACTGGCTGTCAATTCCTTTTTGTATAGACAAGGTCTTAGTTACATTTTCCTTAACTTGTACAAACTGAGAAGTTTGAACAGTTTGTACCATGGATGAAGCAGCAATTCCCACAGAAGTAGGTAACAATACTAGAGCAGAATCCTGCAATTAACATTACAAGAAATCTTTTTTTGTCATTTTAAGATTTTTACCAGGTCATGTAACAGTTGGTAGGTTTGATGAGATTCCCAAGGCTTGGTTAGGTTAGTAGGAACCTAAGCGAAAGCAGCTTGTTTTAAAATTATGAGGGAATCTTTTTGAAATGTAGAATTAATACAATGGGATAGTGTGCAGCTTGTGCATGACACCTCATACAAATGGCTTATTACATTAAGGCACATCTGGATGGGACCTGGGAGGAGTGCAAAAGGATCAAATACACAAGCGGTGACAAATATTGTCTTATTGGGAGTTCCCCATAAGGTACGAATAGAATTACTTAAACTATAGTTAAAATGATACCATTTTATAGGTGCAAGTGCAGCAGCTAATTTCCATTGTGTGTTTTGTAAGGGCTAATTATCATGTTGTAATTGAGATCCAACAAATCCTCCTTCATACCATCAGATGGAGTGGTTAGCTTCAACATATAGATAGGATGTGGTTCCCTTCCATTTTAGGGTGTGATTGTTACTATACACAGACCCATAGAGGCTCCAATCCACAAAGGAAAATCTGTTATTAAGTTTGCTGCTGGTGGAGTGGTCACTATAACAGTCTGGCCAATTAATTTCTTCCTCTGTGGGGTGCCATTCATTAGACTTTTTACATAATGGCTTAGTGGGGGGATGTCTTAGTAATGTTACATTTTCTGTACCTCTCCCAGGAGCACGTAGTGATAGTAGATGTATTTGGGCTTTTGCTTCCCTCTCCTTTGGTGTTCATGCTAGCCAGAAATCTCTCTTTAATTCTACACACGAAGGAGCAGTAGTTGGATTCTGTGTCATACAAAAGGGAAGCTGGGTGGCAACACCCACGTATATTTTGCCCAGATACTTCCTTGTCCCACCTGTGGTCCCCCTGGATGACCAAGGTGCTTGGTATTATTGGTGACTACACTAGGCAGAGGATAAGCCCAAGTAAGGGTGTCTTACCCATGGAGGGTCAGGAATATAAATCCAACACACTTCCCCATTTGCCCCTGGTAGTATTACCGCACAACTAATGGCTGCTAGCTTGGCAAGGAAAACATTCTCAGGTGTTCTTGGGGTTTTGGTCTCCTCACAAATTCGCTCAGCTTTCTGGATCACCTTCTTCACCATCCTCCAGGTCATCTCCAGACTGTTTGTTGTCTGTCTTGTCCTTATCTTCAGCATGTTGCTTGGGGCTACTGCTATCTGTGGCTTGGGGCTACTGCTATCTGTAGTCTTTTGTCTGCAGCTTCAGGTATAGGATGAGGCTCCAGGTGCAATGTCCTCATTAGTCTGGTCAGTTCCTCTCTCAGATCCATGTTGAAATTTAATATTCCTTGCAGGAATCCACACTGGCTTGGAGGAGTTTTCTGGAAATGCATAAGCATATCCTCAACCAAAGGTTAACAAAGGGACCCTTCCATAAACCAGACTCAGGATCTTTCCATTTAACCAAACCATTTTCTTTTGGTTTATTCTGACAGCAGTGTAATTCCATAAGCGTCTTGCCATCAGCGTTACAAATGAAAAAATTTAAAGTAACTAAGGCTTGATGTAGTTTACCTATAGGAGATTTCTCCAGCATCACTATTCCCACTTTTTGTCTTTCAAGTTGGGATTTTAGCTGCTGATGTTGGTGTTCTATAATTTCCTGTCCTTGGGAATTATATTCCCATAATGTGCCTGTTGTAATTAAGTATGCATTTCCTTTTGTTAAAGGACCAGGCAGTGTGGTATGAATCCTGACATGAGTAATATAAAAGGAACATTGTCTTTGCTGTACAACTTGCTGTATCTGTTTAAATAGTATAAATAGACTTTAATCACTAAGTCATTTTAATTGAGCAGTCTCAATTCTGTTTACCAGGCCAGCAGCATAGGCAGAATCATAAATATAATTAAGAGGCTTTTGGAAATCCAGCAATGCAACCTTGATAGCTTCTAATTCAATCTTTTGTATAGAAGTGTGACTAGTCTGGATGACAAGCAGCTTTACTATTAGATGGACCATCAGTAAAAACAGTTAATGCTCCAGGAATAAGTTCCTGTCCAGTATTTTTTGGTATAATATAATAGGGGTGTAATATAAAAATTGTAGTAATTTGTTTTTTAGTAGGTGACAACTAAGTGCCCCTGAATATTCACTTATTTCAATTTTCCAATTCAAATCAGTCTGAAATAACATTACTAATTACTTCCCAGTAAGGGGAAAATAGATGCATTGGGGTTCTTCTCCTCTAAGCTGCCTGCAGTGCTTTCTGAATTGAGATATTAATTGAGCCATGAGTTCTATATATATAACCATAGTTTTAGAGGATTGATGCCCTAGGGGGACCCACTCAATAATAGTAGGAGAGTTTTTATTTTGGAAGATGACTCCAGTGGAACTATTTGAAGTAGGATTAATCTGTCTTAATAAAGGCAATTCAGGCTGTACCCATGCTACTTGGGCTAAGGAGATTGCCTGTTCAATTCTTAGGAACTCCTTCCTAGCTCCATCTGTTAATGCTCAGGACAAGGAAAGATTAGAGTCACCCCTAACTATATTTAATAAATTTGTCATTTGTAGAGATTTTAAGATAAGACCTTAAGCAATTAATGTCCCCTAATAATTTTTGAAAGTTATTTAATGGTTTTAAGGCAATCCTTTCCTATTTGTACATTTTAAGGCCTAATACATTGATTTTTAATTACAGTTCCTAGATTTTTGAAGGGCATTTCCCTCTGTATTTTCTCCCAGAGCAATCTCTAAACCGCATTTAGGGAGTTTCTTTTAAAAACTTTTACTTTCTTTTAAACAGCAACCAACTTGGTTGCCTTTCAGAAAAACAGGTAGGAGCAATTTATGCTGGCCAATACTGCAATGCATACATTTCAAGTAAAAGTAACTTTCTTTGTACTTATGGTGTCTCATTAATGATGAGATTTAATGCTTGAATAATAACGTTTGGTTTCCTTTGTAAATAGTAGCATAAGAGATTTTAAATTTTCTCCTTTTTATTAAGTTTAAATTTACTTTTAAACAGCATTCTTTTTGGTTAGTGCTCATTTGCATATGTATGAAAATTTTACTTTGAACTTTACTAGAACCAATTGCTCATAAAATATTGGCTTCTCATATAAATGTGTTTGTATGAGACCTTGATTATATTGTGAAAAGCTAACTAAGTATTCAGCAACATTGTCCTGCCAAGCTTAGAGTTTGAAACCTTTATAAAATTTAAAATATATGCATATAAATAGAATACAGTTATTAATTTTTATCTGATAAAGCTTCCCACATGATTTCAAATATATTAAGTTGGCCTAATTTAGTTCAAAAACATTTTTTTAAGAAGAGAGAATAAATCCTTGAATCATTACAGGGCCCTTGAAATGTCTCAAAGCTATCTCTTGGTTAAAGTCTTGAAATTAAACTTGGAAAGACTATCAAATATACATAATCAAAAGATTATATTATATACTTTTTGTAAAATATATCAATTAAATTTAAACTAGTTTTAATATTAAAAATTTGGTTCAGGCCATAGAATTAATCCTCTTTTTTAATCAGGCCAATCAAATATTATATCCTAGGTTAAAATTTTACCACATGTAGTACACACAAGGACTACAATATATTTTGAACTACTAATTTCTCCAGAGAAAATGCAAGAATTATTTTTCTTAAAAATTAATTTCCATACTTTATGCATTTTATTATTACAATAATATAATTTTTCCCAATTTGATTGAATTTTTAACTTTTGGAAGCTTCAACTTTTAGGTTGAAGGTTAAATAGGTGGCAAGTTAAATACTTAGCACTTCTTATATTAGTAATATATTTACATTTTCAAGAATATCCTATCTAATAAAGAGGGAATATAATAATTGATCCTCACGCCATCCCTGGATCCGGATGAGGCCTCGTGCACCTAGGCCCGGGTGAGCCCAAGTGGCCCTGGGTCTGGGAGAGGCCAAGCGTCCCTGTGTCCGGGTGAGACCATGTGTCCCAGGATCCGGGTGAGGCCTCGTGCACCTAGGCCCGGGTGAGCCCAAGTGGCCCTGGGTCTGGGAGAGGCCAAGCGTCCCAGGGTCCGGGTGAGACCATGTGTCCCTGGATCCGGGTGAGGCCTCGTGCACCTAGGCCCGGGTGAGCCCAAGTGGCCCTGGGTCTGGGAGAGGCCAAGCGTCCCTGGGTCCGGGTGAGACCATGTGTCCCAGGATCCGGGTGAGGCCTCGTGCACCTAGGCCCGGGTGAGCCCAAGTGGCCCTGGGTCTGGGAGAGGCCAAGCGTCCCTGGGTCCGGGTGAGACCATGTGTCCCTGGATCCGGGTGAGGCCTTGTGCACCTAGGCCCGGGTGAGCCCAAGTGGCCCTGGGTCTGGGAGAGGCCAAGCGTCCCTGGGTCCGGGTGAGACCATGCGTCCCTGGATCCGGATGAGGCCTCGTGCACCTAGGCTCGGGTGAGCCCAAGTGGCCCTGGGTCTGGGAGAGGCCAAGCGTCCCTGTGTCCGGGTGAGACCATGTGTCCCTGGATCCGGGTGAGGCCTCGTGCACCTAGGCCCGGGTGAGCCCAAGTGGTCCTGGGTCTGGGAGAGGCCAAACGTCCCTGGGTCCGGGTGAGACCATGTGTCCCAGGATCCGGGTGAGACCTCGTGCACCTAGGCCCGGGTGAGCCCAAGCGTCCCTGGGTCCGGGAGAGACCATGTGTCCCTGGATCCAGGTGAGGCCTTGTGCAACTAAGCCCGGGTGAGGCCACGTGCCCCTGGGTCTGGGAGAGGCCAAGCGTCCCTGGGTACGGGTGAAGCCAGATCCTGGGTCCGGGTGAGGCCATGCGCCCCTGGATCCATCCGGGTGAGGCTGGGTCCCAGGCCCGGGTGAGACCACGCGCCCCTTGGGTATGGGTGAGGCCACGTGCCCCTTTATCCGGGTGACGCCGTGCCCCTGGGTTCGGCCGAGACCAAGCCAGAGGGAGTCGGACCTCCATTACCACCATTTGTCCACCATCCAGAGCTGAGGGGTCAGGGCTGACATGTACACATAAGGAACTACTGGACATTGAAATTGGGTCTCAAAAGAACTGTTGGTCCAGGGGGAAGCTCGCTACAGATTGATTCATTTGCCTGTCAGCATAACTATTATTGCTCGTCTCACATTTAGTTCTTATTAGTATATATCTAGTGACATATGATCTCGCTCATCTAGGGGAAATGATGAACAACATAGACTGAGGAACAAGAACAGAACCAGAAGCAAGGAGGCATCGATCGGACTATCGGGCCGCAGAGGGAGGATAAAGGAGGGTAGGGGGAGGGTGGGGGGAGGGGGAGAGTTCAACCAAAGGACCTGTATGCATGCATATAAGCCTATCCAACGGTTAAGTTCAACAGGGGATTGGGGCATGCGTGGGGAGAGGGGTGGGACGGGAATGGGGGGATGAGGACAAATATGTGGCACCTTAATCAATAAAGAAATATAAAGTAAAAAAAAAAAAAAAAAGAATACCCTATCTAATAAAGAGGGAATATAATAATTGATCCTCACGCCATCGCAAAGTTGGGGGCGCCCGCAGCCAATAAGGAGGGAATATGCTAATTGCTGTCCCACCCTCAAAGATGGCAGTGCCCACAGCCAATAAGGAGGGAATATGCTAATTGACTGCTACACCCTCAAAGATGGTGGTGCCCACAGCCACAAGATGGCAGTGCCCAGTCTAATCTGCCCCACTGGAACGGCAGGTGTGTGGCAAGGCCAGGCCCACTCCCAGGTGGACCCAGCTACTCTGCGCCTGAATCCAGAATCCCCCAGTCCCTTCAACCGCCCAGCCTCCCAGGGCTGGCCCAAAGCACAGGCAAGCATTGGATGGCAGCTGCCCAGTTGCCCAGGGCCACCCAAGTCTCAGGTAACCAGGGTCGGCCGAAGCTTGTGCTGCCAGCAGTGGCAGCAGCAGAGGTGTGATGGGGCATTACCTTCCCCTAGTCGCCGGTTTGCCTCCTGCCCCTGAGGGGTCCTGGACTGGGAGAGGGTGCAGGCTGGGCTGAGGG
Organism: Eptesicus fuscus; assembly: GCF_027574615.1. Taxonomy (NCBI): domain Eukaryota; kingdom Metazoa; phylum Chordata; class Mammalia; order Chiroptera; family Vespertilionidae; genus Eptesicus; species Eptesicus fuscus. Next base: position 74,327,757 of record NC_072474.1, read on the forward strand.
ACACCCCCCGCTCCAGTGCATGAATTGCCATGCACCAGGCATGAAGTATTTCAAATAAAATACAAGACATATTCAATTAATAGATTCAAATCTATCCTCTAGATTTTTCATATGAGGCAAACTCAGATTAATATTTTAGTATTTTGTCATTTTAAAATACCTAGGTATTTAATAATTTTTATTATTTAATTCAACAAACTCCAAAGTTTTAAGTTACCAAAGACTTTGGAAAACTATGTTTAGTCATATGTAATTACCACTGAAAAAGATTTACCATATACCTTTCATTTTAGTTATGTATATTTTGCCTTAACAACTTTGATATTTTAAAGCCAATTATTATTATCCAAGGTATTTTCTTTGGCAAATTCTGTAACAGAGATAACTTACTTTCAGTGGCTTTAATGTTAAAGTATTATTTTATTTTTCTTTATAAAAACAGGAGTGCCCCTGGGACCTCTGAGGCAACCTTGGAATGCGGTCTATTATTCAAGAACTGCCCTTTATCATGGAAACATTAATTTTGTTGCCCAAACCCAGCCTGTATATTTTCCTTGTGTCATTTTTTCCATCTTTTAAATAAAAACAGACTTGGGTTTATTCCATAGCATCTGTTAAGAGATGGGGCTTAGGCCAAGAGGCCACCCAAAATCAGGGAGGGCGCACCTTCTCTTAAGCTAGCCTTTATCTCTTCATGGGTATAGAAATCACAGATGCATTCCTAAATAGTGATAAATGTCTCATCTATCCAAATTTCAAATGATGGACTGGGAAATAAAAATATGGCGAAAATGAGACTTAGTAACATTCCCGAGAGTGGGCATCTATTTTATGGGATCACCAAAAGACCTAGTAATTAATGGGCTGTGGTCTTTTTTAGTTATTTCCCTTTGTCTAGGGAATTTTCCTAGAACCTTTGTTATTGGCCACATCTACTGCTCATATTCTTTCTCCGCACCCCCACATTCTGTTTGCTCTGGGGAAATTTAGTAATGGCCTGGCCATCTACTGTTTCTTTTCTATTAAATTAATTTAAAGACATGTTTAATAAACAAATTAAACCAAACCAAAAAATAAACAAACAAAAACAGATAAAACAATAATCAACAGACAAGCATGCATAACACATAGACAAGACTTAGTAAATCAGAGTTTTTTTCATGGATTACATTGCCTTGGACTTACAGCCAGAATGTGGCCTAGATCTCTGCCTGTTGTTCACAGATTTTATCCTATTCTGCTCTCCATAGCATTGACTGGTATCTAAAGTCGTTTTAGCTAAAATCTGCCAGTCCCAAGGCATCGTATGGTAATTTTCAGACAAAGCATTAAAGAGTCCTTTTGTAAAAGGACTGTTAGCCCCATTTGCTCTAGCTGTTGAGCCTTCCCACACTAGAGATGGAGGATCTGGGACCTTAGGTGTTACATACTTTTGATACTCAATACGAAGTGGGCATAATGCAGTTCAAACAAGAGCCCACGTAGTTAAAAATGACAAGGGAACTAATTTTCCTTGAGGCTGATTTAATAGAGTACCTTTTGACACCTTAATTCCTTTATCCTTGAGCATGCAAGCTAAACATTTACAATGATATTTTTGCCTTTTAGTCAAATTCTTCCCCATAATAACCGGGCTGAATCAAAATGTTCCTCGTCCACTTACTGTCATGACTCTGAAGCTGGCACAGGCTTTGTGCGTGGTCAACTTCCCACCTTTCCAGTGAATTTCCACTTTTCCTTTTTTACTTTGTTTTTCTCTCAGGTAAATCTTCTCCTCCAAATTCCTGTTCATGGTGCCAGAATGCCACAACCTTTTGCAGAAGGGGTTCAGGATCTGAATAAGGGGACTACACACAGATGAAAATACTATACAATAAATATGAATTTAGAAGGCATAGGGGGCCAGGTTGAGACCTCTGTCTTGGAGAGGTACACTGAAACCTGGCTTTATCTGCTTTTTTTTTTTCAATTTTAGAGACACATCTTGCCCTCAATAAAGCATGGCAAACAGGTAGCATACAGACTGTCTCTAAGGTCAATAAAGATCAGTAAATATCATCAAGGAACAGTAAACATTTACTTTGAGGCTATCAGATCAGAAAACTGCTTCGAGCCACCACTATCTCAACACAGAACAATCAGTGCTTAGCATCAGCCTGCTAATGCCCAAGGTCCATCAGCCTTCCGTGTTCCTTGGTACACTCTTATGACAGTATTGGGAAAGTGGTGACTTCCCGCAAATCATGATGTATCTTGATGTGGGTTCTTTGGATTCTTGTTTGGAACTCTTTGCTCTTCTTGGATTTTTGTGTTTTCCTTCACCAGGTTTGTAAAGTTTTCAATCATTATTTTTTCAAATAGGTTCTCCATCTCTTGCTCTCTCATTTCTCATTCTGTTACCCCTATGATGTGCCTGTTATGCTTCATGCTGTCCCAAATGTCCCTAGACCTGTGGTTGGCAAACTGCAGCTCACGAGCCACATGCAAATTTTTGGCCCCTTGAGTGTGGCTCTTCCACAAAATACCACGGCCTGGGCGAGTCTATTTTGAAGAAGTGGCATTAGAAGAAGTTTAAGTTTAAAAGATTTGGCTCTCAAAAGAAATTTCAATAATTGTACTGTTGATATTTGGCTCTGTTGACTAATGAGTTTGCCCACCAATGCCCTAGACTATCCTCATTTTTAAAAAATTATCTTTTTCTTTTTGTTCTTCTGATTGGGTGTTTTCTTCTACCTTGTCTTCAAAATCACTAATTGGATCCTCTCTTTCAGCTAGCTTGCTGTTGATTCCTTCTACTATATTCTTCATTTTAGATATTGTATTCTTCATGTCTGACTGGTTCTCTTTTATGGATTTTATGTGCTTTTTATATTTACTTTCTCTTTGTTTAAATTCTCACTGATTTCATCCATCATTCTTTTAATTTCCTTGAGCATCCTTATAACAATTTTTTGAACTCTATATCTGGTAGCTTGCTTGCCTACATTTTATTTTGTTTATTTGGGGGGGCTTTCTCCTGTTCTTTTATTTAGAGAATATTTCTTTGTCTTCTTATTTTTGGCTGCTTCTCTATATTTGCTTCTGTGTATTAGGTAGATAATGCTATGTCTCCAGTCTTGGTATGTTGTCTTTATGTAGTAGGTATCTGTGGGCCTCAGTGGCATAGTCTCCTGGAATGTCCCTTGTGTGGGTTATGTGAACCCTCCTATTGTAGTTTTATCTGCTGGCCTATCCATGGATGAGGTTGCCTCTCTGACTAGCTGACTATGATAATCAACCCTAACCACACTGTGAGTTGTTGTGCGGAGGCTAATCCAAGAATACAGAATTCACTCCAGCAGGTTTTGGTGCCTGCTGAGATCTACTTCTGTATGTGAAGCTTATAGATCTATTTGGGTCATGCTCTGATGTGGTCTGAATCCTGCCACCAGTTGTGTTGGTTCTGGGGCCATTTGAAAGGAACTCCAGTGCATTCAATGTCAGGAATTGCCTGTGTCTGGCCCTGGACCACCTGTTTGGAGCTACTAAGTGATCCACAGTTTGTGGGTGCCTCTGCTGGACATGGGTATGTATGGCAGTGGCCAAGTTATACACCGAGGCCAGTTTCCACCAGCACTGAGCATGGGAGCAGGTCAACAAAAGGCCCAAGGCCCCCAAAATCTGCCTCTATCTGCTAGCTGACAGGCTCCATCATTGAAAGAGCCTCTGGTGTTAGTACACAAGTTAAGCGAGGACAGGTTCTCAATGAGTCACCAAGCATGGGTGAATTGTGTTCACCAGATTGAAACAGGTTCAAACTCCCTGCCAGTCTTGAGTCTGCGGACACTCAGCAACAGTCTAAGGCAGTGGTTGGCAAACCGTGGCTCGCGAGCCACATATGGCTCTGTGGCCCCTTGAGTGTGGCCCTTCCACAAAATACCATGTGCGGGCGCGCATGTACAGTGCGATTGAAACTTTGTGGCCCATGCGCAGAAGTCAGTTTTTGGCCTGGGCGAGTCTATTTTGAAGAAGTGTCATTAGAACACTCGATGGGCCCAAGAGCCGCATGTGGCTTGCGAGCCGCGGTTTGCCGACCACTGGGCTCAGGGCACACCAAGGCCAGCTGCCACCAGTTGGGTGCCCACAGATCTTTGTGGTTGGACTGGATCTCAGAAAGTTATCAGGATGAGGCCAGCAGTGTTTATCAATCACAAACAGACCAAGATTTAACCATGTGAAGGGAGGGCTTTGCACAGAAATGAAGTGTTGATTGGACATGCGAGGGAAATATGACCCTTACCCAAGAGCCACACAACTTTGTCTTTCCCAGAGTCTGCACAGAGCTGCTCAAGAGTCTTCCAAACGATTTTGCACTGTGGGCTTAGGCTGGCCACAGCCAGCGAATAATATTTCTGAGTGCAAGCCTAGCAGGGAGGGGCCACCGGGAGTCAAGAGAGTGAAGCTAGTGTTTATCTCATGGTGAGACAGTGCTGCTGTGGTATACAGACTGGGTCGCTGCTGCTCTGGCAGGTAAGTGGGGAGAAAATGGTCCCACCCCAGAACCATACTACTTAGTCTTTGATACCCTCTGCGTTCACCCTCAAGAGCCTTTCAAAAAGTCTATACTGTGGGCTCAGGCAGCAGACTCCCCCACAGTGCATGATCTTGGCTAGGTAGAACAACAGGGAGTCAGGAGTTCCTCCAGGCTGATGCAATATGGAGGGGAGTGCTTGACCCAGAAACTATGGTGGCTGTGGGCTGTGTGTGAGAGGGACTCAGCACAGGAACCCTGGCAATTGTCCCTTCAGCTCTCTCACCGGAGCCACACAACCCAGTCTCTCTTTGCACAATCTTTGTCCACTCTGAGCCATGCTCCCTCTGATGGAGACCAGGGTAAGTGGCTACAAAACAGATTTTGTGTGTTGGCCCTTATAGAGGGTGCCTGGGTTTCTAGCAGACTCCTGTCTCTCTGTGACAAGCAAAATCTCCACTGATTTTCACAGCCAGATGTTATGTATGTTCCTCTTCCTGGCTCCAGTGCTCCAGACTTGGGAGCCCAGCACGGGGTTGAGGCCCCACACTACTTAAGGGGGACCTTTGCTGCTGAGATGTCTCAGCCACCACTTAAAATCTGTATGAAATTATTGTCACATTTGTTTGCCAGTTAATACAATAAATGGTCATGTTCTATTCCAGTACTTAGTTATTACTAAATATGACAGTTTGGGGACTCTCTGACAAAAGACATACCAACTTTATTTCTTTTTTCCTCCTTTAAAATGGTTGGACAAAGAAACATAATGATAATTATCATTGACGGAGATGTTGCATAATGAAAATAAAAACTTTAAAACACATATTTAATTATCTATATTAGGACCTTTTAAAATACATTAAATTTTTTTTAAAAACAACAAGATTTTTCAGAGATATTTCTTCATTATTCAGTGCAATTCAACACTGCTGAGGTGTCTACATTTGAATTAACATAACCAACTATCATCATTATAGGACTCAGAAAAAAAGACACTGACTTTTTAAAATTTCTTTTTATAATCAATAATAATAATAATTTATGTTGTATTAGTTAGAGATATATTAATTTTACATATTTCTTTTAAAAAAAAATATTTTATTGATTTTTTACAGAGAGGAAGAGAGAGGGATAGAGAGTTAGAAACATCGATGATAGAGAAACATCAATCAGCTGCCTCCTGCATACCCGCTACTGGGGATGTGCCCACAACCAAGGCACATGTCCTTGACCAGAATCGAACCTGGGACCTTTCAGTCCGCAGGCCGACGCTCTATCCACCGAGCCAAACCGGTTTCGGCTAATTTTACATATTTCTTCATAATAAGCCGAGATTATTAATCATTACCAGTCTTTATTTCAGATACATCTGACATTCTTGGTTGATGGGAGCAGTGGAGACCATGATAGCAAAGGCAATATTTAATGCAAATACTTGCCAGGAGAGCCATTGAAGGATATATTTTTAACAAAGTTTAATCTGCTTATTACTCTAATTCATGAGGAATGCTAAGAGTAAACAAGTCTGTTTATTTAAGATCATATTTCTTATCATACTACACTTGCCCAGCCAGGGGTTATTTATGCTCAGGTACCTAATGGCAAATGATTGCTTTTAAAGGTCCAGCTGTAAACTTCAGGTAAGAAATTTAAATCAGTGTATAAGCTATATAAAAGCACTGTGTAATAAACATTTGGATGTATTTTATATTTTCCTCTAATAGCAATATCAACCATTACAAGGTTGTGTGTTAACTTTTGGGTTGTTTTATTACTTCCCTTCAAAAAGTTTTTAGTTCTATTTTAAAATAATTTGGGGGATTTTTCCTCCCAGGAGTTACACTTCATAATGACTGTATAGATATTGAGGGAAGTGTATTATAGAGGAATAAATTGAGAGTTTTTCTAGGTGTGAGTTCATTGGACCCTTTAAAAGTTAATCTATTGCCTCTATTTCCTACCAGTGGAAAGATCATTTGTTCCTTCATTAGACACACATGAAATAGGAAATAAGACTTATACTAATGTATGGTGAAGGCGAAAATGATTCTTACAAGTAACAATGGTCTTCAAAAGAGCACAAGTACAGGAAGCAAGATGTCGTCCTTTCTGGGTATTTTCTTTATTTAATATTCTGTAATGGATTATTTATATTTATATGTTTTAACTTTATATATTTTAAATGTATATGTTTTATACATAAATTAGTTTTAAGCAAAATCAAATTTATTTATTAAAAATAGGAAATTTAAAGTTTCTCAAGAAAATACTGTTGTAGCACCAATAACCTATTGTGGTATTAATAAGAACTAAGCTTGCTGCCTTCTTGTACAATTAATTACAGCACATATTTTACTATCATCTGTGATAAAAACATTTGTATATACTAGCTTCTTTTCAAATATATTCATTTTTCTTTGAACATAGCTTTAGGTGTAGTTTTAGGTGTAGTTTCTCAAAATTTTCCAGAAAGAAATTAGACTTTCACTGATGTTAAGCTCAGAATAATTAAAATCACAAGTTTGGGCCTTCATTTTGGAAAAGTCTTTTGTTTACAACCTTTTTAAACCTTTATGGTCAACCATCTCTTCATTTAATTTTATAGTTCCTTTATTTTAATTTAATTTTAAATTTAGGAACACAAATCTAAAATTTACCTGAGCAGTTTGAGAAACCGTTTAAGACTGATCACATTACTGTGCTGGGAAGCTGGAGCTGGTGCACTGAATCAAGAATGTGCAATCATGCCCTCCCTGCTGAATGAGGAGACGCAAGCCACCCACAGGGCTGGCAGGTAGCACCTTCAGCATTCAAACTCCCACTTTGGGGAGATGAAATCCATTGGGTAATTTGGATTGAAGGTGTGTGTTTAATACACTTACACAATGGAAATAGAGTCATATGATTTATTACTTACAGATCCCAGAAGTGGAGGTCACAATTGAGCCAAGGAAAGGTAGTCCTCCATTCCAGATCACATGCCAGCCGGAGATAGAAGCAGGCTAGCAAGCACCTATGAGTTATAAGGTGGTTGGGGTGGAGATCCCTAACTTTTCCCAGGCTTAACTCTAAGCGTTTATTTTAGAAGGTGCCCCAGGAAAAGTACAATGGAATTTATGGCGAGCACTTATCTAAATGTCCAGATTCTGGAGGTGAGTTGGGTTCAGACTGTAAAATGCCTAGGAAGAAAAAAGAAAGTTGTTCTTTCTCAAAAGATGACTTTCATGGCAATTGACTCCATGATGCCTAGCCACTAATCTTCAGGGAAACTCACAGTCTGGACAGTGGGGATATTAAAGCCAGGGGCAGGGTTTTGCAATATTTGAAAAAAGCAAAAATAACAATCACCAATATCCATAGGCAAGTGGAAGTTTTAAAACCTGTTCTTAGTCATCAGCCACATCCCTTTTGTTGGGGTCCAGCCAATAAATTAAATCAAAGCCCTTGGGTTATGGTAAGGTAGATATTTAATTTAAAATATGGGTGAGATTATGTAGCACTTGTACTTATGGAGCCAACTTTTGTATATGTGTATACATTTGTCAGAATTATTAATATGCATGTAATAGTTGGTACCCTTTATAAGCACGTACACTTTTTGTTTTATCTAATAAGTAATCTAAATCTAAACAGTTATCCCAAACTATTTATACTAAAGAATCATTTTATCGCTGCATTAATACTCTTATGTAACAGCCCAATGTGTTCAGCTAGGATGGCTGACAGAATGATGCTTGCTTTAATGATTTGTGGCTGCATTCCAAGTGTATTAGCACCTACTCTAGTCCCAAAATAACGGGGATGGATACTGCATAATTTTGACTTGAGAGGGCAGAAAGGGAGACAATTGGGTGTCCTGCTCAGTGATTTGTAAGGGTAGTCCCAGGGAGACTGAAGTACATAGTTTGGACAGACAGTACTTCCCAAGGGGCCAGCACAGAGTAAAAGGCATTGGCTGAGGTAAGAAGTGCACAATTGGAGAACCAGGTATGTGTGTGGCCCCAAGGCACTGGGCTCAGGATGGACATCAACTGTGTGCTCAGGGAAACCAGAATAAATTAGGGTTCTCTCTAGATGGCTGGGCCACAGGGCCCAAGTCCACAGGAATTGTGCTTTTATGGGCAAGGTGTAGGTCATATTCATGTGCTGTTGGTGCCTGGGCAGAAATGGAGGATTCTGAAGGGCATGTGGAGGCTCCTGCCAGGTGCCACTTACTGTAAGACAAGTGTCCTGAATGGAAACTATTGAACACCATAGAGAGCATAAGGCAAATTACAGGGTAACTTGGGTGCTTTCTATTGGGCAACTAGGGACAGGGTCAATAAATCAGCTGGGCCCTAGCCAGTTTGGCTAGGTGGATAGAGCGTCGGCCTGTGGACTGAAGGGTCCCAGGTTTGATTTCAGTTAAGGGCACATGCCCGGGTTGTGAGCTCAATCCCTAGTGGGGGGCGTACAGGAACCAGCCAATCAATGATTCTCTCTCATCATTGATGTTTCTACCTCTCTCTCCCTTTTCCTTCCTCTCTGAAATCAATAAAAATGTATTTAAAAATAATAAATAAATAAATAAATAAATAAAAAATAAATAAATAAAATTAGCAGGGTAGGCCACTAGCTTGGGAAACAGCTTTTACTGATCCCAGCAATTGAATAGGCACCCCAAAATAAGCTCTGGTTTCTGCCCATTGTATAAACATATTAAGACTATTGGAGGAGAGAAACCAAGATGGTGGCATAGGTAAACACCTAAACTGCTGCCTCACACAACAATTTAAAAACTACAACTAAAAGACAAAACAAACGTCATCCAGAAACACAGGAAAACTGGCTGAGTGGAAATTCTACAACTAGAAGAAAAGAGGAAAGCACACAGAGAATCAGAGGAGCTGCAAAAGGCTGAGTTACGGAGACACGTGCATGGGCGGCTGAGCTCCTGGCTGGCTTTCTCTAGCGGGAAGGAGACAAAAGCTCCCGACTGCGCTGAACCCCAGTTCCGACTGCACAGAACCCCAGTTCCAGGTGAGACCCTGGGGACCCAGGCTTATACGGAGGGAATCTGGACTGTCAGGCAGAAACTCAGAGGAGCCGCAAAAGGCAGAGGTCTGGAGGCTCATGCGCAAGTGCGCAAAGAGAGGACTGACTGATGAATGCTGCTGGCTTTCTCTAGTGGGTGGGAAATGGAAGCTCCTCCACTACGCTGAACTCCAGTTCCAGGCGAGAATCTGGGAATCCAGATTCATTGGGGGAGAAACTAGACTGTCTGGCAGCGGGCAAAACTTGAGGGCAGCTTACCCTTAGAGGTGCTTACAGTGATTATCAAGGGACACTGAGAACCAGGGGCATCATAGGGCAGGACTGACAGGAAGCCAAGACAGTCTGCTCAGCCCTGAGACTCAGCCCCATCCAAGCTGAGCACAGAGGCTTTTGCAATTTTGCAAGTCTTGTCTCATAGGCTGTCTCTAGCAGAGAAGTTCTCCCGGTATAGACACAGCTGATCCTCACAGCCAATGGCCTGGAGGTCAATTACTCCCAGTGATACCAACAACAATCAAGACTTAACTACAACAAGTCTGTACACACAGTCCACAAAGGGGTTCACCAAGAGTGTCCACCTCAGGTAACTGGGGAGGCTGACCCACTGGGCCATATAGGACACCTAGCACACAAAGCTACCCTACCAACTCAGGGAAGCAGAGAAAATGCGGAGACAAAGAAACAGATCGCAAATGAAAGAAACGGAGGAAAACAAATGACTGGATAAAGAGTTCAAAACCATGGTTATAAGGTTTTTCAAAAATTTGTTAGAAAAGGCTGATAAATTTAACGATACCCTCGAGGATATGAAAAAGGACAAACTAGAAATTAAACATACACTGACTGAAATAAAAAATATTATACAGAGACCCAACAGCAGACTAGAGGAACGCAAGAATCAAGTCAAAGATTTGAAATACAAAGAAGCAAAAAACACTCAACCAGAAAAGCAACAAGAAAAAGAATCTAAAAATTTGAAGATAGTGTAAGGAGCCTCTGGGAAAACTTCAAGCATACCAACATCAGAATTATGGGGGTCCCAGAAGAAGAGAGAGAGCAAGATACTGAAATCCTATTTGAAGAAATAATGACAGAAAACTTCCCCCATCTGGTGAAAGAAATAGACTTACAAGTCCAGGAAGTGCACAGAACCCCAAACAAAAGGAATCCAAAGAGGACCACACCAAGACACATCATAATTAAAATGCCAAGAGCAAAATACAAAGAGAGAATATTAAAAGCAGCAAGAGAAAAACAGTTAATTACCTACAAGAGAGCACCCATACGATTGTCAGCTAATTTCTCAACAGAAACTATGCAGGCCAGATGGGAGTGGCAAGAAATATTCAAAGTGATGAATAGCAACAACCTACAACCAAGATTACTCTAACCAGCAAAGCTATTATTCAGAATTAAAGGTCAGATAAAGAGCTTCACAGACAAGAAAAAGCTAAAGGAGTTCATCAACACCAACCAGTATTATATGAAATGCTGAAAGGTATTCTTTAAGAAGAGGAAGAAGAAGAAAAAGGTAAAGATAAAAATTATGAACAATAAATACATATTTATCAACAAGTTAATCTAAAAATCAAGTGAATTAAAAATCTGATGAACAGAATAAACTGGCGAATATAATAGAATCAGGGGCATAGAAAGGAAGTGGACTGAAAATTCTCAGGGGGAAAGGGGTGTTAGAGGTACGGGAAGAGACTGTACAAAAATCGTACACCTATGGATGAGGATAGTGCGAGGAGGTAAAGGCAGAGGGTGGTATGGGAACTGGGTGGAGGGGAGCTATGGGGGAAAAATAGAGGAACAATTGTAATAATCTGAACAATGAATATTTATTAAATTAAAAAAAAAAAAAGACTATTGGAGTCTCCCCCGGTTAGTGTGGCTCAATGATTGAACCAGGAGGTTACAGGTTCAATTCCCGGTCAGGGCACAGGTTATGGGCTTATTCTCTCCCATCATTGATGCTTCTATCTATCTCTCCATCTCCCTTCCACTCTGAAATGAATTTTTTTTTAAAAAAAAAATACCTATTGAAGTCTTAAACAGAAGCAAAGATTGTGGAGCCCTGAGCAGTGATTGTGGTGAAGGGTGCCGTGAGGTGGTGTAGTCCTGGAGAGTTGTAGGTGGAGGGTTTTTTGGTAGCAGCATCCACAGTCAGGGAAGGGTTTTCCCAACAAAAATTAAATTCACTAACTCCCAAGAGGATGCATAATGTGGGCCAATCCAATGGGTGTGATGAAGGCAAGCAACTAAGTGAAGTGTTTTGGGGCCCCTTAAAGTTGTGAGACTTGACACATGTCTTGGCTTTCCAGAGCTCAAAGGTGAAGTAGAAAGCAGTGTGGCAGATAACCTCATACTCGAGGAGCACGCATTATAGTAGGCAAGGGAGCTCTGGGTAAACACATAGTTAACTCCATAAAATGCCACTCACAGGGTCATCAGCAGGGAATTTAGTCTTCTTTGGTGACACCTCTGTCAAAGAAGGTTTTGGAGGCAGCATTTAGGATGAGGTTGTCCCCTGATGTCATGGGCCAGTGCATTGCCATCTACAATGTTGCTGTAGGTGGTGGGAACCATCCCAGGAGGGCAACTGAGGGCCCAAGCGGTCTAATGGGATCTAATAGATTTGGGACACTCTTATTAGGTTTGATTGAATTTTGACATCATTTATTGGTATCCCAAAAACTTCAGTAAATTTTGGGGTCCTCAAGGGTGCACCTTGCAAATAATTGGGTGATGCTTTCCTCCAAGGCATAGGAGGTCTCCATCCATAAATAGTATTGGTTGGAGACACATGTGAAGCTTTGGTTTAAAACAAATGTAATTCTGTGCTCCTGACACTTTAATGCTTGGCCCTGTATTACCAGGGATGGGTTTGAACTGCCTAAGTCTACGAGTCAAATAGAGTTGAAATTAGGATAATGTAATGGCCAGTGCTCAGAGGTCAGGATATTGGTGACGGTTGGACAGGATGGATGGCTTTTAAGCAATCATGACATTGCTCCAATTTAAGATAGAGGGCTTGAATTGCCTGGATAGTGTCCACACCTGGTGGCATTTTGGGTGTAGGGGAGTCTGACCTTTAACAGCACCCACATATTAGGGTGGATATTCAGGGAAACATTGGAAGCAGCAATAAGCAGAGTGTAATGCAATACCACAGATCTCCAGAAAGCAATGGTTCCTTCCCAGAAAGTTAGTGAGCCACATGCAGGTCAAAGGCATTATATAAGGGTACAATCTATGCCCACAATCCCACCCTCCTGGCTACCATTTGTGTTGTGAAGCCAGAGTTGATGTATATAATCAAATGTGAAGATGATGACCTGCTGAATGAGGAGGCACAGTGGGGTGAGTGTATGCATGGGAAGTAAAATCCTAGGATTTGTTTTGATTGAACGTGCAGTTTCAATAGAAATTTCCACACAATGGAAATAGAGTCACACAAGATTTATTACTTACAGATCCAAGAAGTAAAGGTGCACACTTAAGCTAGGGGAAGGACAGTGCCCAGTCCTAGATTACAAACCAGCAGGAGATAGAGGACAGGGTAAGAAACACCTACAACTTATAAAATGGTTAGGGTGGAGGTCACTAATTTTTCCCAGGCTTAGCTCAAACTGGTCATTTTTAAAGGGACCCTGTGAAAAATAAAGTGGAAGTTATGGTGGGTATCCTAAGCTCAACTTCATATCTAGATGTCCATACTCTACGTGTAAGTAGGGTTATCCTATATAATAAAAGCCTAATATGCTAAGTGTTGGGTTGTCCAGTCATCCATTCAACCAATCAAAGCATAATATGCTAATTATATGCAAAGGTTGATCAACTGCTAGCTATGACGTGCACTGACTACCAGGGTGCAGACAGTCAACTGGTCAACCAATAACTATGAAGTACACTGACCACCAGGGGGCAGATGCTCCGACCTGTAGGCTAGCTTGCTGCTGGGGTCCAGCTGATTGGGACTGAGCAAGAAGGACCAGAAACACCCTGGAGCCCTCCCGTGGTCCCTCCCGTCTGGCCAACCCCCATCATCCCTCCCCAGCTGCCCCAATCGTGCACTGGTGGGGTTTCTCAGCCTGGCCTATGCACTCTCACAATCTGGGACACTCGAGGGATGTTGGAAAGCTGGTTTTGGCCCGACGGCTGAACAACTGGTCACTATGACTCTCACTGACCACCTGGGGACACACGCTCAATGCAGGAGCTGTTCCCTGGTGGTCAATGTGCTCCCACAGGGGGAGTGCTGCTCAGCCAGAAGCCTGGCTAACAGCTGGTGAGTGCAGTGGTGGTAGCGGGAACCTCTTTTGCCTCTGAGCAGCGCTAAGGATGTCCAACTGACAGCTTATGGGGAGCAGGCCTAAGCCATTAGTCGGACATCCCTGATGGCTCCTGGACTGCAAGAGGGCACAGGCCAGGCTGTAGAACATCCCCCCCCCCAAGTGCACTAATTTCATGCATCAGGCCTCTACTCCTATCCTATCTAATAAAAGAGTAATATGCAAATTAACCATCACTCCGTGACAAAATGGCAGCACCCATAGCCACAAAATGGTGGCTCCCAGTCCTCTCAGCCCAGCCAAAGTCCCCCAGTCTCACGGAGGGCTGCTGCTGAGAGCCTGCAGAGTAAGCGGCCTGGTGGAATGCTGCCCAGAGGCCCTCCAGACCTTTATAAAAAACAAAACGAAATTCACTTCCCACGGTGCAATCCCCTCCCAGTGGCGGCAGCCTGGGGTCTCAGCCTCGGAGGGGCGTGCACCCCCATGGTGTGATCCCCTCCCAGCGGTGGCAGCCTTGGCTGGGGTCTCAGACTGGGAGGGGCGCACATCCCAACCGCGCGATCCCCTCACAGTGGAGGCAGCCTGGGGTCTCAACCACTGAGTCACACCAGCCAGGCAGATATTGAGGAATCTTAAATGTTTCTTTTTAAAAAATATATTTTATTGATTTTTTACAGAGAGGAAGGGAAAGGGATAGAGAGATAGAAACATCTATGAGAGAGAAACATCGATCAGCTGCCTCCTGCACACTCCCCACTGGTCATGTGCCCCCAACCAAGGCACATGCCCTTGACTGGAATCAAACCTGGGACCCTTGAGTCTGCAGGCCGATGCTCCATCCACTGAGCCAAACCAGTTAGGGCTATCCAATATGTTAAAGAAAAAACCCTGTCTAATAAAGAGGGAATATGCAGGGGAGGGCATTTGTGGGTGAACGGGTTGTCAGGGAAGGGCAGTTGGGGACGATCGGGCCGGCAGGAGAGTGGTTAGGGGATGATCAGGCTGGCAGGCAGAAGCAGTTAGGGGAAATTAGGCTGGCAGGCAGGCAAGCAGTTGGGAGCCAGCAGTCCTGGATTATGAGAGGGATGTCCCAGATTGGAAAGGGTGCAGGTTGGACTGAGAGACACCCCCTCCAGTGCACAAATTTCGTGCATGAGGCCTCTAGTATTATAAAAGCCTAGGTGGCATCACGCCCTCACTCAGTGTTGTCACAAGATGGCCACCACAAGATGGCCACACGCACAGCACAGGTGGGGCCTGGTGGCTGCTCCACGTGGTGAGGCCTGGGGGTCCTGTGGCTCTGCACAGCACGGAGAAGGTCAGTCCCAGCGTCTCCACTGCCTTGTGTAGTGGAGATGGGTTATGGCAGGGGAGGGCGGTTGTGGGCGATCAGGCTGGCAGGGGAGGACAGTTGTTGGCAATCAGGCCGGCAGGGGAAGGAAGTTGGGGGTGATCAGGCTGGCAGGGAAGGACATTGGTGGCGATCAGGCCCCAGCAGGGAAGGGCAGTTGGGGGTAATCAGTCCAGCAGGGGAGAGATTAGGGGGCGATCAGACTGGCAGGCAGAAGGGGTTAGTGGCAATCAGGCAGGGATTGAGCCTAAACCAGCAGTCAGACATCCCCCAAGGTGTCCCAGATTGGAGAGGGTGCAAGCCGAGTTGAGGGACACCCCCCCCCCGTGCACAAATTTTGTGCACCGGGCCTCTAGTCATACTATAAATTGCCTAAGCAGTAACTGAAAAAAGCAAAGAGACTTTTTCTCCAAAGTTGTTTTTCTCAAAATCACAATTACTGAGGTTTATTTTTAAATGAAAAAGTTTAACACTGTACAAAGTTTCCTTTGTACACACTGCTTATCACTCATGTCCAGATACTTCTGTTAAAAAACAAACTTCAACTATGTAAATTTTAAAGGTTTTACTGGCTTTATTCAACAATTCATGATTCGGGCAGCATCCCATCTAGCAGATAGAAAGGAACCTAGATGAGTATCAAATAGCATGTCTCTAATGAAGATTTGCCTTGTAGTTGATAATGTGACATGATACACTCTAATGGGGCACTCTGTCCTGGTGGTTAACGCTGATAATGAAAAATAAAGGCCCAAGTGAGGCAACAAGCATTTATTTGAGGTCAAAACAAACCGAAATCCATGGGGATAAATTCAGGAAGGAACCCATATTGTGTCCCAATTATGGGGGTGAAGGAAAACGGTTTTTATGAGAAAGGGAAGGGAAATAATTACATAAATAGAGTAAAGGAATTTCTATTGATGCTAACAAGCTAAATTACTTTTTAGTTATACATAACTGGTTGCTGATTAAAAATGTCAAAATCATCAGTGCTTGTGTGATGTCTGCTTTCCAGTTAACTTTACAAACAATTCTTTTTAAGACAATGTTGATTTGGCTCAAGTCCAAAGGTTATTTTGCTAAGTTAAATCATTTGAAATGTACAAGGAACAAGATGTGCAAGGTAAGGTGGGCTCTGTTTTTGAAATGGCTACATTTGTATCAATTTTCTCAACACAATAGGCTTTGGAGCCAAAAAGCCTTAACCCTTTGCACTCGCTTGCTTTTTTTCTCGATTCCTTTATTCTACTCGGGATTTAATTTTTTAAATACCCCAGATTTTACAAAGTGCAGCAGTAGAATAAAAAACTGGAGTTTCTTTTCATACAAACTTATTTATTTGGATTTTTTTATATTTCAAATTATTGATATATTCAATAACCGTCACACTCGACATCCGAGTGCAAAAGGTTAAGGCAGCTACCATCAGTTCCTTTCTTATTTTGTTCTCTGAACTTGCCAAGTTACTCAGTTTTTCTGACCAATGTTTTCTTCTTTGACGTGGAAATAATTATCGTTTGTAGCTTATTGGATCTATTTTTAAAGTGCAAAGTAAATGACATTAACATATGTACAACACATTGCACAATGTCTGATAGGTAGTAAGCAGTTAACAAATGTTAGCAATTATGAAAGGCTGGGTCTAAATGTAAAGATGTTGTTATTCACACAGGCTAGCTAGCCTTTTGAGCAGCACTTCCCACAGAAGCATGCGTGACTTAGCAATTCTCTTCTAAGAACTCTTATTTACTAGTAACATTACCCATCATCTCAGGCATAAGTATTCATACACAGTTTATTTGCTTACTTGCCATTTTTTCCTCAGTAATTTATTAAGATAAAGAAGTAATAAATAGTGTACTTACTGTGTTTGCACTTCACATTTTAAGTCTTTGTAATAATCTTATCTATTAACTAGAGGCCTGGTGCATAACATTCGTGCATGGGGATATGTGTCCCTCAACCCACCCTGCACCCTCTCCAATCTGAGACCCATTGAGGGATGTCTGACTGCCCGTTTAGGCCTGATCTCGGTAGGATCAGGCCTAAACGGGCAGTCAGACATCCCTCTCACAATCCAGGACTGCTGGCTCCCAACTGCTCTCCTGCTTGCCTTTCTAATTGCCCCTAACCTCTTCTGCCTGCCAGCCTGATCACCCCCTAACCACTCCCTGCTAGACTGATTGATGTCTAACTGCTCCCTGCCAGCCTGTTTGCCCCTAACTCCCCTCCCCTACAGGCCTGGTCACCCATAACTGCCCTCCCCTGCAGGCCTGATCACCCCTAACTGTCCTCCCCTGAAGGCCTGGTTCCCCCCAACTGCTCTCCCTTGCAGGCCTGGGTCCCCCCCAACTGCCCTTCCCTGCAGGCCCAGTCGCCCCCAACTTCCCTCCTCTGCCGGCCTGGTCACCCCTAACTGCCCTCCCCTGCAGGCTTGATAGCCCACAACTGTCCTCCCTTGCAGGCCTGGTCCCTCCCAACTGCTCTCCCCTGCTGGCCATCTTGTGGTGGCCATCTTGTGTCCACAGGGGGCAGCCATCTTTGACCACATGGGGGCATTCATCTTGTGTGTTTGAGTGATGGTCAATTTTCATATTACTCTTTTATTAGATAGGATAGAGGCCTGGTGCATGAGTGGGGGCTGGCTGGTTTGCCTTAAAGGGTGTCCCAGATCAGATTGGGGGTTCCCTTGGGGCATGTGGTGGCCTGGGTGAGGGGCCTGTGGTGGTTTGCCTCCTGCTCTCTCCATGGCCTCAACCATTTTTGTTGGGATTTATTTATCTCTATAATTGAAATTTTGTAGCCTTGAGCAGAGGTCTGGACCCGCCAGAAAATTTGGCTTCCTCCATCGCCGGGGAAACCCAAGCCTCCTGCTCACTCCATGGCCACAGCCATATTGGTTGGGTTAATTTGCATACTTGCTCCTGATTGGCTGGTGGATGTGGCTTGTGGGTGTAGCGGAGGTACATTTAATTTACATATTACTCTTTTATTAGATAGGCTAACTGGTAAACACAATAATAGGACCTGGAGAGTATTATGCTAAACAAAATAAGCCAGAGAAAGAGAGCAATCACATGATATCACTTATCTTATACTAGAGGCCTGGTGCACGAAATTCGTGCACTGGGGAGGGTGTCCCTCAGCCCAGCCTGCACCCTCTCCAATATGGGACCCCTCAGGGATGTCCAACTGTCCGATACGGGCCTAAACCTGCAGTTGGACATCCCTCTCACAATCTGGGACCGCTGGCTCCTAACCACTCACCTACCTGCCTGATTGCCCCCTAACTGCTCCCTTGCTGGCCTGATTGACACCTAACTGCTCCTCTGCGGGCCTGATTGCCCCCAAATACCCTCCCCTGCTGGCCTGATCACCCCCAAGGCTTTTATTAGTATAGATATAACCCTGCACAGAAAATTTTACTAACCCTGCTGTACAATAAGGGCTTGACGATTGAATCATTAGGACCAGACACCAAGATTTCTTTTCTTTGAATAGTGGAGGGAATAATTATCTTGTCTTTAAGTTGCCTGGAAATTAAAATGAGATAATGACTTAGAAAAGTATAAAAGTATAAAAGCACCATATAAAGACAACTGTCTTTTTAATGAAGTGGTAAAATGAAAAGTACTATTTTTATTCTCCCCTTCCTTCCTTTACAGCTTTTATTTAAACTTGGAAATTTATAAAAATTTCACTCCAATTTTCATTTCTTTACATTCAATATTATTTTGTATTGGTTTCAGGTTTTATATTAGTTACAGAATAGTGGTTAGACAATCATATACTTTACAAAGTGTTCCCTGATATTTCTAGTACCCACCTGGCATCATACCATCATTATAACACTATTGACTATATTCCCTATTTAAGTGACAATGGGTTTACAAGTTCCTTTCAGTGTTTCTTTTGTGTTCCTCATCCTTCCTTTTCTTTCTCACTTCTTCCCTCATTTTCTTTATATAGTATCTCAATTGGCCATCAAAGCTCAGTGAAGGCACTGGGACATGCTTCATCCATTTTACAGACCAGGAAACTGAGGCCAGTTCCAGTTGGCTGTGGAACTTGACTCAGCACACAGGAAGCCCTCAGAGCCATGCTCTTTGCGCTTCCTAAGGGGCAGCCGCCCGGCAAACAGAACAAACCTTCCAGTCAGGCTTCTGAGTCTCTTTCTCGAGCACCTCTTCATTGCGGATGCTCCACCTTCTTTCCTCTCCCCGTCCCCTGCCCCCCATTCTTTACTGCCCCTGCTTCTCCGGAGCAGGTGGAAGGCTTCACACTCATTGCCTAGGCATGCTCTGCCATGGGGCAGGGCACCTCGGGCTTGCTTTTGGGTCAAGGTGGGAGCAGGAGTCGCTGCCTCTGAAGTGTGAAGGCCACCTGAGCAAGGCCCGTTAGCACTGGGAGCTTCTATGAATCACGTCATTCAGTCCAGTACCCTGCAGTGCAGCACCCCTCCATTGAGGTGGCACTGCCCCTCAACCCCGGCCTCAGGAGTGAGGGTCCTTGCCCTTCTGCCCAGGAGTCCTTCCATGCCCCTTGATCCATGGCTGGGCCCACCCGCATCTTGGGGGCATTGCAGAACCTCTCTCTCTGTGCAGATGAGGCAGATCCCTGCCCTCCATCTCCGCGAAGCTATGAATCTGTGGCCAGAAGCCCATGCCTGTGTCTCAGCAACCCCATGCCTGCGATGTTCCCAGGGACTTCCGAGAGCAGCTAGGCGGGTCCAGCCTTGCCTCCCCCGGGCAGCCCAGGGACCCCCAGGAGCGTCTAGGCGGGTCCAGCCTCACCTCCCCGGGCTGCGATTGTCCCAGGGACCCCTGGGAGCGATTAGGCAGGTCCAGCCTTGCCTCCCCGGGGCAGCACTGTTCCCAGGGACCCCCGGGAACTGGTAGGCGGTCCGGCCTCGTGTCCCCGGGGCTGTGATCGTCCCAGGGACCCCTGGGAACTGGTAGGTGGTCTGGCCTCGCGTCCCCGGGGCCGCGATCCTCCCAGGGACCCCTGGGAGGGTCTAGGCGGGTCCAGCCTCGCCTCCCCCTGCGGCGATAGTCCCAGGGGCCCCTGGGAGCTGGTAGGCAGTCTGACCTCACCTCCCGGGGCGGCACTGTTCCTCGCGACCCCCGGGGAGCGGCTAGGTGGGTCTGGCCTCGCGTTCCCGGGGCTGCGATCGTCCCAGGGACCCCAGGAACTGGTAGGCGGTCCGGCCTAGCGTCTCCGGGGCCACGATCTTCCCAGGGACTCCCGGGTACTGGTAGGCGGTCTGGCCTCATGTCCCCAGGGCCGTGATCATCCCAGGGACCCCCGGGAACTGGTAGGCGGTCTGGCCTCGGTCCCCGGGGCCGCGATCCTCCCAGGGACCCCCGGGAGGGTCTAGGTGGGTCAAGCCTCACCTCCCTCGAGCGGCGCTGTTCCCAGGGACCCCCGGGAACTGGTAGGCGGTCTGGCCTCGCCTCCCCGGGGCAGTGATGTTCCCAGGGACCCAGGGGAGCAGCTAGGCAGGCCGTTGCCCCTCCTGGGGCCTGCAATGGACCTGGACCCCTCCTGTGCCATCTGGCGCTGCCCACCCCACCGCCTCCCCTGCCGATGGACTGGTACCTTGTGGGCGGTGTCTGGCGCTGCTTTCAGGGCCTCCTCCGCCTCCGATGGACCCATACCCCCGAAGCAGGCCATGGTGCTGCCTGCCCTGCCTTCGTATGCAAATTAACTGCCATCTTTGGTGGGTTAATTTGCATACTCCCTCACTCTGATTGGCTGTGGGCATAGCGAAGGTACGGTCAATTTACATATTTGTCTATTATTAGGTCAGGTAAGAAACTAGAGGCCTGGTGCATGAAATTCGTGCACTGAGGGGAGGTGTGTCCATCAGCCCAACCTGCACCCTTTCCAATCTGGGACCCCTCGGGAGATGTCCGACTGCTTGTTTAGGCCCGATCCCTGCCATTGGACATACCTTTCATAATTTGGGACTGCTGGCTCCCAACTGCTTGCCTGACTGCCTGATTGCCCCTAACCACTCCCCTGCCAGCCTGATTGAAGCCTAACTGTTCCCCTGCTGGCCCGATCATCCCCAACTGCCCTCCTCTGACAGCCCAATCACCCCCAAATGCTCTCCCCTGCATATTCCCTCTTTATTAGATAGGGGTTTTTATTTAACATATTGTACAGTGTACCTGCTGTGGTCTTGACAAACCAGTAAAAATGTAAACCCAAACTAAAGGTGTCATAAAATAAACTCCTTAAACAGGAATTTCATGAGACCTTGAAAAGGTAATATCATGTGGTTGTTGGGCATATATTTGAATAAGTAGAAGGTTTATAGGTGATTTCACACTTTTTCATATTTTCTAAAAGTTTCCTTTTCTTTTATAAACAATAGACATGTAATCAACTGTCCATCTTTCCCTCCAAAAATTATTTTGAAAGGGCAAAGTCATTTTGAGCCAAGTCTGTTAAGTAATGTAGGTATCAAGATGGAAGGCTTTTTCACATAGAGGTCTACTAACACTGTACTTATCCATTTTCCCACAAACTTTTGGCCCATTTTATCCCTTCTGTTAGAAATACTCCTTCCAAGATGCCTTTCTCCTCTTAATAATCTCAATCCTCTCTATCTATGAAAGTTCTACTGGGCCCTTTGAGGGTTGGCCAAGTCTCTGTGGCCCTCTCCCCATCCTTGCAGCCAGATCTGCTTGCTCCTTCCTCAGTGTTCCCACAGTGTGCCGTGGAAACAGCTCCAGCATAGTCCACACATGCAACCTGTTGTCACTATTTCCTGGGAACGTCCTGTCCTATTCTCTTCCCTTTATAGGGGAATCAAGCTGGAGTTTTGCAGGTTGGGAAGAAGCTGGCGCCAGCTGAAAGCGGAATGTGCCTAGAGGGGCGCAGACGCCTCCCAGCCAAAAGTCCTATGGCCCAGGTCATGGCTGGGAGTAGATCCCATGGGGGAGGCGCGCCCACAGCCCTGGCCACAGCTGGAAGCGGAACATGATGAGAGGGGCGCAGGCGTCTCCCAGCCAACAGGCTTATGGCCAGGGCCACAGCTGGGAGTGGATCATGCTGAGAGGGGCGCAGGCATCTCCCAGCTTAAGGCCAGGGCCACAGCTGGGAGTGGATCGCAGGAGCGGATCGTGCTGAGAAGGGTGCGGGACAGCCATGGATGCAGCTAAAAGCAGAATGCGTGGAGAGGGGCGCAGGTGCCTCCCAGCTAACAGGCCTAAGGCCCAGGCCACGGCTGGGAGCAGGTCGCACCAGAGAGGTGCGGCTGCCTCCCAGGCCCACAGCCCTGGCCTCGGCTGGAAGCAAAAGGCACTGAGAGGGGCATGGGCACCTCCCAGCTGACAGGCCTACAGCCCTGGCCATGGCTGGGAGCAGAACATGCTGAGAGGGGTGCAGGCGCCTCCCAGCCGACAGGCCAACAACCTGGGTCACTGCTGGGAGCCGATAGCGCCAGAGGGCATGGCTGCCTCGCAGGCCCATGGGCCGGGACTGGAAGCCGATCACGGAAAAGGGGGTAGGGGGGTACAGGAGCCTCCCAAATGGATGGCCAGGGCTGCAGCTGGGAGCAGATCGTGTCAGGGATGCACGGGCCAAGGGCCGAGGCTAGTAGCAGATCTTGCAGGGGGCGCAGCCACCTCCCAGGCCTACAGCCTGGGCCATGCTGCCGGCTCTCATCCGCAGCCCTCCCTGGGACTGGGGGTCTCCGGCGGGACTGAGAAGACTGGGCGCCGCCATCTTGTGTCTATGGGCACCGCCATTTTGTTGCGGAGTGATGGTTAATTTGCATATTACTCTATTATTAGATAGGATAGGTAATATGCAAATTGACCATCACCCCAACACAATAGATGGCCGCCCTCATGTGGTCAAAGATCGTCACCCCCATGTGGACACAAGATGGCCACCACAAGATGGCCAGCAGGGGAGGACAGTTGTGCACGATCAGGCCAGCAGGGGAAGGCAGTTGAGAGGGACCAGGACTGCAGGGGAGGGCAGTTGGGGGGGACCAGGCCTGTAGGAGAGGGCAGTTAGGGGCAAACAGGTCGGCAGGGAAGGGTAGTTAGGGGCAACCAGGCCAGCAGGGGAGGGCAGTTGGGAGTGACCAGGTCTTAAGGGGTGGGCAGTTCAGGGGGGACCAGGCCTGCAGGGGAGGGCAGTTGGGAGTGACCAGGTCTTAAGGGGTGGGCAGTTCAGGGGGGACCAGGCCTGCAGGGGAGGGCAGTTGGGAGAACCAGGCCTGCAGGGGAGGACAGTTGGAGGACCAGGTGGCAAGGGAGGGAAGTTTGAGGTGACCAGGCATGCAGGAGAGGGCTGTTGGGGATGACCAGGCCAGCAGGGGGGGCAGTTAGTGGCAATCGGGCCTGCAAGGGAGCAGTTAGGCATCGATCAGGTTGGCAGGGGAGTGGTTAGGGGGTGATCAGACTGGCAGGCAGAAGCAGTTAGGGCCAACCAGGCAAGCAGGTAGGTGAGTGGTTAGGAGCCAGCAGTCCCTGATTGTGAGAGGGATGTGCAAGATTGGAGAGGGTGCAGTCTAAACTGAGGGACACCCCCTCCTCCCTGTGAACGAATTTCATGTACCAGGCCTCTAGTGAGTGAAATAAATGAACAAAATAAATTTATGAACAAAATAGATTCAGGGACATGAAGAATGGAACAGACTGACAAATGTCAGAGGGAAGAGATGGGGTGGGAGTGGGGGGGTGGGGAAAGGGAGTAGAAATTAACCAAAGAATGTATATGCATTTATGCATAACCCATAGACACAGGCAATAGTGTGGTAGGCCTCGGGGGAAGGCAAAGGAGTAGAGGGGAGCGGGTCAATTGAGGGGACAAAAGGGACATCTGTAATACTTTTAACAATAAAGATATATTTAAAAAATGATAATTTTTGCTAATGCCATGATATAAAATGTATTAAATATAGAGAAACCTATAGAATTAGCATCTCTACATTCTAAGCTAACTATA
Organism: Eptesicus fuscus; assembly: GCF_027574615.1. Lineage (NCBI taxonomy): Eukaryota > Metazoa > Chordata > Mammalia > Chiroptera > Vespertilionidae > Eptesicus > Eptesicus fuscus. The sequence goes on from NC_072474.1 coordinate 74,351,920, forward strand.
GAGTTTGCATCTCTACATTTCATGTCATATATGAAGTATCAGTTCCCAGGTCTGAGTGTAGAGTTCAGATATACCGTGGCTTCAAGAAACCAAATAGTAAGAATTTAACAATTATGAGATGCAAAGAAAGGGTTGAAGGATCAAGTTTAAGAAAAAGAATCAGCCCTAACCAGTTTGGCTCAGTGGATAGAGCGTCGGCCTTTGGAATGAAGGGTCCCAGTTTCGATTCCAGTCAAGGCCATATACCTTTGTTGCAGGCACATACCCAGTAGGGAGTGTGCAGGAGGCAGCTGATCAATGTTTCTCTCTCATCAATGTTTCTAACTCTCTATCCCTCTCCCTTCCTCTCTGTTAAAAAATCAATAAAAAATAGTAATTATAAAATGAAAATAAATATTAAAAAAAGAGAAAAAAGAATCATAATTGAAGCTAAAGCAACAAGTTGACAGGTACAACACATGTTGCCCCTTAAACATACAATTATCATAAAATATGAAGCTACCATGACGAGTAACATTTGGTAGAGAGAAAGATTTTAGGGGTATCACTGGTTTGAATCAAGTTGAAAAATAATTTGTCTTTCCTTTTTGTTTTAGAAGCAGAAAAATTTGTCTGCATCACATCTCATCAAATTTTCTATGTCAAGCCACATCATGTTAGAAAAATCCATTCTGCTGTTGTCTCTTCAGATAAGTCTCCTGGGAATCACTCTTGGTGGGAATGTTCTGATTTGGCCAGCGGAAGGTAGTCATTGGCTAAATATTAAGATAATTATAGATGAGCTGATTAACAAACAGCATAATGTGACTGTCCTAGTTTCTTCTGGTGCATTTTACATCAAGCCCACCTCTAACCCATCTTTGACATATGAAATGTATAAGGTGCCCTTTGAGAAAGAAAAAATGGAAGAACGGGTCATGAATTTTATGTTGGCATGGATGAGAAATAAACCAACTCCTTCAACCATTTGGAGATTCTATCAGGAAATTGACATAGCCCTCAAGGACTTCAGTGCGCTGAATAGAGAAATGTGTGATGGTGTTCTCAAAAACCAAAAGCTGATGGAAAAGCTGAAGAAGAGCAAATTTGAAGTCCTAGTATCAGATCCACTATTTCCTTGTGGTGATATAATAGCTTTAAAACTTGGCATTCCATTTATGTTCTCCTTGAGGTATTCTCCAGCATCGACAGTGGAAAAACATTGTGGGAAGACACCATACCCTCCTTCCTATGTTCCTGCTGTTTTATCAGAACTCACCGACCAGATGTCTTTTACTGACAGAATAAGAAATTTCATCTCCTACCATCTACAGGACTACATGTTTGATACTCTTTGGAAATCGTGGGATGCCTATTATAGTGAAGCTGTGGGTAAGTAACTTTGTTTGTATTATTTAAATTAAAATGAACAGAGCTCTTTTTATTTCCCATGATAATTTTTAGTCATACATATTGATAACTATCTATTATTACCATTTGATAACAGGAAAGGACATAAAATGCAATATGCTTTGGAACTATAATTTGCTGTTTTCTGATTTTATGGACGTGAAGATACCAACTACATATTTTTATGCATAACATACAGAGACAAATATAATTTTAAATTAGGACTTGATTCCATTTACATATTACATTGAAAATAGAAATCAGCCGAAACCGGTTTGGCTCAGTGGATGGAGCGTCAGTCTGCGGACTGAGGGGTCCCAGGTTCGATTCCGGTCAAGGGCATGTACATTGGTTGCGGGCACGTCCCCAGTGGAGGATGTGCAGGAGGCAGCTGGTCGATGTATCTCTCTCATCGATGTTTCTAACTCTCTATCCCTCTCCCTTTCTCTCTGTAAAAAATCAATAAAATATATTAAAAAAAAAAAAAAAAAAAGAAAATAGAAATCACCTAGAAACTTCAATGGTGTGTGTGTGTGGGGGGGGGGGAGTGGGCGGGACTGAAAGAGATTAAGCTTTCTGCAAGCCCATTATTAAATAGACCTTTGTGTCTGTGTGTGTGTGTTTAAAAACACACATGTATATGAATAATCTTTGATCATTGCTCATAGACTTCCTACTGTTTAGCAGGCACTCTCTTGGATAGGGAGGTGAAGACTAAGATGAAGTTCCTGGCTTCAAGGATTTCACAGTCAAACAGAGAAATTAGACATGAAAGGTAATATTTACAATATGAATGGCGTGGATAATGAAAAAATATATATAAAGAACAGAAATGGTATAAAGAAGCTAGGCATATATGACAGGACAGAGTGATACTCTGAAAAACTTCAGAGTTGAGATGATACACAAGGAAATTTTTAAACAGTAAATATGAATTTTCCTGAAGATGAAGTGTGTGGGGGGGGAAAAACAGTGTGCCTAATATTGTGGAATCTAGAAATAGCACATGTGTGGTGGGTATTATTAACGAGTCTGTATTTAGGAAGGTCAAAGTATAAGGTGCAGAAGTATGAGAAAAAACTTTGAAGATGACAAGAATGAATGAATTACATAAATATTTTCCTTTTTAAAAATTCTTTATTGTTGAAAGTATTACATATGTTCCCCTTTTCCCCCATTGACCTCTCCCAGCCTGTCCCCGCCCCCCAGCACAGGCCTTTACCCCCTTATTGTCTGTGTCCATTGGTTATTCTTATATGCATACAAGTTAATTGTTTGATCTCTTCCCACCTGTCCACCTTCCCCTACCTTTCTTCTGAGGTTTGACAGTCTGTTCTATACTACTATGTCTCTGGATCTAGTATGTCATGCTAAGCATCTTGATTTGTATCTAACAAGTAACTGGGAACAATCTGAAGGGATGTTTTATGACTAGATTGCATCCCATGTCATAAAAGCCTAATATGCTAAGTGTCCAGTCATCCATTCAACCAATCAAAGTGTAACTTGCTAATGATATGTTAAGGCCGCTCAACCGCTCACTATGATGTACACTGACCACCAGGGGGCAGATGCTCCAATTGGTAGGTTAGCTTGCTGCTGGGGTCTGGCCCATCGGGACTGAGCGAGATGGGCTGGACACGCCCTGGACCCTCCCTTGGCCCCTCCCCAGCTGGCCAACATCCCGCATCCCTCCCTGGCCCTGATCATGCACTGGTGGGGTCGCTCGGCCTGGCCTGCACCCTCTTGCAATCCTTGGACCCCTTGGGGGATGTTGGAAAGCCGGTTTTGGCCTGATCCCACAGGCCAAGCCGAGGGACCCCACTGTTGCACAAATTAGTGCACCAGTTCTCTAGTCTTACATAAAACACATGGACAAATGTGGACCTAGAGTGGATAAATGTTAGACTGTAGGCTACTGCATCACTCCAGGAAACATGTGGGGAAAGCATGTACTACTGAAGTAGCTTATGAACTAGAAAAATAATGTAGATGGGAATTCATAGTAACACACTCAGGAGAGCAAGCTCTTGAAAAACAATTTCTGCTTACATGTGTGACCACAAAAAGTAATTAAGGTTCTTTGTACCTACACTTATTTATCGCATCTCAAACAGGGTTACTATTGAAAGGACTGTATTAGTTAACCAAAAAGATTTTTAGAAGATAAAAGCTGTTCAATTAGTATTTGTTATCAAGTAAAATTAAAACAAGCTGATACCTAATTGGTGAAAGTGTTATAAGGGATGAGAAAGAGATTAATTATTTATTTTTTAAATTGAGATATAATTGACATATAGTAGTGTCAGATATACAACATAATAATTTGATATCTATAATAATAAAAGCTTAATATGCTAATTAGAGTGGGGGTCCTTCTGGACGACCTTCCAGACAAAGCTGGTGCTGGGAGGGAAGCCTGAGTCTCGGGTGCCAGAGGGAAGCTGGTGCCAGCAGCTGGGGGAAGGAAGGCCTACTCTTTCATGAATTTCATGCATCAGGCCTCTAGTTCGTATATATTGCAAAAAAAATGATCACCAAAATAAGTCTAGTTAACATTCATTACCACACATAGTTATAAGTTTTTCCCTTAAGATGAGAACTTTTAAGATTTACTCTCTTAAGCAACTTCCAAATATACAATACAGTATTATTAACTAGTAACCATGCTATACATTATATTCCCATTACTTATTTATTTTATAACTGGAAGTTAGTATATTTTGACTCCCTTCACCCATTTTGTCCACCCCCTACTCCCCCTTCTGGCAAATACCAATCTGTTCTCTGTATCTATGAATTTGGGTATTTTTGTTTTTATGTTTTTGTGTGTGTGTGTTTTCTAAGCTTCCACAAATAAGTGAAATCATATGGTATTTGTCTTTCTCTGTCTGATTTATTTCACTTAGCATAATGCCCTCAAGTTCCATCCATGTTGTTGCAAATGATAAGATTTTCTTTTTTATGGCTGAATATCTCATTGTATATATAAATCACATTTTCATTATCTATTCACCCATAATTGGACAGTTGGGTTGTTACCATGTCTTGGCTATCTATACAAATAATAGAAGAATATGCAAATTGTCCAGGACATTGTCACAGTAATGACTGATAAGCAGGCTGTGAATGCAGCAGGCGCAGGTGGGCAGGGACTTGCAGTGTCGGGGGCGGGGCCCTGGTGGGGGCCTTCTCGTGCCTGCACCAGGGGTTCTGAGGTACACAGAGGTCCACAGGCCTTGGCCAAGGCCAGGCCTGGGGTCGGGGTCATGGCAGGGGCCTCTGCACACCTACACTGGGGGAGGGCCTGATCAGCAGCCTCAGCAGCTGCTGCGAGGGCTGGAGAGAGAGGCAGGACCTGATCAGCAGCCACCGCAGCTACTGCAAGGCCCAGAGAGAGAGGCAGGGCCTGATCAGCAGCCCCCATGGCTGTGGCACTGCGGGCCTAGGTCAGAGCTCATGCAGGGGGCAACCAATCGATGTGTCCCTCTCACATTGATGTTTCTCTTTGTCTTTCCCTCTCTTCCATGCTCTCTAAAAATCAATTTGAAAATATCCTCAGGGAGGATAAGAAAGAAGAAAGAAAGAAAGAAGAAAGAAAGAAAGAAAGAAAGAAAGAGAGAGAGAGAGAGAGAGAGAGAGAGACAGGGAGGGAGGGAGGAAGGGAGGGGGAGGGAGGGAGGGAGGAAGGAAGGAAGGAAGGAAGGAAGGAAGGAAGGAAGGAAGAAAGAAAGAAAGAAAGAAAGAAAGAAAGAAAGAAAGAAAGAAAGAAAGAAAGAAAGAAAGTTAGTTCATATCGTATGAAAGAAACATCTTGAAAATGCCTAAAGAAAGTTGTCATTTTTTTGTGGTGAAGGAACTGGAGTCCATGTTGATGAAAACACCTTGGTGGCTGCGAGGGCCAAGGGCTGGCAGCTACAGTGGCTGGCAGTGGCATTGGCAGCAGCAGCAGGATGGTTGGGGCAGTGCCTTCCCCTGATTAACCTGGTGGCCTCCCACAGAGGGAGGACAGACTGCGGCTTAGGCCTGCTCCCAAAGAACATCCCCTGAGGGCTCTCGGACTGTGAGAGGGGGCAGGCTGGGCTGAGGGTCTCCCCCTGCCCGTTTATGAATTTTCATGCACTGGGCCTCTAGTTGTAAATAATAGGCTATGATCATAGTGGTCCAGACATTTCTTTGAAACAGTGATTTTCTTTTCTTTGGAAGTAGACTCTAGAAGTGGAATTGATGGATTGTTATGGAGTTCTATTTTTAACTTTTTCAGTAATCTCTTTAAAGTCGTTCAGTGCATAATGTTTTCATCAAAAATGAACCACATAGCCGAAACCGGTTTGGCTCAGTGGATAGAGCGTCGGCCTGCGGACTCAAGGGTCCCAGGTTCGATTCCGGTCAAGGGCATGTACCTTGGTTGCGGGCAATCCCCAGTAGGGGGTGTGCAAGAGGCAGCTGATCAATGTTGCTCTCTCATTGATGTTTCTAACTCTCTATCCCTCTCTCTTCCTCTCTGTAAAAAATCAATAAAATATATTTAAAAAAAAAATGAACCACATATATGAGTGTGGTCTGATAAGATTATAATGGAGCTGATCATTTTCTATCACCTAGTGATGACAGTAGTAGATACTGTAACGTTGTAGCGCAATGCAATACTCCTGTGTTTGTGGACATGCTGCTGTAAACAAGCCTACTGTGCTGATAGTCACATAAAAGTATAGCACATAAAATCATGTACAATTCATGATATTTGATAATAATGAACTCTGTTACTGGTTTATATATTTACACAACTATACTTTTAATTGTTATTTTAGAGTGTACTCTTTCTACTTATTTTTTTAAAAAGCTTGCGCCCTGACCAAGTAGTTCAGGTAGTTAGGGCATGGACTTGATAAGCCAAGCTTGCGAGTTCAGATCCACATCAGGGACATACAAGAAGCAACCAATGAATGCAGAAATAAGTGGAACAACAAATGGATGTTTCTCTCTCTCTCTCTCTCCTCTCTCTCTGTCTCTCTCTCTCTCTCTCTCAAAAAAAAAAAAAAGAATTAAAAAAAAAGCTTGCTGTAAAACAGTATGCCATGTTACACTAGCAGCAGCCTCATACACCTTATGTTTACTGCATCTGTTGATTGCATCATTTTCTCTTATTCTTGATTTAATCTCACGTTTTTTTTTATAAATTTAGTGTAACATTTAAAAATTCACAGAAGTGTACAGAAATATCCTAGGCCTTCACACTCACTAACCACTCACTCACTGAGTCACCCAGAACAGCTCCCAGAGCTGCAAGTTCCATTAATTGTGAGTGCCCTATACCAGTGTATCATCTTTTTAAATCTTTCCTTCTGTGTTTTCACTGTACCTTTTCTGTTTAGATATATATTTAGCTACACAAATACTTACCATTGTTTTATAATTACCTACAGTATTCAGTCAGTAACATGCTTTATATGCTTGTAGCCTAGGAGCAATAGGATGTACTGTATAACCTAGGTGTGTAGTAGGCTACACCATCTATGTTTGTTTAAGTGTACCCTATGGTGTTTGCATAACAATAAAATTGTCTACAGTGCATTTTTCAGAATGTATACCCATCCTTAAGTGGTACACGATTGTACTGTCTTCCAAAGGTGCTATACCAACATACATCCCCACCAACAGTGCACAAGGGTTCCCTATTCTCCATATTCTCATCAACACTTATCTATTTTATAACAGGTGTGAGGTGATATCTCATGTGGTTTTAATTTGCATTTTCCTGATGATTAGTGATGTTGAGCACCTTTTCATGTACCATTTGGCCATTTGTATATCTTCTTTAGAAAACTATCAAATCTTCTGCCCATTTTTAATCACATATTTTTGTTAATGAGTGTTTATATATTTTGCATATTAACACCTCATCACACCAATGATTGGCAAATATTTTCTCCCATTCAGTAGGTTGCCTTTTCATTTGTTGATGGTTTCCTTTGTTGTGCTGATGCTTTTTTAGTTTTATGTCATCCCATTGTTTATATTTGCTTTTATTGCCTTTGCTCTTGGTTTCAAATCCCAAAAAGTCATCATTAAGACCAATGTCAAGAAGCTTACTGCCTATGTTTTCTTCTAGGGATTTTATGGTTTCAGGTCTTATAATTAGGTCTTTAATCCATTTTGAGTTAAGTTTTGTGTCTGGTGTAAGAGAGTGTTCAGTTTTATTCTTTTGCATATGGTTGTCCAGTTTTCCCAACACCATTTATTAAAGAAACTTCCTTTACCCATTGTATATTCTTGGATTCTTTTTCATAAATGAATTGACCATGTAGCCATAAGTTTATTGGTAAGGAGTGTCTTAGTGTTAGTTATAGTTGCTGCATCACCTTTTCTGGATATGTTAAATAGTTGCCCCAAATTAAAAAATGAATTTTCTCTTGGAAATGTAAACAGAGACCTATTTATCCTGTCATTCAGAGAGAATAACACTCTGAGGGTTATAAACTATCCTATGATGATAGCAGTAGATAGTCAACATCATGGGGCTAAAAGTGAAAAATAGAGGATGACGAAATTGTCATTTTATGAGGCAATGAAGTTGTTAATATTTCAAAAACCCTTTAATTTCCTCATGCATGCAGTAAACTAACAGTGACACCCGAGTCTGTGCAGTGTCTCAGTTCATAAAATAGAGGAAGGTAAGTGGAGCCTTCTTTGCTCACTAGATATGTCCCCATTTTTATCTCATTATCTAAACTTTTATCAATTGCTCCTTCTCAACCTTGAAGTAATGGCTATCATGATTACACTGCTCCTATTCATTCTGATGAGATTATCCCCAGGTAAACCTTCCCCATGCTGGCAGTCTCAGTATCACAGGTTCCATTGTATTGTGCTTGTTAGTTAATGCTGGTAATAAAACCACTCGGTCCCACTGTTCTTCAAGTCTTCACACCTTTACAGGAGACAAATACTTCTTAAGAATTTGTTCATGGGAATGTAATGAAGATTTCTAAAAATATTCCTAACACTCTGATGTTGATAATATCATGTTTCTAATCAAATTATACTTCTCTGACTTAGCATGAGTATTTAAGTTTGTTTTACTAAAACACATTCTTATCGATGCCCAAGGACATGAACACTCATACTCAAGACACCAGGTAAGAAGCAGTAGTACTGACTTGGCAGAGTAATTTATTTTTGTGCAAGTCTTTGTACATGTGATAAATGTGAATGATAAATAGAACTCATGTGTAAAAATAACATTTCCAATTTGTAATTTGAATTTACTTTTACTTTAGCTTGACTGCTCTAATCAAATTCATTGCAAAGAATCCATATGCACTCAGGTCTCAGGTTGTCACACTTGAGTAAATAAACAGAACTGTTCTGCAGTGCAATGCAATGAGAACGTCAAAGTGAGTCCTTAATCTTTGCTAATTGCTAGGAATTGGATATTATAATGTCAAATTACTTCTTTTATTTCAAGTCATGGGTATTAGGCTCAGACTCCTGGATATCATTATAGTAATAGCAGTTAACATTTGTTGATCGCATCCTGTGCCACAGACATTGTAATAAGTGCTTCATGTGTATTATATCTCTTTATCCTTACAATAAATTTGTGAAGAAAAAGCTACTATTACAGATAAAAATGTTGAGGCTTAGAAATATCAAACATGTTCAAATAAAATTATATAGCTACCAGTTTGAGAAAATAGTTTTCAAACTGAAGTCTTTCTGACACCAAAGCTTCTAGAAAAAATTTTCTCCCCTTTTAAAATTTCAGGTGCAAATCTAGCAATTATTTAGAATATTTTTGGTTTAAACTTTCTTGGGTACTTTCTTCTTCCTTTCAGTGTATTTAGCCTTTGAAGGCAGTTCTATTTCTCATCTACTTTGTTTTGCTGAATGGAATTTAATTGGGCCATGTAATCACTAGGGAATTTGCTATTCCCTTAAGCACAGGTCTCCAGGTGATTCTGTTGCCTGGAGAAATTTGCCTGAGGATAGCTTTTGAGTCTTAAGTAAGCTTTTCTTTAAAAGAAAGAAAAACCTGCTGCAGATTTCAATATATTTGTTTAAAGTTGAACCAGGTAAATTTTATTTCTATGTTTGTATTAACAACAAAAATAGCCACAAAAATTAGGGGAACATTTAAGGAAGAATAATGTAGCATTTTAATGACAGTAAAAAATAAACATTACCTTTTGCTACCAACAGTTTTATACTTTGGCCACTATAAAAACAAACAGGTTTTTATTTGTTTGAGTAATCTTTACATGTCAAAATTTTATAAATACCTAGTGTAGTATTATAAATAATTAACTGATTTCTGAGAACTAATATCTTTAATAACAATAAATTATCTTGCAAATATATTAATTTAAATAGGAAAAAAACCACAGATCTTCAAAAAAGAAAAAAATTTGACCATAATATTTAGATCTTTGCATGAACTAAGTAGTAATAGCACACAGGTAATTAACATAAAATAAAGTGATAGAAATTAAACAAAAGTATGTATATTTACAAAGTGTTTACAGTAGAGTGAACATTTTATTTATTTATTTAAAATGTTAGTGATTTTTTTTTTTTTTAGAGAGAGAAAAGGATAGAGAGAGAGAGAACACCAATGTAAGAGAGAAACAGCAATCTTTAGCCTCCAGCATGCGCCCTGATGGGACTCGAACCTGCCACCTTTTGGTGTACAGGACAATGCTCCAACCAATTGAACCACCTGGCCAGGGCTACACTGAACATATTAAAGGGGAAAAAATGTATTGGAGTCTTTTTCCCTAAAGAATAATATATTTTGGCTTGGATCTTTCTTTTTCCTTCTTCCCCCGCCCCCCCCTCTTTCCTTCTAGTTTTCCATTGTGCTCCGCCTTCCTTCCTTCTTTCCTTTCTTCCTCTATTTTCAAATTTAACTTAATCTTGATTTTTTAGAACTTTTCAAATAAGTGTTGGTAGGGTTACCTTTTCCACAATGATCCATGAGCTGGATAACCGCCACAGGCATGACATCCAAGACGAAATTGGTTCTGGGTCATGCACAATTCCCAGAGAGAACTGTCACTCTTTTTTTTTCCTCTCCCACTTAATGAAAGAGAATGGAGGTTATAATTTTTGTGGGTATAATCTTGAATTTCATATTATTAACCTAAAAATAAAAGGTCAAAGTGACCTAAGTAAAAGGGTGGACTGATAATCAAATTAACACAAGACAGATTAACAGTAGAAAATGACCAAAATTATTATGTACGTACATATGGGAGTTCCATAGAATATGAAACCCAGGACAGATCAGGCAGTTGGGCATACATGCCATGTTGAGCTAAGGTAAAAAGGGTGGTGTGTTTTGGGACTTCAAAGAGTAGGAGGCAATTCACATGGAGATAGAAAAGCCAATTTTAGGTAAATAAATGTTTGTTGGGCCATGTTAAACAATAAGACACAGAGAAGACTTTGATCAAAGGTGCCTTGCTAGGTTCCTCCCTGTCTACCAAACACTAGTCATATTAAACTACATAGTTATTGGTGATGATGCCTCCCTGCCTGGAACAGGTCCTCTATCTAATTCTTTTAGGCACCTGGGAAGAAACTCAAAGTTTTTTCTTCAGTCTTTCATTTCTTGAAAGTATCCAGCTTAAAATTATTAATATCCCAAAAGGCATATTTTAGGGTGGCAAACTCTGCTTCCCCTTGGCACCAAAACTTGGGCACTCCAGTGAGAGGAATGAAAGGAGGTGATGAGATTGGGTTAAATTGGTCATTTGTAATATAAAATTCTCTTCCTACAATATTTTATATAGCTAACATTTATGGCATACAGATGCTGTTCTGAATAATTTGTATGCATTATTTCATTCAGTCTTCACAACTATAGGAAAATAGGCACCATCATTTCCTCCCATTTTGTAATAAAGCTGAGTAACTTGCCTGAGGTTATAAACAAGAATCAAGAAGGTGGTGAAGCATTTGATGGCAAACCTGGGGCTAAAATGAAAGCTCTAGAAAGATTAAATGTGCATATATATATATAAGCATTCAAAAGAATTAACTAAATGCCAATCAAGCCAAATAAAATTGAAGTACTAATGTGACGCTAAAACTTTGAAGTCACTAAGGAGTTGACAACTCATCTTCCTAAAACAGTATGAAGGCTGATTTCCAAGCTTTTGTGGCCTCTGAGGCCACCTCCAAATCTGAGAGGCAATGAGAAAAAAATCAGCATGAGGAAATCCTAGCTGTCCTGTGCAATGCTTCAGAAGCACAGGAGGAAGAGACCTTGAAGTCAGGGCATGTCTTTGGGTGGAAAGTATGTAAGAAAGAACTTCCATACAAAAATGTTATTTTAGGGATTATTGATTCAAACTAATAGCATTATAGGCAGTTTAAGAAATTTTGTTCTAAAGTGATTTTATACAGATGAACTAAATGTTCTTCAGAAAGTGTTATATACCAAATATGATTAAATATGAGTTTTATTTCTATTTTATTCCCTTTAAAGTAAACAGACAGAAATTAAAAAGAAAACTTGATTTAAAGAACAAGGACAATATTCTAATTGGTGCAAATTTTCTATGGCTAATTTGTTTTGTATGTAAAAATACCTTATAATAAAGACATACAATTTGAAGGTGCTATATGTTTTGACCAAGTGGCTTTAGCAATAAGAAGTGCTACTTTTCATTTAACCTGATTTTGGAAAGACATATTAAATTGGAGATACATTTTATAAATAATAGTTATTATCACAGATTATACAGATACTAGGCTTATAACCTGCTTGCCTTTTTTTTTCTTTAAAATAGGACCATATTTTGTTTTTGTTGTTGAAGTAATCATATTAATGCATATAAGAATTTTAATTACATTGTTTTCCTTTTCGTCTGTAGATCAATTGACCTATGAATGAGTGTAGCTGTTACATAAAATATTATTTTATTTGAAAAAAAAACTTACATAAATATACTTTCAAAATTTATTTTCATCTGAAAAGAACTACAGTAGATTGGTTTCCATAATGGCTATCACCATGCCTAAGAAGTTTGGCTTCCTGCTGGTTTTTAATTTGACTCTGACTGAAATTGTTTTAAGTGGAAATGTGTTAATTTGGCCAACGGATGGTAGCCATTGGTTAAATATTAAGATCATTCTAGAAGAGTTAACTCAAAGAAATCACAGTGTGACCGTACTGGCTTCATCAGCAACTTTATTCATCAACTCCAATCCTGATTCTCCTATAAATTTTGAGGTGATACCGGTTTCCTTTACGAAGAATAATATAGATTCCTTAATTGAACATATGATCATGCTGTGGCTAAACCATAGACCAACTCCTCTCACACTCTGGACTTTCTACAAAGAACTAGGAAAACTCCTAGATACTTTTTTTCAAATTAACATACAAATCTGTGATGGAGTATTAAATAACCCCAAGTTAATGTCAAGACTTCAGAAAGGTAGTTTTGATGTGTTAATAGCCGACCCAGTAACCATCTGTGGGGACCTGGTTGCTCTGAAATTAGGAATCCCATTTATGTACACATTGAGGTTCTCTCCAGCCTCAACAGTAGAGAGACACTGTGGGAAAATCCCTGCACCTGCCTCCTATGTACCTGCAGCCTTGTCAGAGCTCACGGACCAGATGACCTTTGGTGAAAGGGTTAAAAATGCCATATCTTATCCTCTGCAAGACTACATATTTCAGTCCTACTGGGGAGAATGGAATGTGTATTACAGCAAAGTTCTAGGTAAGTCTCTACAATGTCCTCTTATTAATGACTCTTCATACCTTATTTATTCTTTTTGTAAATACAGTAAAAGGTTTTCATCACACTGCATATGCCAAACTGAAGAAAATATACTTATTACTAGAGGCCCCATGCACGAAGATTGGTGCAAGAATGGGTCTTCCTTGCCCTGGCTGCTGGCACCTCATTCGCTCTGGACAGAGCCGTCTTTTCGCTCAGGCCCAGAGATGCCTTTCCACCTTCCCACACTGCCCAAAGGCCCAGAGAGGCTGGGCTGGTGCGGAACGCAAGCATCCCGCCCCGCCCTTGGCCACTCGGCACCTGCATATGCAAATTAACCCACCTTCTTTGTTGGGTTAATTTGCATACACTCCTGATTGGCTGGTGGGTGTTGCAAAGGTACGGTCAATTAGTATCTTACTCTTTTATTAGTGTGATATCTTCATACAAATAACTGGTCATTATTTTTGGTACATTCCTTAAAATTGAAATGATGGTATTAATATGTATGCTATTAATGCAATTAATATTGTGCCTATTTAAGAAACAGCTTTTCAATGTGTAAATCAATCTTCAAATATCAATGGAAGTACCTTTACTAGGATAAATTATGACACTGCCAAAAAATACTTTGGCAAACATTTTGAAGTGATACATGATTTATTTTCTCTTCTTAGTTCATCATTCTTTTCTTTGCAGAAAACTTTTAAAACTTGGGTTTATACCCTTCTCTGCCTCTCACTATTTCTCCATCCTTAGACTCCCCTGAGTTTTGGGGATAAAGGTGTCTTCAACTTAATTTTTCAGTTTACTTTGGCAAGTCTCAACTTTCCTTGCTTCGCAGATTCCTTATGAGGATCAAGCAAAATAATGCAAACTGCCAAGGCCAGTTCTGACTGCCTATTTACTTCTCTTTCTGTTCTTTATGAGCCTTCTTCCCTTTATTTTTCTAATTTATTCTTCCCTGCATATTTTTTTCCTCTAGATCTATCAACAGTATTCCAGGTGTTAATTAACAACAGGAATTAATAGTTGATTCAATCAATGGTACTTTCTTACAAAGACCATATTCAAAATATTATTATGTTACACAACTTTTGACCTTCCTCTCTCCCTCGATTTCTTTTTCTTTCTTTCTCCCTCTCTTTCTTCATTTTTTCCTTCCTTCCTTTACTCCCCCTTCCCTCCCTCCCTCCCTCCCTCCCTTCTTCTTCCTTCCTTCCTTCCTTCCTTCCTTCCTTCCTTCCTTCCTTCCTTCCTTCCTTCCTTCCTTCCTTCCTTTCTTTTTTCCTTCCTTCTTTCCTTCCTTCCTTCCTTTCTTCCTTCCTTCCTTCCTTCCTTCCTTCCTTCCTCCCTTCCTTCCATCCTTCCTTCCATCCTTTCTTCCTTTCTATCTTGCTTTCTTTGTGTAAAAAAGTATTTATTGAACAACAACCCAGTATCTAAAACTCTTCTGTGTACTGGGAATACAAGAGTTAGCAAACAAATCCAAATCTCTATCCCCATAAGCTTACATTCTAGTAAGAGGAGACAAATGATAAATAAAATAAATATGAAAAATATATAGAAAGTTAAAGTGTAACATATGCTCTATGGTAGACCTAAAAAACTGGATTGTTCTAGGAGTAGGATTACACTTTTAA